>NC_042623.1:27790993-28117695 GCF_901001135.1 Rhinatrema bivittatum | reverse complement strand
TCTCTTATTTCTATCGGGTCGATACAGTAAGGACGCGTTAGAAAGAGTGCGGCAGTGCCGGGCTCACCCTTGTTTTCCCCACGCACTGTTCTGATCACATACTGCTCGATACTCTATTGAAATGGCATGCAAATGCAAGCCGCGTCTGCGAAGCATTAGGCCCGCGCAACCGATTTTACTGTATAGGCGCTTAATACAGCGCCTATACAGTATCCTGGGTGCGCTGGTACCTGTCATTTCAAATGACATTTGAAATGACAGGCACCAGGAAGTGGATCCCAACTTTAACCCATGAAAACCTAAAAACCTAAAATCCTCTCCTCCCGAAGCAGCTCGACATGTGCCAACTTACCTTTTGTTGTTTTTCAGCCCTTTCAGCCTTCTCTGCCGTCCTCTCTGCCATCCTCCGGAGGGGGGTCAGCCGGCGGCGAAAGCGGATTGCAGCGGTGTCCCCCCCCGGTCCCGGTTCTCCTGGCTCTTGATGATGTTCTAGCAGGTACTCCAGCTCGATTTCTGGCTGGACAGCTACCCCCTCCTCCCCCCCCAAGACTGCTGAGTTACGGCCTTGAAACCGAAGCGAAGCGTACTTTCCTGGGCTTGAGCGCCATCACGCCCGCCCGTCCCTGTGCTTTCATTGGCTTGAGCGTCCAAATTGACGGGCGCTCAAGCCAATGAAAGCACAGGGACAGCCGTGACGTGACAGACTGTGGGTTCCTTCCGTAGCCCAGGCCGGTGCCAGCCAAAGAAAGGGAAAGGAGACCACGGCCCACAACTGGACCCCAGATAGGCAGCAGCAGGAAATAAAAGGAGACAGCGGGCTGCCTCCAGCGCTCACGTCACCAGCGGCCAAGAAATTAAAAGAAGAGCGCGGGTGCAGCCAAGGGGAAAAAAAAAAGACGTCACGCCCGCCTGTCCCTGTGCTTTCATTGGCTTGAGCGTCCAAATTGACGGGCGCTCAAGTCAATGAAAGCACAGGAACGGGCGGGCATGACGTCACGGCCGTCCCTGTGCTTTCATTGGCTTGAGCACCCGTCAATTTGAGCGCCGTCAATTTGGACGCTCAAGCCCATGAAAGTTCGCTTCGCTTCCAAGGCCGTAACTCAGCAGTCTTTTTTTGGGGGGTAGCTGTCAGCCAGAAGTCGAGCTGGAGTACCTGCGGGAACATCGTCGAGAGCCAGGAGAACCGGGACCGGGGGGGCCGCTGCAAGCCGCTTTCGCCGCCCCCTCCGGAGGACGGCAGAGAAGGTTGAAGGGGCTGAAAGCAACAAAAAGTAAGTTGATAACATGTCTAGTAGCTTCGGGAGGAGGGGATTTTAGGTTTTTAGGTTTCTTTTTGTGGGAAAGTTTGCTGTCTACCCTTACCCCTGCCTCTAACTCAGGGGTAGGGGTAGGCGGTAAATTAGCAGGTTAAACGCGCGGCTAAACTCCAGGTTAAAAAGGCGATAGTCGGGGCGCGCGTTACTGTATGGGAGGGAATAGCTAATTCGATGGTTTACATCTAATATACATGCTGCATGCGGAAGGGGTTACCCGGTGACTTACAGAGGCGGTAAGAGTAGGTTAAAGGGGATAGTGTATCGCAGGAAGGGCTAACGCGGCCGGAAAGTGAGTAGAAAGCGGGGTAACCACGGCCCCACTTTACTGTATCGGCCTGTATATTAGGTAAAGATCGGTCTCTGTTTTGCCTGTGTGTGTGACTGAAATGCAGTATTTCTGCTAGCGTGTAGTTTCTCTGTAGTAGTACTCCAGCTTGTTCTGTTATTCCCATAGGTGATGTATTAATGTTCTAGGACCTGGTGTAGTATTTGCATTGCTGCTTTTCCATAAGGTTGCTGTTATTTGAATCCTGAGAGTCAGTGCAGTGATGTATGATATGGCAAGGTTCTAGAAGTCTTTCTTTACGGGAGTTTGTGTTACTTCACAAAATAGCAGTGGAGGGTTATTTTTTGCTGAGGTGGCACCAGAATTTGAATTTTGTTTTTCATGTTAGTTGTAATGTGAATTGTCCTAGCTCTGCTCTGCACCTGTTCTGATGATTAATTATATTTTATTGTAGTTATGATGATTTCTGGCTTTCTGAAAAGAGGATTCATGAAAGAATATATTCATTTTTGTTTTATTATGATTGGATCTGATTGTTTTCTTTGCTTTTTCACAATATACTTGTACATTTATAAACTGCAATAAATATAAAATAAATTCAGATTAATAAGGAATTTTAATTCTGGTAAGTGCTTGAAATAATTGAGGTCAATTATTTTAAAGTTTCATGCATGATGCATAATGGCTGTTGCAAACTACTTAGAAAGCCATTGTAGGGTGTAGTATATAGCATTATTTATCAATAAGAATACAACAAGTAGATCTCAGACCTGCATGCCTACTGCCCACCCATAAAATCAATTCTGGCTACGCCACTGGTCTACTTGCCATCATAGTCTATATTTCACAGGTTTAAAACTTAGGGGACCATTCACTTCCTTTTTCTGAACAAAATTCCCAATTCAAGCTAAAAATAAATGCATATTTTTAGCTTCTCTACTTCATCCCAAGATTCAATGAAAGCAAAACAAATCTTTCCCCAGACCCCGGAATCCAGTCTTATTTTTACCACCTCATTCAAGTCTGAAAGCAACGTGTGTTATGGTACTCAGGAGATTTTCTCAAACTGCTTACTTTGCTTGTCTGTATAAATGCATTTTGTCACACTGTGCAACCACCGCATGGTGAATTCCTCTAATTTAAAAAAAAACAAACAAAAAACCCTGACATAAGAACTTTCCACTTACAGGCGCATCCTGCTGAAGTCCCAACATGTTCCTTCTGCCAAGATGTCTATTTTACCAGAACTGAACAACTCCAAGATCCATCACCCCAGCTTCCTGCTGCCAAACCATGGAGCCAATTCAAGGTGCAGCTTCTCACTGCATACACTGGTGCCCTATTCCTCCTACTGATCCAGTGTCTATAACAACTATTCTACCGCCGTGGAACAAACTCTGCTGGCTAACATCTGAATGCATCTACCGAAAACACAAACGAAAAAAAACCAAAACTAGCTGGATGACCAAAAAAAAAAAAAGACACCTTTGTTAGCATAGTTTTTGGGACTTCTGATGGAAGGGTCTTAGTAACCCTAATAACTTGCAACATAAAACATTCATTAGCCTAATCAAGATAAATTCTCTTCCCAACTTCCTTGGAAAAGAATTCTGACCATATAGAGCTATATGTGTCAGACAGAACCCATTAATAATAATCTGCACTGGTGAGAAAGTCTGGCAGTAAACTGACTTTAATGGCATAACTAATTCGAGAGGAAGCATATCTATTAATGTGTGAGAAATACTTGGAAAAAAATTAATACCCAAAAACTAGGAGGCAATGCATGAAAGAAAGAACATTCTAATGCATTTACACAGCATATAAAGTTGCCAGAATGCAACCTTTTACATAAATTAGCCCTTAAAAGAGAAGTCATACCTGGTGAAAAGTTAAGCATTCACTAAAAACGAACTGATATTCCCCTGTGTATCGGGGAGATTCCATCACTAGAATGCATTTCAGCAGAGCAAAATGCGAGGGAAGGAAACGGGACTGCAAGCTATGCGCGTGCTGTCCGGGAAATGCTCCTAGTCAAGGGGGGGGGGGGGGGTTAGAAAAATGTACTTTTCCCATACGTTTGCCTCAGCAAGGCAACAGGCTCTAGATTTTTTTCCTAGGCTGTCATTTCAGCACAGCAGAAAATAGATCATCAAGCATCCAAGTTTCTACGGCCCTTTGTTGCCAGGGATTTGTTGGTGAGCTTATAACAAGCACTCCCAGCAGCCGAACCTTATTTTGTGCTCAGCAGCACTCCCGGTCTGCCCAGTTGGTCAAGATCATTATTTCATGGACCGAGTCAAAAAGTCAGGTGTTTGATTGTTCGCTTTGTCTGGATTCTCCCATAGTCCCACTGCCCCCCCCCCCCCAATATCATCTTTCACCCAGACATCCCAGGTTACTGGTGGCGGTGGGGGACGGACAATGGAGCAAGTGTCTAAAGCGCCAGAGTGGTCTATTCAGAACCTTCTCTGTATGCAAGCGGCCAGGACACTAGCCTGCTGAGCCGGCAGCTCCGGCTTTTAAAGAAGAGGGCACAGAGAATAAATGGAATTATCCTCCATTAAACATTCAATTACAGTCGAGCTGTTTGGCCACATACTGGTAAGGAGCTGGAAAAGGACACAAAAGGAGGCTCTGGCTTGCTGTGAGTGAGAAATAAAAAAAAGAAATAGAAAAAAAAATCTTTGCAGTCTCGCCCTGATGTAAGGGACTTTTCACAAAGCACCTACAGTTCCAGGAAGTCAGAGTGTGAAAGGAAGGAAGAAAGAAAGAAAGAAAGACGTAACCCCTTGCAAGCTGCACAGAGGAGAATAAATCCCTATTATGGTGCATGACAGCCATCTTTGTCTCCATGGAGACAGGTAAATGTTTTAGCTGCCACCTTGCAGAGAGAATCTCTATTCCCTCTCAGAAAAGTTCAGTGTCTATGCTGGAAAAGTTAACCCATGTGATTCCTTTTTCCTAACATCCATCCTTAAGCATGGGGCCAGATGTGGCAGGCATTTCTTCCATTCATGTGAAATGGGAGAAACTACCTAATGCATCTGCTGGCCCCGTGAACTGGAATTTTAAAGCAAAATTCTCATGCAGTTGCTGACCCTCAAGAAAAGCTTCCTAACTTTTGGGGAAAAAAAAAAAATAAAGATTGCTGTTGCAGTGGCTTTCAGATAGCTCTTCAAACCTCATGGGATCTCATTTGTGACATCTGCAGAAGCATCAGAATCCTGTTTTTCAATGGTTGCTGCAAATCCTACTGCCTTGTCTATTTTCCTCTGCTTAATGTGTATATATATATAACCTCAACATAGAATACATCTATATTTTCCTTTGTTTAATATATAATCACATGGACAGTTAGTGCATGGGACTCCAATCCTGCCTTAGTGTTACTGTACCAGTGTGCCAAAGAAGAGTCTCCAGCACTTGATCTCAGATCCAGACTAGCTCCTGGATTCTGCTCTCAGCCTTTCATAACAAGAGACACCAGCAGCAAACATGTGTAAGCATGCATGCCTCCTCTTCTTAGCTATAGAATAAGCCTCAAGTGTGGTATTTATTTTAAGTTTCTTTATTGGATTTTAGATTTCCACAACAGAAATTTATAGGAAATCACATGGTACAAATATAGACTAAAAGAAAAAAAAATCACTCAAAAGAATATTCAGGACGACATATACCATAAATCTTAGTCCTTGATGGGGGAACAGATTTAAACAGAAGAAAGAAAATACAGGAATACCTGTTTTAGCAACTTACAAGATATAAGGAAGCATTTGGAGAAGCAGAGTAATAACTCTTTTTAGCATAGGCATGGCCGATGTGAAATGAAGTATTTAATTGTCTTTGTATGAGTTAAGTTGTGTGTGAGCTTTTTTTTTTTTTATAAGCTATTTCTATATTAGTGCTTTGTATTATATTTATTCTTTGATTTTGTCTTTTACTTTTGACTGTTGCTTTCTTATCAGCTTTTCTTATGTATGGTTTTATGTAATCTGCCATGAATGTTTAGATATGAGCGGAATATAAAGTTGTGAAATTAATAAATATACCTTGTCCTGTGAACTTCCCCTCCTGGTAGAGCCTGCTCTAAACTGCAAAAACATTGAATTGATCAGGTTCATAAGAATAAAGAAAAACACAAATTGATAGTCATCTGCTTTTTTTCTTTTTTTTTTTTTTTTAAAGAGAAACATCTTATACCTAATCTGCATAATCTTGGTTGCATCAAGAACACATTCTAACCAAGCAAAACTTTCATTTGAAAGAACATGTTCCTTATCCAATTCTTATCAGATTTAAGTGCAAATATCACCAACAGAGGAGCTCTCTTAGCAACTGCAACCTGATCATCTTGAAGAATGTCTGTTAAATTGAGACTACCCATCGATCAGAACCTGAAAGCCAAACTAAATTAGGTATATAGTAAAGCTTTGACAGAAAGAACAGATTCCAAATGAACCTTTAGAAACTCCAGGAAAAACTTCTCAATACATCTAAAGGTGAGATCAGAGAGGACCTAGGAAAATCTACTAGGTGAATATTATAACTTCTAGAACTGATTTTCTAAACATTCATTTTCTGATGTACCATGGCTTCATCCTTAACCAATGCCATTTCACAACCTTGAACTTTTCTTGTACTGCCTTTAAGTTAATCTACCCTTTGATTTAATTTAACCAGCAATTGGTCTTGTACCTTTAATCTGAGTATATCAAAAAACCATGACATAATTTATCTTTGTAGTTAGAGCCTTCTTTAAATCAGTAACCGCAGTCTACAAAAAGTCCAGTGTCACTACTGTTGGCTTAGTGGAATGGCTTCTAAACTCAGAGGTGCACTGAAGAGTTGGAGCAAACTCTTGGTTGGCTGCCGTGGCTCCCAACAAAACAGAAGGTACCCCACACCCCCACCAGTCTGTTGAGGCAGAGAAACAGACCTTATTTCCACTACCTTGGCAATAACCTTTGCATCAGCCCATTCCTGTGACACTGGAGGGTCTTGGGAATGAGCAACACATCAGCCATAGCTAAGTCAAGTGTGGAGACACCAAGACTATGAAGTAACAAAGCAGTCCAGGATTCTATTCCAGGATTCATAATCACAAGACTCTGGTGAAACAGCCATAATTTCATCCTTCCTTTTCTTACCCATGGAATCCAAAGTTACAAACAAAAAAAAAAAAAAAGAGGAAAAAACAAGCCTAACTTTAGTCCTGAGGTCTTCAGCAAAATCCTCCCTAGGGGTGTATCCTTTGGTACGTGGCTTTGGCTGGTCCCCTTTCAATGTCATGGGGGGGGGGGGGGGGGGGGGGGGCGGGAGAGAGAGAGAGAGAGAAAGGGGCCGGGAAGTCTCTCAAGCTTCGCTCAGGCTTCAGGATGCTGGTATGGCAGGTCCTCCCTCAGCTTCTAGGCAAGTTGCTCCCCAGAGAATGTGGTAATTCATTATCTACATGCAAGCCACAGATAGCAGAGTCCCACTTTCTGCAGTACACACATTGCAAACATCACTTCTTCTTCCTCTTCCCCCTCCTGAGCCTCTTCCTTTGAGGTCTTCCATCCTCTCTCCTATCTTCAGGCTGAGCAAGTTAGGGAGAGCATGCACTCAGCACTGGATGCCATTCGCTCGAGTATTGAGAGCAGCAGTAGTGGAGGGGCACTAGCAGCTAAATGTGGCAGCCAAAGTAAATGAGTGAGTCAGTTGGCATCACTACACCAACTTCTCCCTTGTCATAACTTGTATAAAGAGAAAGCTGATCCATTATGATGGCTTCATATACTGTATGTCTCGGACCCCTCTCTCCATTTGTTTTAAAATTTGGAAGAGAGATTGGTGGGCTTTCACCTTTTCCCTAGCTCTTCTTCTGCTCAGCCTACTCAGTGGAGGCTGGTGTGCAACATAACATTTTTATTAAAGTTGGTGTGCATTGGGCTTGAAAAGGTTGGGAAATACTGTCCCATCCAATTCCTACCCAAGCACTGCAGAACTCAGGATAAGCTGGGATGGCATTTACTTCCAGAGGGGAGCACCTTATCTGTTAAAGAGCAAACATGGTTTGCTGCATTCAAAAAAAAATTAGGACCAACTCCTCAGATGCTGCATTCCTTTAAACAGGTCTGTGTAAGCCCAACAGTCTGCTGTCTAGGTCTGTCGATTAAGATATCATGTAGCACTGCTGAAAATACAATATGCCACTCCTGACAGTAGCAGTGATGTATGAAATCTGAATTTACTTGTCCAGAAAACTCTGTCTAGGCAAGGTGAAGCTCAACTTCTGCTACCCTAGAGGATAACAGAAAAGAGAAACTACAACAGTGGGTCTTGAACTCCAGCCCTCAGGTTTGGTTTACAAGCTGTCCACAATCAGGTATGGATGCCTGGAGGAGAGAGATCCCACTCAGCGTGCAATTAAAAGCTAATTTCCTCCCACTAAAAGCAAAAGAAAAGCTGCATAAGTGCCGCCAGAAGGCAGGTAAAACAGACATATGGCGGCAAAGAAGAAAGTTTAAATTTTTATTTCAAAGCAGGAGACACATAAAAGCTAACTCTGGGTTACCTAAAATGAAAGAGCCAGCCAAGAAGACAGAGAAAGTTTTGCAATTCGAATTGGCTCCAATCAAAGTAAAATTTTGCAGACAAGTACTACTGCTACTAACATTTCTATAGCACTACTTGAAATATGCAGTGCTGAGGAATGATATCGGAAAAATGCAACAAGATTTAATCCAGAAAGGGGATGACCTAAAAAAGTGATATGGGAGAAATTAGAGCAAGAAACTGAAGTTGGAGGATCATTTTTTTTTTTTTAAACTTGTTTATAGCAACTTAAATGGAATTGGCTCTCAGTGTCAGGGCTGCTCATTGCCATGCGGCAGACCTGGACTCGATTCCCAGGCCAAGTTTCTGCTCCCTGGGCCAGCCAGGGCTCAGCGGCAATACTCAGCGACCAGACCTAGGGTCCATGCTGGCCAGGTTCCAGAGGGAGCCGTGGTTTGTGGGGGTCCCACCCCCAATAGACTGAGAATTGTCACTGCACAGACTGGGGTTGGCATGGGGGATTCTAAAAGTAGATGAGAAAAAGCCTGGTTAACTGGGAATGAAGGCTCAAGGTGCTGGTCCCAGTTGAGCTGGAAACCCAAAGAAGCCGGAGAAAAGCTGTCATGGCAAAAATGATCAAAACAAAACAAAAAAAAAAAAACTTTACAATCACAAAAAAATAAAAACAAAGCATCCAAAATCATTGAAAAATCAATGATATAGAAAACAGATTTAAATGCAATAGTATTAGAATAAGGAGAGCAGTGAAAATTTTGGAACATGTCAATGTGGGAGATTTCACTTCAAGACTGTTGGCAAGCATACTGCATTTGTTCTGATTGAGAGACTACACGAGGCCTTTGGGTCCTGCAAAAAACACTTCTGACAGATCAAAGGACATTATATAGTGTATATTCATTATTTTACAAAAAAATCACTTATCTGGAAGATGACAGGTCTGAAAAAGTTTGCTTTTGAAAGTGCAAAAGTTAAAATTGTCAATGAATCTCCAAGGCTAACTAAATAGGCACTGAGAAACAGAAGACCTAATTGCTAAACTGAATAAGGAAAATGTCTCTTATAGATGGGGCTATCTATTTTGCATGTACTTTTCAGTGATAGTGAAATTGGTATGAGCAGAAAGCATTACTGAGGCAGGGGCAGATCTGGTGAAATGGTGGATAGATTTTTTTTTTTTAATTTAGATTTAGCTCACATCTTTTTATTGGTAGCTCAAGGTGAGTTACATTTAGAGACTGGAGGTATTTCCCTATCACCAGAGGGCTCAACAATCTTTTTTAAGTCTGTACTTCAGGCAATGGAGGATGAAGTGATTTGCCTAAGGTCCCAAGGACAGTCATTGGTAAAAGTGGAATTTTAACCCTGGTATTCCTGGTGTTCAGCCTGCTGCTATAACCACTAGGCTTTTCCTCCACTCCAATAGCTGCTCCAGAAGGAGAGGCTAACGGCAGACAGACTTGGCAAAAGTCATCAGCTCAAACACCCAATTGTGTAGGATCACCTTGGGGAGGAGATGACCAAGGAGACAGAAGCTCGCTGATGGAGCAAATTCTAAAGAGAGCAGAAGCAAGAGCTTGAAAGTTCTTCCGGCAATAAGTTGCTAAGGATGAAATGTACTTGCCATATACTTCCACTGTTGTCCCTTCCCCCACTGTAAATTGTTTTAGGGCGTGGGGAGCACAGCAGGAGTACATGATGAATGCATTTCCATCCTAGTGAGTACAGACACCTCCTCCTCCGAGTGCAGCCTCTTACTTTACTTCCCTTCCCACCCTATCCACATGAAGTCTTCTTTCTCCTCAATTCCTCGCCCCATCCCTTCTCCCATCCTGTGGCTCCCTCTCAGGCCCCAAACAAGCCAAAGAGAATTCTTCCTCTGCCGCCCACCTCCTCCCTCCCCCAAAGCCCCAATTAGAAGCTGAAGATGACATTTCAGACAGTTTCCAGGGCCCCGATTAAAAGCCAATGATGATGCCAGTTCCTGGACCCCACTACATCATGGTCCCTGATTGGGGGAGCTGAAGATACCACTGTCATGAGTTGCAAAAATGCAGTAAGTTTCAGATGAATAGGTGACTGGATTTTTTTTTAAACCCTGCTCAAGAGATCATAAAATCTGAAGACTGTCTTTATCAGAGAGCTTTCTGCTGTGGGAGATGGACTGAAATTTGCGCCTAATTACCTGGCCATATCGTTTGAGAGGAGAATGATTCTTAAGTGTAATTGAAATACTAATTTGGTTTCTTTTGTGTAGCAGAAAACCACATTGATGTGTGACAGTATATTTAGGGGGGAATTTTGTCTTCATTTGTAAGAAATGATAGAATTGATATGTGATAGCATATCTGTGAGAATGAATAAAAAATTGCATGTGATTGTTCTGAAAATACTATGGGTTTTGGGGTGGGGGAAGCCAGTGCCTTGTATAGGCAACAGCAGCAAGTGAAGAGAAGCCACGAGAGTTGTGCCTTGAGTACTTTGTTTCTATCAAGCATGTATAAGTGCTCTTCTTCCCTGCTGTGAAGGAGAATATTGTCTCCAATGATTTGACAAACCGTGGTGATTGGAGAATAATCACCGATCGTGATGATGTGGTGGATTGCAATTATGACTATAGCAGCTTCTAGATACTTAAGAGATTAATCCAATATCACTTTATTTGTTGAATGTTCAGAATGTTACGCTCTTTGTACAAAAGAAAACAAGAGCAAAATGAGAAAGTGAGTCAATTACCTGAAATGAGCAACGAGTACAAAAAAAAACAAAACCCCACAAGTTGTTGTTCCACTCAGAACTAATGGAGCCTACTTTCCAGGACACGTGTATGCGACACACACCCAGGCATGTTTCTATATGAAAAATATACCCCGTCGGTATTCTGTTGGAGCCCTCGACATATTCTGAAACACACACACACACACACACACACAGAGCAATCTCAGACTTTCTTCCCTACAGAGAGCAGGTTAAAATCTTGTAACTTACTACCTTAAGAGAAAGTTGGGGAGCTTTCTATATTTTGTTTCTTGAAAGATAGTCATTTGGGATCATAAGTTTTAACCTTTAAGAAGGAGAGGAGTTTATAACTCAGCACCTTCATGCGTAAATAGGTGTGCCTAAAGTCACACCTGCATTTTATAAACTCTGAAGAGCTCTGAAGTGGGAGCCACATAGTTCAGAAGTAGGCAACTCCAATCCTCGAGAGCCACAAACAGGTCAGGTTTTCAGGAAATTTACCATGAATATGCATGAGAGACTTTGCATATAATGGAGGCCGTGCATGCAAATAGAGAGAAATTATTCAGGAAAAGACTGAAAGGCACAGACACACAGTACGTAGAACTTTACAATAGATTAGTCTATAAACTCTACACCACAACAAACATAACTATAATACTATGTGTGATAAAACTACCCGTGTAAGTACCTTGGTACAACTGGTCATGAACTACTTCGCTAAATGTCTATGTCTAATGACATATTGTAACCGAACCTTTAACGGCACCTGTTAGAATGTACTATAGTACGCTTTTACCCTCATTAAATATGTGCCTACGATGGTATTTAACTTAGCAACGGTATAGAAAAGTTTTCAAATAAATAAATAAAAATGCATACTCATGGTGGATTTCCTGAAAAATAGGCCTGCTTGTGGCCCTCGAGAACTGGAGTTGGCCACCCCAGGCATAGTTTATAAAATCTAATGAGGAGTGGAGACGATGAGCGGTATACAGTAACAGGTACAGACCATAGGCAGCTATGAAGTATTTGAGAGGTCTGGGTTAACTGGAGGGAGTGCAGGTTAGAGAATGAGGAGGGTTTTGGAGGCCCTAGCTCTAGACTGGGAAAACTGGTGAAACTGGCCATGGCCTGGATGCACGTCTGTTATAAAATTCCCTCACTTACAGATCCCAAAGTCAACATGCAGCTGTGCACATACAAGTTTAAAATTACGACACATACACATGCCAGGGCTGTTTTATAACATGCGCGTGCCTGTGCATGCAGGATATAAAATTGCTGCATATCTGGCCGCATGTCCATATATAACTGTATAAATGTGCACCCATTTGAAAGTTACCGGCTTAACTTTCAAATTTCCAAGCACTAGTCAATTCAGATCTTCACCACTTGCAGAAGACTCTATCCCCATCCAAAAAACTGCAGACAAAATAGAAGTCAGCTTTAATAGCCACGACTTGATTAGCAGGTGCAAAAGCATATGCAACTATCTGATGATGCACACACACACACATTCCTTTTATAAAGCACATTAATGTGCGCATACTTCCAAATCCTGTTCTTGGAACATCCTTGAAATGCCCTCTTTGTACTCGCATACTTTTCCGCACAGTAGCAACAGTAAGCATGCACCCCCACCCTTTGGAAAATCTGCTTACCGCATGTATACTGCCTTCGATTGTATGCAACAATTTTAAATGCACAGCCCTTGCCTGAGTCTTTGAAATGCTTTAGTATTTAACAATTAAAATTAAAGGACTTAATTCACTGTTGTGATTCTCCGTGCGGAGTTAGCAATCTTGTTGAGAATCTGTGTTGCAGGCTCCTGAAAGGGGAGGAGTTAGCAATCTGTAATGAATCTCCGTGCAGAGGTAGCAATCTGTAAAGAATCTGTTATGACTGACTCCAAAGAAGGAGGAGTTAGTAGTCATTGATATAGTTGTGGGTGGATCCCTGGGCCGGTGGCAGATGACCACGCCCTCGGGAGGATATCCCGAGAGGGACCACCGGTTAGGCTTGAGTATGGAGACAGACACACATTAGTTCTTTTATTAAACAGGTGATAAAGCCACCAGAGGTGGTAGTAGTGAGCTGATATGTCCGGCAGGGCTGTAATCCTGCCGTTATATGTTATATGAGATTGGCTCCTCTGCCTCCCTCCCACACCCCTACCTGTATATAGTATACTATCTCTGTTCTCCCCCCCTTTATTTTCCTTCCCCAGTTTTTGCGCCCTTGTTATAATGTAACTTTATACTTCATCAAATTCTGCCTCTTGTTAATTGGTTATGGTTAACCGCTTAGTTCGATGGAAACCGAGTTGATTTGATTTGTATCAAGAAAGTGGGTATATAAAAGCCTTAAATAAATAAATAAATAATCCCTCAGGTACTGGAACAGCGATCCAGGATGGCTGAGCTGTTGAGAAACTGTAGAACGTGAGTAGGCAGAGTAGACAGGGTTCATAAACAGAACTAGATGACAAAACTCACATAAAGTCTCAAGGAAGCTCAGGAGCTGGAACGGTATAGGCCCTCGAGGAGTGAGTACCTGGTTCCAGGGTAAGCTCAGAGAGCGATGGTAACTCACAGTTGTTTGTAGTAGCAATATCTTCCAGGCAGTAGAGAATCTTCAGAGTATCCAGGAACATGGGCCCTCGAGGAGCGAGTACCGGTTCCTATCTGTAATCTGAAAGGTAAAGAGAGAGCGAGGCCCCCAAGGAGCGGGTAACTCTGGTAAGTCCGAGGAGGCAGAGTAGCTTGGAGGAATCTTAGACAGATCTGTATCCATATCTTCTCCACTCCTTGCTAACTCAATCTGATAGTGAAAATAGAGACCTTTAAATATTGGAAGCGGATGTCGTCATCTCAGGGGGACGCCCCTGAGGTTTGCGCCCTTGCTGGTACTTCAGTCAGAACGCGCGTACCCTAGGTCATCAGGCAAACATGGCGGAACTGCAATGTCGAGCCGGTCAAGGGACGCTGGAGGGAGACGGCATGGAGACACCACGGCAGCCAGCCGTCATTCAGACCCGGAGGGAGTCGCCACAGAGGTAAAGAGGGCGGAGTGAGGGTGTCGAGCAGCGACGGATGCAACATTCACTTAACAGGAGAAATCTACTGTTTAGCAGTATTACGGAGGAGGGAGAGGAGCCAGATACTATAGTAATAGAGGAAATGCATCATAGGAGGTAAAACTCAGGAACTTATTAAAATACAAAAATGTTCCCTGATTTATCTTCTCTCAGCTGGAGAGAAAAACATGGCGGTTTGTAATTATGTCAGATAATGCGATTAAAATGAAAGATGATTCAGAAATTAATGAAGATGTTTGTTAGGCAAAAAGCAGCTCACCAGTGAGCTGGGGATGTGCAGAGAGCACGCTCACTGCCCCTACAAGGAGGGGAGTCTCAGTCATAGTGCAATGGTGACACCTAGTGGTTAGATTTAAGGCCATGATTGCAGGGTTCCAGGAAAAGCCTTGGTGCATGAACCCTGGCCGAGGACTATCACTGCAATGGCAGGGCTATGGGAGTTGGGAGGGGCTATAAAGCAAGAAGAAACATTTTCAGGTAGTTGCAAAAGGTGGCTCATAGTGCAACAGAGGCTGGTCCCCAATGAGCTGGAAGCATAAAAAGGAAAAAACTGCCGACCCAAAAAAGAAAAAGAATTAAAAAACTCCTCTCATACGGGTGGAGCCAAGATGGTGACTGAGTGAGGAGTTAGAGAAGAGTCTCGCTATTACCTCAGTGCCTATTGCCTGGCGTTTTTGTTTTCCTGAAATTTCTTTATGCCTCATACAAAATGTAAGGCCAGGCTTCATGAAAGCCTGGAGGTTTAAAAAAGTTTGGATCTTAAAACAACCTTGTATTGAGATTTTCTTCTCCTCAGGAGCGAGGGCCGCGGAGGGAGGAGACGCGGAGCGAACATCTTCCCCTAAGGCCAATGAGATCACGCTAAGTCCCAGCGCGCCTGAGACGCCGTCCCCACCCTCAGTGTCTGAGAACAGTGTGTGAGGCTGCTGGCGCAGTTCTCCAGGCCAGCCCTGAAGAGCTTGGTGCTCGACAGGAACGTGGCTTGGGAGCTTTGAGATAAGGGTTTCAAAAGATTTAACCTAATGGAGGGACCTTAGAGCCCCAGATTGGAACCTATGTGCCTTCGATGATGGAGAACACCGGATCTGCCGTTCCAGCGCTGGATTATACACGGGACACTGACACTGAAGCCACGAGACGGGGTGAGCTATTGCCTATATTAGGTTATTTTCTTGTTAAACCAGCCAAAATAACGATGGAATCGATTTGGGAAGCTTTAGCCTCGATTGAATCAGCTATTGTTACCTTAGCTAGATCTTACTTGGATACGAACAAACGCAGTGTTAATAATGAAGAGGATTTCTGAACAAGAAAGGAAAATTAATATAATGGAAGAAAGAATAAATGTGGTTGAAAAACATCAGCAGAATTTGATACAACTAGAAAAGTAAAGATTGAGAACATAGAAAATTCACTAAGAAGTTCGAATGTTAGGATGTTAAATTTCCCTATTCGACAGATTTCTGCAATTGATTTGTTCAAGAATTATTTGATTAAGATTCTGATAATCCCGTCTGAAGCTGTTCCCTTAATAACAAAGGCGTACTACCTGCCTCAGAGCTCACGGAGAATACACAAGGAAATGTGGAGATACAAAAGCAACTAAACATTACAGAATTGCTGGAACTTTCTCAGGAAGATGAGGTTACTAGAAGAGGAGTACTACTAGTGACTTTTGCATTTGTTAATGAGAAAAATAATATACTTAGGCTGTTTTTCCGCAATAGATCAGTGTTATTCTATGGTCAAAAATTATGGCTGTACCCAGATATCACCAGGGTTACCCAAGAAAGAAGAAGAAGAAATTTTTAAGCATGAGAACTGAGGCTTTGAACAATTTGTTCTAAGTATATTTTGTGTTATCCATGTAAATGCTTTGTAAAGTTTCATGATTCTACTTATGTATTTTTTGAACCGTCACAATTGCGATTCTTTTAGATTCACACCCTAAGTGACAAAATCAGTGCAGACAGGCAAAGTATAGGCTACCTCAGATTTCCTTTTGCTTATTTCTTGTTATTCGCTCATAGTACTTATTGAATCCACCTCCCAAGATTACTTATAATAAAGGGGTATAATATTATATTACCTTTGTGAGTTGTAGAGGAAGATGTAATTAGTAGGTTATATTATTTCCTTATTATACTTCTGGTTTCTGCCACAAATAAATGTTTGTGTAAAAAAGTGAAATGCAATAAAAATAAAATTATTAAAAAAAAACCCTCCTTTTATAAATGGGCTTTCTATTCTCTTAAATACTTAGGGATCAATTTGGGAAATGATATACAAAAAATTATGTTAATAACTCTGAACTTTGATTTAAAACTTCAGAATATCTAGAATTTTGTTAGTGTTTCAATTCATGGTTTGGAAAAATACTTTCTCCTCAGATAATCTTGCCTACACTTTACCACCACATTCATTAAGGTATTTGGGAGCATATTGAAAGAGACAATAAGTGTCCTGATTTTGGTTGTAATAAGAAAATCCTTTGAATTTCTAAAGAAGGCATAAATAAGGACAGGTTGAGATTCATTTTACTAAATATCACATTGTGTGTTAAAAAAATTAGCACTGGTATCAATTGTCTGAAATGAAACCTTAGGTCAAATTAAAGCAATTGAGTAATCCACAATGTTCATTAGGTGAAATTATTTGCATACTGCAAAAAATTCAGGAAATCCACCAATGGAGATAATCCATTGCTCAATGATATTATAAAAATCCCAGATGCTCAATATAAGAAAAAAATGTTGTAATGAAACAAAATAGAGGCTGCCTCCAAAAACTCCCCATTGGCTTTCACTGTGGGGAATGCTCCGTTTCTCTGTGCTTTTATTTTTCCCCTAGTGTTTTTAGGAAATGGAGAAAAAAGAGGATTTCTTCTGTGTTTCTCTCTTGTTTAGGGGAGGTAATCAAGTTTTTTTCACTGAGCTGATGGAAAAAATGTGATCTCCATGAAAGATTTTTATTCTTACATACAGATCTCAAACTACACTCGACAATAGAAAGTTACACAAGTTGATACAAAAATTAATTTGAGCTTTTAAAGTGTTTTGATTAATGGGAAATTTCAAAAGGAGTACATTTTCTCTACATGTCAGCTTTTGAAGTCATTAGAAGTCAGACTAGATTATTGTTCCAAGTAAGAAAAAGTCCCTGGATATCAATTCAAAGAAAAATCCATGGAATTCTAGTTAGAAAAGGACAAGAAAAAAAGATGCCCTCTTCACAGTGTTATTAAAGAACGCATATAAACTTATCAGAAGATGGTATTTTATCCCAATGACATTTACTAAAATGAAACGCCCACCTTTTCAAAAACCCGCGCACATAAAAAAAAATTGGTAGATAAGCGTGTGGCCGGGCTGAGCGCATACTGAAATCGGTAGATACACACGGAAGTGCCAGGCTTCACAAAAGGGTTGGGCTGGGGAGTGCATGCGCAAGGATAGGTTGGAAAGAGGTTGGAAACTGTTCACATATGTCATGTACACATATGCGCACCCATAACAAAGGTGTAGAAGGAGAAATGCATTAATTGTATTTTTTTTTTCCAATTCTTAAAGGACCCTTTTGGGTGGGATAATGAAATCAATCATTAAATGGCCTGAAAAGGTAGAACACATATTTTTTGAGTATGACTGACAGAA
Source organism: Rhinatrema bivittatum (assembly GCF_901001135.1). Classification (NCBI taxonomy): domain Eukaryota; kingdom Metazoa; phylum Chordata; class Amphibia; order Gymnophiona; family Rhinatrematidae; genus Rhinatrema; species Rhinatrema bivittatum. The sequence continues at coordinate 28,100,046 of NC_042623.1, read as the reverse complement.
TGATAAACACACAAACCTAGTAAATTAAATATAGAGAGACGTCAAGACTTAAATGTTTTTATGCTTCCCCTTCCAATACTGTCAAGGGGAGCTCTCCAATCAATAGGCTGGTTTGTTTCAAGAATATAGAAAACTAAAATCTTTTTAAAGCTCTATTTCAGCTCATGATGGTATTCACATCTATTTTTTGCTCTATTTTTTCCTGATCTAATGGATTAATGGAGAAGGAGTTAATAAACATGTGGATAAAGGTGAACCGGTAGATGTAGTATACTTGGATTTTCATAAGGCGTTTGACAAAGTTCCTCATGAGAGGCTTCTAGGAAAAGTAAAAAGTCATGGGATAGGTGGCGATGTCCTTTCGTGGATTGCAAACTGGCTAAAAGACAGGAAACAGAGAGTAGGATTAAATGGACAATTTTCTCAGTGGAAGGGAGTGGACAGTGGAGTGCCTCAGGGATCTGTATTGGGACCCTTACTTTTCAATATGTTTATAAATGATCTGGAAAGAAATACGATGAGTGAGATAATCAAATTTGCAGATGATACAAAATTGTTCAGAGTAGTTAAATCACAAGCAGATTGTGATAAATTGCAGGAAGACCTTGTGAGACTGGAAAATTGGGCATCAAAATGGCAGATGAAATTTAATGTGGATAAGTGCAAGGTGATGCATATAGGGAAAAATAACCCATGCTATAATTACACAATGTTGGGTTCCATATTAGGTACTACAACCCAAGAAAGAGATCTAGGTGTCATAGTGGATAACACGTTGAAATTGTCGGTTCAGTGTGCTGCGGCAGTCAAAAAAGCAAACAGAATGTTGGGAATTATTAGAAAGGGAATGGTGAATAAAATGGAAAATGTCATAATGCCTCTGTATCGCTCCATGGTGAGACTGCACCTTGAATACTGTGTACAATTCTGGTCGCCGCATCTCAAAAAAGATATAATTGTGATGGAGAAGGGCAACCAAAATGATAAGGGGAATGGAACAGCTCCCCTATGAGGAAAGACTAAAGAGGTTAGGACTTTTCAGCTTGGAGAAGAGACAGCTGAGGGGGGATATGATAGAGATGTTTAAAATTATGAGAGGTCTAGAACGGGTAGATGTGAATCTGTTATTTACTCTTTCGGATAATAGAAAGACTAGGGGGCACGCCATGAAGTTAGCATGGGGCACATTTAAAACTAATCGGAGAAAGTCCTTTTTTACTCCACACACAATTAAACTCTGGAATTTGTTGCCAGAGGATGTGGTTATTGCAGTTAGTATAGCTGTGTTTAAAAAAGGATTGGATAAGTTCTTGGAGGAGAAGTCCATTACCTGCTATTAAGTTCACTTAGAGAATAGCCACTGCCATTAGAAATGGTAACATGGAATAGACTTAGTTTTTGGGTACTTGCCAGGTTCTTATGGCCTGGATTGGCCACTGTTGGAAACCGGATGCTGGGCTTGATGATGGACCCTTGGTCTGACCCAGTATGGCATTTTCTTATGTTCTTATGGAGGCTCTCAATTAATGCTGACATTGTAACCATGGAAAATGTGTTTAAAAAATTCAATACAAAGTATAGTTAATAAAGAAAAAGAGTGTACACATTTAGTCTAAGACCCAGGTTAATTTGCATATTTAATCTGAAAATCAGATGGCATTGAGGATCACCAAGACAGAATTTGAGAAGCACTGCTTTAGAGCACAAATTCTCAAACTCTGACCGAGTGAGCCTCCTTTTACCAAAAGGAAAATGCTTACCTGATCGTCATTTCTAAGTCACGTCCTTTCCTCATCCTTAGTGTTTCACTTGATAGACCCACAACTATATTACTCTTGAGAATTACCAAGTTCTTGGTGCTATTCTTTCGCCATCTGTATTATTTTCCTGATCACATTGACTCTGTTGGCTCCATTTTAGTAAGACAATAATGATGTCAATAAGAGAACTGATCAAAATAAGTAATGAGAACCTGGACCTCTACTAGACCTCTCTTTAAGAACTACTGCTCTAAAAAGTAAACCCAGAGAGAAGATATCACTTGTAACCTGCTTGCTGGCTCTTCTAGGTAAACACTGGCTTCGTTTCCCAGCCTTATTCTACAGGTTGCACAGATGGTTCCACTCCCAGCTCTATTCGAGCTTGCCAACATGTACGACATACTTTTTGGGAACATCACTTTTTAACATCACCAAAGAAGGAATATACCTCAAATGAAGCACAGTAACCTGGTGCTATTCTTTAGGAATACGTTTCCTTTGCTTGGTCCCACAAGTTAGCAATGTCTGCCCATCATCCTTCTCAAATACATTTCATTAGAAGGCTCCTTGGGGTTTCCTCAAAAACCTTCAAGATCTTAATATTTCCAGCATACTTCACTAGTCAAAGCACTATGGGGTTGATTTTCGAGGGCCCGCACGGGCATCCATATGTGCGTGGTTCTTGGTGCATGCACAAGGATGAGGCTATTTTATAACATGTGCGTGGTGACATGCGTCTGTTATAAAATATGATTCCTGCACACACATGCGTGACGGATTTTAATATCCACGCGCACATGTGTGGGCAGGTGGTCTCTCGCATGGGCAGGGAGGGGAATTTTGTAAAGTATATGCGGCGACACGATAGGGCCTTTGCCCTGTTCCCTCCCAGTCTGCTCTTTATTGGGAACTTTCCTATACCCCTACCTACCCTTCCTCCCTTACCTCCTACCCCTACCTAGCTACTTAAAGTTTTTTTTTGTTTTTTTTACCTTACTGCTCCTTCAGAGCAGAAGTAATTTCAGCACGCTGGCCCACGTTTCCCTGGGACAGGGCCTAATGGTCGCTGTCCTGATCGGCTCCCGGCCCGCCCCTCCCAGATCCTGCCCACCTCTTTTCATTGGCCCGGCACTTCTGCCCGTACTGGGGGTTATGCGTGTGGTTGGGCCATTTGTAAAATGTGCTCTGTGCGCGCACGACCCAGCCACGCACATAACCCCTGGATTTTACACGCGTAACGATTTGAAAATTTGGGCACATGGTTGTAAAGCTTCTACAACAGAATGCTGTCTTATCTCGATCACAGAATGAATGCTGAGTGATAGCAGTGGGACTAGAACCAGGGGCTACATTTTCATAGTTTTCTGCTGAAACCACTAGGTGACACTACTGGCTACGAGAGGATGGCTGACAGCTCTATATAGTATCGCCTTCATATGCATTTTATCTATGCTTTGGGTTTAATTTTTCCCATCATTTCAACACAACAGAAGTCCATTTAACCTTGGTACTCAGCAATATGAGACATAGGGTGTTTCAAAAATGGCAGGAGTCGAGTGGAACCTTATAGATTAACCAATTTATTGAAGCATGAGCTTTGGAGGACAGAGTCCACTTCGTCAGATGCATGAAGTGATGTACAGGAGGATAGGTAAAATATATACAGAAGAAAAGGCATCAAATTAGTAAAACACAAAGAAAGAGCCAAGAAAATTGCCAAAAACAATGACACCAAACACCAAAAAAGGCAAAATCAAACAGCAGCAAATATCAAATTAGATCCTAATGTACCAGATGATTAGTGCCCACTATAATACACGCATCAGCAAGCCTGACGGCGTGCCCCTATTTAAATGGGCCACCCAGTCTGCTACATCATTTGCGTACTGTGAAAGTCTCTTTTTTTCAGAAACGTATTTTTTTCCAAAAATTTTTCTTGTACGTAAAAAAGAGTAACAATGATCACAGCTCAATACAATGTTTCTGAAAAAAAAAAATAGAGACTTTCACAGTACACAAATGATGTAGCAGACTGGGTGGCCCATTTAAATAGGGGCACGCAGTCAGGCTTGCTGATGCGTGTATTATAGTAGGCACTAACCATCTGGTACATTAGGATCTAATTTGATATTTGCTATTGTTTGATTTTGCCTTTTTTGGTGTTTGATTAAATTAGGCAAGACATGGTATGGTGAGACTGAGGTAAGTGTGAAACTGAGGTAAGTGTGAAAAGACAGAATGACACCAGACTAACACAGTTATCCCTCTGAAGATTTTTCACCATAGAGTGTTCATTTGCTATGATCCAGGAAAAGAAAATCACAGCTTTTGTTACCATAATCATAAAAAGATGATAAAAAAAAGCAGTAACCAAGTTCTATATTTAAAATAATCTCACTAGCTGACATCATGAGATTCAGGTCTAATTCTGGTCAGCAGAATTGCTTACCTGTAACAGGTGCTCTCACAGGACAGCAGGATGTTAGTCCTCACATATGGGTGACATCATCAGGATGGAGCCCAATCACTGAACATTGTTTAATGTCTTTTTTTTGCATTTTGATGTTTTGTTTAATTATTTTTGGAATCTTTGTTTTCAGGTTCGTAATTTTGTCGTTAAAAAATGTTGCTATTTCATTACATCTATTTACTGGAAGGTTTTGTGAAGAGTCAGATGTATCATTTGTGAGATTTTTTTTTACTATGGTAAACAAGGCTCTTGGGTTGTTTGCGAATTTCTCTATTTTCATGCTATAATATTGTTTCTTTGCATTGAGTATTATTTGTTTATAGTAGGCTAGTTGTTTCCTGTATTAGTCAGGTTTTCAGTTTTATTTTTTTCCATTCTTTTTCTTTTTTCCTCAGATTTCTTTTGACTACCTTTATCTTTTCGTTATGTCAGGGGTTTGTTTCTTTGGGTTCCCTGATGCTCATATATTTTATTGGGTTTATCTCATATGCTAAGTTTTTAGTAGCTTACATCCATGCTGTCTTATTCCTTGCATGGGAAACTGGACAAATATGACCACCTCTGGTGAAAGTATTGGATTTATTTGTGTAAATTATTTCCACTAGTAATGTACCATTTTTCCTAAAGTATAAGGATATTTGTTGGATTATGCATGGAGTAGGTGGGATTATTGAACTGATGTAATCTTGCTATCTTTAATACTTAGATGTTTGTTAGATATATATTACTGTATTGATTGGTTTTTGAGTGTGCACATCTGTTAAAGTGTATTAAAAAAAAAGATGAGTCAGTATATAACGTACACATTTAGATAAGAACACATACAATTCCATACAAAATCACAAAGGGAAAAAAAAAGAATAAATATCCTACATGCTACTTTATATTTAGCCCTCAAAAAAGGAGGGTTATCCAAAACACAACTGTCTGAAGACTAAATGGATACTATTCACTAAGAAGGGAAAAAAGAAAACACAGAAATCCACCAGGAAAACCAACCTTATTGTATCAGATATCAATCACTATAACTAAATTAAAATTCCTTTATCTCATATGTAAAAGAGGTCATGAATTCAAGAAGCAAGTACATTTACCACACGAAGAAAGGCTTTAGAATTAAGAAAACTGAAAGCTATTAATACACAAGAATCAAACACTTTCCAGTGGAAAGGGAAATGTAGAACTAGGTGTCATGAGATTAAGTTGCAAGGGGATAGACTTAGGATCAACCAGCAATGTTAAAAAAATATTTTTTCACAGAAAGACTGGTAGATGCTTGAAATGCCTCCCAGAAGAGGTGGTGAAGACAAGGACAGTAACAGAATTCAAAGGAAGTAGGAAAACTACAGAGGTTCTTAAGTGACTAGTGTTGCAGACATTGACCCTTGGACCTGCACGGAGGAGGCCCTGCAGGTCCCCACTGTTGTCTGGCAGTGCTGGCTGTGGCAGAGGCCCAACTGGAGCTTCACCTATACCAGCCCTCGTTCCCCTTAGGTTGAGCCCTTGGGTGCTGGGGCCGGCTGGACTTTGTCACGGGCCGCTGCTGATGAGGTGAGGATATGTCAAGTTGATAGAGTTGCAGGCCAGAGTCTAGCACACAGGAAATGCAAGCAAAGTCAGAGTCAGGCAGTGGTCAGCAGCAGGCAGAGTCTAATCAGGGTCAGAGGCAGGCGGAGCACAATTGGAGTTGGGAGTTCAGGCAATGGTCAGTGGGAGGTGGAGTGCAATCAGAGTCAGAGTCCAGGCCAAGGTCAACACCAGAAATCCTTCCAAATGGCAAGGAAGAATAGAGAGAGGATAGAGAGGTGAGGAACAGCACAAGCAGGAGCGGAGACACTGAGGGATGACCACAAAGAAGACCAGGAACTGAAGACTGACCACGAAGACGAGAACTCAGGAACACAGACCAAACTGCCATCACAGGAACCAGAAATCAGGAACTCATGAACATGGTTCAGGAACACAAAGCCAAGAAAAGGAACAAACTGAGGCAATGTGCTACTTCAAAGAAGTTGACCTATTGCTGAGGCGTTGGAGGAGCGTCCAATGCAGCCTTTTAAAATGCAGAGGGGGTGATGTCATCACGAGGCACCTTGCCCCGATTCCCACTATTGGCCTTTAAATTCAGTGTGATCAGCGTGTGTGCGCCCTGAGGAGTACAGACCCGGAGTCGGCGGCATCCTGCTGCGTGGGCAAAGCGGCTGCAGTTGCACCGCAGCATGGCCTGCTGACGCGTTTGGTGAAGGATGCTGGCATCGGGGGGGGGGGGGGGGGGGGCCAGCGGCGGAGGTAAGTGTGACAGCTTGTGGGAGGAGCCTGCGAGCTACCAAGCGCAACAACTAGATGATGGACATGAAAAACCATGGCAACTTTTGGCGAAACATTTCTGCATGGGGATAATCTGCATGGAGCAGCAGTTACAATCAGCAAGTGATGCAGTCAAGGGATCCATCTGGGCATATATTACAATTATCTGGCTGTTACTTTCAACGAAGTCTGATCAAGTTCATGCATGATGGCTCTTATGTACCTATGGCCGGGAGCAGGCCCGCTATGCACTGAAAGAAAGAATGAATAAAAAAAGATGGGAGGGGGAGATCTGGTCATCACCTTTCTTTATGGCAGGGATGGGGCCTCGTTATCTTAAGGATAACCAGCAAAGAGCAGCAGTTACAATCCCAAAAACCTTACTGGGCAGACTGGATGGACCATTTTGTTCTTTATTTGCTGTCATTTACTATGTCACTATAGGCAAAAAATAAATATTTTTAAATAAATAAAACTGCTCTGAAGGTGCCTGGGGAGAAAGTTATATCTTCACTAGCTGAAACCCCCCTCCCCCATATACACCTGAGAAGGGAACTCACCATGCTTATTAAGGATAAGGGCTCCTTGAAGCCACATAGACACACCTCATCAACTGGTGAACACACAAGCAAAAAACAAAGCAGGGTTGAAGCAGTGCTTCGGCCGACATACATTCTGTCTAAGGACACACAACAACTCATCCTCAGGAGTCTACCCTGAGCTGAAGATAGTGCTCAAGCACAGGGGTTTGAAGATATTTCATGTTCTAGCTGGAGGGCTCCTTCACTGCCAACCCTGAAAATGGAGACATCCAATGAACTCAAAGCTAAGCTTCAGAGGACAAACTCCTCCATTGATGACTGAGAATAAACTCTTTCCTCTTAACCATCTGGCAAAACAGTTAAAGCAATAACCAAGCTTCTGCACATAGCTGTTAGTAAGTAGGGAGAAGTATTGCTTTGTATTTTTAAATATTTTACTCATTTTTAATTAAAATATGAAGCAGCTACAGCTTTGGTGTGCAACAATACAATGGCTGACATTTAGACTATTTTTCTGAAAGTTGGCAGAACTCAAGAGGAAGGGCCCAACCCTAAATGTTATGTGCACAAGTTCATATGCTACATCATCTTTGTATAAGCTCTGTGCTGGTCCAGGATAAAGTTATCATAATCTGCCAGAAACCCAGTTTTCTGTAGTCTCAGTAACAGCTACAAGGATGCTGCACTACAATTACCAATAAGCACCAGCTATTCCTGTTCTAATCTCTCTGACCTTTCACATTATTGCTGAACTCCAACATTAACCTTTAGTAACCAAGCATCTAAATTGTGTTAATTCTGATGCCATAAAAAAAAAAATCCCTTAAAGCTCAAGTCAGTCTTAGGGGGATGCAGCTGAATATCTTATGCTACATGAGAAGAAAACCAAAGTGAACTGCAGTGGTTTGAGGCTGGTCCAGTGGCAATGCTGCGCCCATGGCCATGCGGAGGAGCTGAGTGCCATTCCTGAGTTGTGTCTTCTAATCCCTGGGCCAGTTGGTGACAATGCCTAGCAGCGTAGACAGCCCCCAGCAGAGAAGGAGTTTGTCATTGCACAACAGTGACAACTGGTGGCTGAATTCAGGACCCAAGCTTGTAGGGTTCCAAAATGCACCCTGGTGCACAGACTCACAGCCCAGGATTGTTGCTGCGAAAATTGGGCTAAGTCAGTTGAGAGGGGATATAAACCAAAGGGAACAAATCCCCAGGTAGTTGGCAAATGAAGGCTCGTGGCACCAAGTCCCAGCTACAGTTCCGAATGAATTCGAAACCCAAAGCATCAGGAAGAAATTCTCTCTCCTCCCTTCCCTCATACCTGTCTCTTCCCCCCCCCCCCCCCCCCAAAAAAAACCAACCCAAAAAACAAAAAGCAGCAGCAGGCTCAACATCTCCAAAAATTCAATTACACAGCTCCAGAATGTTGCAGAAGAGAGGTCTCTGTGTATAACCTTCCACCCCTTCAACTTCTCCATTCCTCCGATTTCACAAAATAGCTCTGAACACTTCCCACCATCAGGCATTAGGCTCGCTGCATTAACTGCATCAGACTAGGATCAATACATGATTTCTTTAATTTTCTTTTTATACAATCTGTGCTGCTTATAAGAGCCAGCGATGAACAGCATACTAGAAATAAAATTAAATTAAAGCCATTATATTTTTTTTATTTGGCTCATCTGAAAGGCCGGAGGGAAATGTAGAATGCTGCGTCTTTTTATGTACCCCTAGACGACACATTTAAAACAGCTTATCTATTTGCGCCTTCGTTATTGCCGGAGTCAGGAGGGAACGGGATCGCACTTAATTGAGGCTTTTTAGCCAACATCAATTTTGCCCACCACTGGGATTCTCTGCAATCTCAAAGCGAGCTCTGTTGAATCTCAACCATTTGGAGAAAAATGGTTTAATGCGGTGAGGAGGATTGTGAAAAAAAAAAAAAAAGAAATCTATAGTTAAATTAATTCTCTGATTTCTGAGAAGCAGATTTAAAGAAAAAAGATATTTAAAAAAAAAATGCAAACAGCCAGCTAGCTTCCTTCTACTGCTATATACCATAAAGTAAGCCCAACCCTCTCTCCTATCCAGGGCCGGTGCAAGGGTATTAGGCACCCTAGGCAAACCTTACAGTCTGGCGCCCCCTCCCCATACACAATTTTAAATTATGCATTTATAACATATTTTACATGAAAAATGACATTCTAAGGTAAAATTAATATACAAGCTGTTGTGATAATTTCATGCACTGTTGTGATGCCAACAAGAAAACTTTGCATCTTGGAATTCATATGGCCTCATACCTATTATGATATATTTCGGCATGGTCCTCCTGTATCACCACAATACTATCTGCCAACACTCAAAGAATAACAACCCTACCTATGAAAAAGAATACCAAAAATATTACACCAGAATCTAAAATATCAATACACCACCTATCAGGAAAACAGAACAGGCTAAGCTACTACAAATCCCTACAGAGAAACCACATGCTAAAAGAATGCTTCATCTCAGTCTTTGCATGCAGACCACAAACCCTCACCAAATACAGAATAAAGCCACATAAAGTATAAATAGAAATGTGCAGACAAAAACTGAACTGTAAAACGCATCACGCCAGACTCTATACAGTGTACCAATGAAAAAACAAAAATTTCACCATTCCTCGTGAAACAAATCAATAAAATAAAGATATATAAATCATTAATCATAATTATAAAATCATACAAATAAAATAATTTCAAAACAGCTGATGAATAGAATATCCAATAATTAAAGACTCATGCAAATTTTGAAAGCTTTACCAAACACCAATAAAATATTTCAAACAGCAGACACATCACATACTTCCCAATAATTAAAATGATAGTCAATCAAGAAAAATGCACTTAAAAAGCCACCTTTACTTACCCTCTCCAGCAGTTCTCCTACTCCTTTCCCTTGCAGGCCATACCAGAAGCAGCAGTAGCTGCTGAAGCTGTCCTCACAGACCTCTTCCTTAGGGATCACAACCAGTCTCTTCTCTCTCTCACACACACACACCAGTCACACCCTCAGGACCAGTTTCTGTCTCTCACACACCAATCATCTCTTCAACCAGTCTCTCTCTCTCTCTCTCTCTCACACACACACACACACCAGTCATCTCCCTGATCAGCCTCTCTCACACATACACACGTCACCTCTCTGGCCAGTCTCTCTCAATCACACATGCTCTCGCTCTCTCTTACTTACACACAGGCTTTCAATCACACACATGCTCTATTTCACTTACACACAAGCTCTCAATCACACACATGCCCTCTTCTCACAGCAACAAGCCAGCCAAAAACATGCTCCATCTCTTTCGCGCACACACATTGATGCACAGAAGCACCCTCCCTGACTTACATATACACCAGACACATACAGAAGCACCCTCCATGACTCACCTATACACCACACACATACAGAAGCACCCTCCCTGTCTCACATACATATTACACTCTCACGGAAGCACCTTGCTTTCAGACTTGCAGCATTTTTCACTTTTATTAAAAGTGAAAGTGATGCTCCCAACCGTTAAATAAGAAAACCACATTCCTATCAAAAGACGAAATGACACCCTTCCTTTAGGTTCTGTCCTCCCAAGGGACTGCCACGCACACAGTACAGCTTCTCTTGTTTTACTCTTCCAGGCAATAAAGCAAGTGTCTTTCTTCAAACTATCAGTCGTATGATTATTCATGTGGGTGATATGGAACAGAAAGACATCCTTAGTCAGCTTCCCTTTTAAATGGGAAGATTCCAATCGTAGTCATTTAAAAATATACATTTTCTAAAGGCTTAAAAAAAAAAAAAAAAAAAAAAGCAAAACCATTTCAGGTTCTATTCTAGTCTTCATGCTTAAATTATGCTTAAAAAAAAAAAAACCCACCTGGCATCAGTATCTTAAATTTGTGATTTTGCTGAGATGACCATTTTAAATACTTTAATTTGTTTTGCTTTAGGATTTGTCTCTACCCATTTTAAGTTCAATTTTATTTTCCAGAAGAGGGATGCTTAAAATTCAGTAATTTCATCTTTCATCCAACTTTTCAAAAGTTCAGGTATATGTATTATCACATTTCCTTTTTTTAAACTGGCAGATTCCTCTCTCACATACACACACATACACCTACACAGAAGCTCCATTCCTTCCTCATATACACACACATACACCCACACAGAAACACACACACAGAAAGAAGATAGGCGCCGAGACTTAGGGGGCGCCGCGGCAGGCAGCCAGCTCCCGACTCGCCCTGCCTCCCCCCCGAGTGCCACCCTCCCGACACCCCGCTACTGGTCCAGCGGAGGTCACTGGAGCGATCTGCCGCTCCCGGGGCCTCCGCTGCCACTAAGCAAAATGGCGCCGTGGCCTTCAGCCCCTACCATGTGACAGGGGCTAACGGTGCCATTGGTTGACCCCTGTCACATGGTAGGGACTGAAGGTAACCGGCGCCATTTTGCTTAGTGGCAGCTGAGGCCCCGGGAGCGGCAGATCGCTTCCAGGACCTCCGCTGGACCACTAGGGGGGTGTCGGGTGGGTGACACTTGGGGGGAGGCAGGGAGAGTTGGGAGCTGGCTGCCTGCCGCGGCGCCCCCTAAATCTCGGCGCTTGGTCTCCATCTAGGCGAGTCGAAGGCTGGCAGAATTTTGAAAGGACACTTTTTGCCCTTTCAAAATTCTGCTGCCTGCCGCGGCGCCCCCTAAGTCTCGGCGCCCTAGGCATAGGCCTAGCTCGCCTAGTGGTTCCGCTGGCCCTGCTCCTATCTAGTCATTATATGCAGAAAACTAGGGAGCAGTGTTAAAGTGGGCTTGGCCTCTGGCAGTGGCACCAGAGAAATTTTTATAGTGAGCGAGCCCATCCAGCACCCATGAACTTCAAAGCCAGAGTTTATGGTCACGGTCCAGCACCTATGACAAAAGTCACACTGAAAAAGAGATCAGCAACCTGCCTGCTTGTAGCAGCCCTTTGCCTAGTTTACTAAAATTAATGTTAAATTACTGTGATGTAAAACTGGATTAGAATGCTCAGGATGTGGTCTTTCCAAAACTGCTATCAAAACCATCCTAATGACTGCCTGCTTCTGAAAGAATCATACCAACATGGAATTTCATTAAAAGACCATCATTGGTGGAAATATTTCATGAAATACAGAGGCCATGAACCATATTTAAGAAGATCCCACTTTGTATTAACCTCCATTTGCTTGCAATCCACCTCATACCAGTATATCAAGTCTGTATATATCTATTAATTCTAAACTCAATGCCTTATCACTACATGTAATCCACCTTGCACCTACCTTTACGAAAAAGCATACCATCAAATGTTTATAAATAAATGCATTTTTGTAAGACTCTTATTCTGATCAAGAGTATGATTGTCATTTTAAAATGTAACATGACACCTGCGAAGCTGAGTAGATCTGATATTAAAAGGCATCAAGTGAGATCTCTTATCTTCAGAGGATCTTCAGCAAATTGCATCAACATAAAATGAAAAACAACCTTTTACAACCCAAAAGAAAGTCAAATCATTAGTTGCTTGCCTGAGGTACCCCCTTCTACAGAAAGAAGAGGGCCCCCCAGGCAAGCAGATCAGGCGACTGATTGATGCTTTCATAAGGACAAAGTGCAATGATTATATTGTTGTAACTGCAATTCTGGCCAAGAGCTACCTTTTACTCTAATAATGCTGATACCCAATATAAAAAGATTATTGATCTTAGTATTGAAAATATTAGATTTTCTTAAGCAAAGATATATGAATGAACGATATCCTTCACTAAGGCGGCCAGTACATGGCAAAAGGATAGCTCACATTCCTACAGCATTAATCCCATGAAACACCATGACTAAATTCAGTAATTTCAATTTAAAAAAAAACAACACCACACTTCAATCCTTCCTCCTTCCCCCTCATCCCCCTTTACAGCTGCTGTCACTGCCCTGAGTCTTAGCTTCACTTCTCTTGTACCAGGCATTAGGGCATATCAGAAATGCATACCTTTTCTATTGAGATAAGCAGGAGGAGCCTTCTCCTACACCCACTGGCATTTTCAGAAGCTCCCCGGTAAATGGGAAAACAGCGCAGGCTGCCAGCAGCTCTGCTTGCAGTCTAAATGCAGTCAACACTGTTTTTGATCCACCATAAGGGTTTCTGAAATAACATTTTTGCCTTTTTTTTAAAGCTAAGCTGGGTGCAGTAGAAGCCGTGACAAGCCCCCAAGTCCTACTACAAGGGAAGGAAAAGGGAATCAGGAGGACAGAAGCACCAGCACGAGAGAAAGACAGCAGTAGGCAGTGAACTAGGACAGGGTTTTCCATTACTTTAATTGGGTATAACTCCCATATAATTTCTGTTCTTGGGAGGGGGAAGGAAGGGAGAGAATTCAGACTGTCAGGGGGGGTCAGGGATGAAGGAAGCATCTCAGCAGCAATGCCAGGGGGCTGTGGAAGACTCCCATTTATATCATTATTAAAATATTAGTTGGAGTCAGAGCCATCCAGCAATAAATTACAAATTCTGCACGCGCGCACAAATATAGAAGAGCAGTATTAACTTGCTGAAGTGCTCCAGATTCAATATAGAAACAAAAAATGAACAAAATAAAGAACACGAATAGTGAACAATTATTTAGACTAAATGAATCACTATACCCTGAGAAATATTAATATATACAACATATAAACAAATTTTAGTAGAAATATAATCAAAGGATTAAAGCTACATGTCCTTAAAATTCTATTTAAAAGAAATATTCATATAAATTTTATAATGTCCCAGGAGAAGTTTGTAGGGTATTATAAATGTCCAACTTGTTTAAAAATGTCAAAATGGTGTTTGAGCACCTTTCAGTAAATGGTCCAAAACTCAATTTCCGATAAACTCGCAAGCTTTTCTCCTTAATAGCAGCTTAGTCCATATGAGATGACTCTCTCCTTTAAGAAATTTTGTTTCGCCTTATTCAGCCTTCCTCAGGAGGCAGAGACATCGACTGCATGAGTGAGGACCATGCTCTCTGCTGACGTAGTCTAGCACTAGATCCTGGATAATAGACATGTTTCGCAGAAAAGTATTCAAGCTTTTATGCACATCATATTATACAATAACCCGAAGTAACCTGAGCCTACCGTCCTAGGAGTATTTTTAAATAATTTTATGAATTTCAAAAAGAGAAATACAAATACTAAGTTTACACAGCATAATAAACAAACATCCCTTCCTTCAGGTCATAGTGAATTTTCCTGAACATGTTTTATCATCTTGTACATATCCCCTCCAAGCCATTGCTTGGAGGGGATATGTTTTTATAATACTTGGAGGGGATATGTTTTTATAATACTTTTCACCATCCCCCCGTGCCTGTAATATATACCCATTCTACATAGTTAATTATTACTGTTGTTTTCTCCTGTTGCTACACTATGATACCTGTTCATTGTAAAGCCTCTTGCTGCATTAAGTTACCTGTAAACTGGGGTGATGTTCCCAACGTAACCCGGTATATAAAAATGCCTAAATAAATAAATAAGATCTGGTTCATTGGTTGGTACTGCCCAGTACCCATAAACGAGGTGTGTATCTGCCCATATTTTCCAACAGAACAGCCCCCCCTTTTCCCCCAAAACCTCTCCCCACCCTCCCCTCCCCTGGTGAAGCTGTGCTCTATTTTGTACATATAAGGAATCAATCTTTATTTAGTATTTGATGTGGCAACAATTGTAAATAAGAGACCCATACAGGTATAAACAGTGTGTTTCCTGCTCAAGTCCACCTTGTCTACATAATTCTCATTTATACACATAATATGTATTTGATTTCTCCAATGCGTTAAAGTTGGGGAAATAGCTCCCACCCAATGTTGCAGATAACAAGACTTTCCTAATCCAAAGTTTAAGAGACTTCTTTCCCAAGGCCACTCTCCGCATATTATCAAACACCACCACATCTGCCTGTAGTGGAATCTTAATTCCAGTAACCTTGGCAATATATATATTACCACCTTCAGGCATCCCCAGAACTGACATCCCAGAATTCCTGGCACTTGACTACATTTCTCACAAACAGCTAATTGAACAATATTCATCTGATATGCCTTTATCCGGGAGCAATAATACCGCATTAAAAACCTGTATTGCGATTTACAAGTCAAGCTCAGATTTTCAGCCCAATAGTATTTGCCCAAAATCAATATTAGGTTTCAAATTAAGTGATGATAAAAGTACAATATAGAATGCCGAGTGGGATCTTCTATAGCAAATATTTCAGAAAGCATTGTTCTGCTTTGTCCACCCCAGACACTTTTAATGACCTTATATAGCTTCTAATTTGCAAGTAAGCAAAATAATGTTTATTATCTAATTTAAATTCCTCAACTACATCTAAAAAAGGTTTAATATTTCCTTCCTCAATTAGAAACCGTGCTATCACTTTCAGTCCCTGAGTGGCCCACCTTTTAAAAGTTGCACCATGGATACCTGGAAGAAATGCCTCATTCCCAACTAAGGGCAGGAATTAAGAAATATTACTTCAATTGCAAAGCTGAACAAAAGTGTCAAGATAAGACTAGAGGAGTAACTAACAAGCTCTCTCTAAGATGCTTTGATATCGCCATCAATGAGGAGTGTAAAAGATATCCCAAATTGTCCGGAGAAAAAAAATTTCCTTTTCCATCCCAATGGGAATATAAAAATCTGTGCCCAACAACCAGTCTGCAGCATGGCGTAAATTGTAGGCTACACTGTATAATTTTAAATCTGCCAATCCCAACCACCCTTGTTCCCATTTATGTATCAATTTGGTCCAAGCCACTCTTGGCTGCTTCTTTTTCCATAGATATCCTCTTAAGCTCTCCATTTCTACTAAGTTTTGTCTTGATACTTAACAGGGTATTGTCTGAAACAAGTACAACAATTTTGGTAAGAGGATCATTTGAGAGAAATTAATTCTTCCCACTAATGGTATTGGGAAGACTCCAAGCTCTCAACTTAATAGTAGTAGACTGCAACATCTTCTGATATAATTTGGCTGGATCTGTGTGTAAGATGATAACCAAATATATAAAGGACTCATCCAACCGTCACATGGGAAAACCCTCCCCCCACGTCTGTCTCACTTCTTGAGTGGTTGGTAATGCTTCCACTTGTCAGTTTAATTTGAAGCACGCAAGCCTTCCATAAATCTCCAATTCTTCTAAAAGGGCCCATAACGAGGCTTAGAGGTTAGCTAGGTGAAGAAGAGTATCATCTTTAAAAACAGTTTAAAATGTTCTTTCGAACATTCACCTACGGAAACACCTTGAATAAATTGGTTGAAGCAGTGGCTCCAGAGACAGGATGAACAGAAATGGGGAGAGAGGGCAACCCTGTCTTGTACCCCTTTCCAAATGGAACTCCACCAAATTGTATCCATTTACTGAGACATAAGCTCTGGGGTTATTATACAATATCTGTACCACTTGGAGAAAGTATCCCGAAATCCCAAACGCCTCTAGTGCTTGTATCATAAAATTCCATTCCAACCTATTAAAGGCCTTTCCTGCGTCGAAGCTCAGTAGTATGGAAGGGATCCTACATTGTTTACTACTTATTAAAGAAGCGATAATTTTGTGAATATTTTTAGTTACATAGAAGCCCTGTATGAATCCCACCTGTTCAAGAATCTTCACTAATCGATTGGCCATCAGCTTTGCCAGTAGTTTAGTGTCAAAGTTTAGTAGAGAGATTGGCTGATATGAAGACGGGGACATTAAATCCCTACCTACTTTGAGTAAAATGATTATCATGGCGCTGTTAGGTGTCAGAAGGTATCGTTGCAGTTTGATCTGATTTTCAATCATCATTCCCAAAGGCACAACCAACTTAGATACCAGCAACTTATAAAATTCTGCTGAGAGACCGTCAGGCCCCAGTGCCTGGAGTAGATTTGCCTCCTTAATTTCCTGTATAATTTCTTGCAACTGTATGGGCTTATTTAATAACCTCACTTGGTCTTCCATTATTTGAGGCAACCCAGCTGAGTGCAACTGCTCACCAGTATCCAACATTGACCCTGGGCATGCCGCATACAGATTTTGACAGTAATCTCTAAATATATTACTTATATCCTTTCCAGCATTCAGAAGTCGCCTCTCTTTATTGAACATCACAGTTATATACTTGGCACTAGTCCAATTTCTAGTTAAATTAGCCATCTTTCTCCCAATTTTATTTCCTTGGTGAAAATATTTCCCTTTATAAGAAGTCATTGCCCTCTGGTTAAGTCACTTGTGTTTCAAAAAACTTTCTCCTTATGTCTAAACCAGGACATCGATCATACTTTTATTTCTCTTTGTAAAGCTACCTCTCTAATGCCAATATCACCGCCACCAGGGCTTTCCTTTTTGCCACTATAAACAAAATATCTCCTCCTAATACTGCTTTCGCAGTCTCCCAAAATAAAATTAGGGAGGTCTGATGATCTCGATTGAATGTTGAATACTCTCCCCATTTTTTCTCCAAATAAGTTCTAAAGGCAGAATCCCAATATAAAAATTTTGGGAAGCGCCAAGTCTGACCTTCCTCCAGTGGGCGAAAACCTTCTAAATCAAGCTACACAAGTGCATGGTCAGAAATGATCAAATGCTCAATTTTTGTAGTTAAAATCCTAGAGAAAGTTTCCCTATCAGTCAAGAGAAAGTCTCTTCTAGATTGTGTTCCATGATCCCTGGATACATGGGTGTATTCTTTATCTAAAGGATGTAATGACAGCCATACATCAACCAAATCAACTGCTTGACATAGATAACCAACCCTTTTATCTAGAGTATTCAATGGGGCTGTATTTGTCGCTGATTTATCCACGTGATTATCCAGGACACAACTGAAATCTCCCCTATCACCAATGGGGTATTTGAATATGATGTAAAAAATTTTCCAGGTGCACAAAAAACCCGTGTTCATAGTTATTTGGTGCACATATATTGTATAAGATGAGCGGTTTCCCAAACAACATTTCTTTCACTATTTTATACCAGCCTTCCCTTTCAGAGACTCTCTGTCTCCTGAAAGGGAACCAGTTTCACCAGAAGGATTGCTACCCTCGCCTTCTTTGTCCCAGATTGGGATAACAGCACTGCACTCACCCATTGCCGCTGCAACTTATGTCTAGTGGCATCCAAGTGAGTCTCCTACAGCATTGTGATATTTGCTCCCTACCTTTGTAACGTTTGTAATACTTTATAACCTTTAGTCACTGACCCAATACCCTATTCATTCCATGTAATGCATCTAATTGTCACCATCATCACATATATCCTGATTTTTTCCATCACTGCAAAGATTTCTATCATTCCACTTATTTTGATCAAAGCCCCCCAGCTTGGGCTCCAAACAAACAACCTCCTACCAGAAACAGTATCTGGATCCCCTATGTAATCTATAATCATGTTTCATATCCTGGGGAAACCCAACTCTCCCTACTCCCTCTCCCAGCTTCCTCCCTCCCCTCTTTCCCCCTACCCCCTTCCCAAACTCTACCCCTCATCCAATCACCCAAACAACATGAAACACTTGCTCAACCATGAGCAAAGTGGACACGTTTACTATGTGCTAGGGCCCCACTCCCTAAAATAGAATATTATGCCCAGAATCCCAACTAATCTCCCAGCATCCCCTCAAATGTCAGTCACAAATTTTTCTTCCATTCAATCACATCTATCACTTCCTCCTTCTCAAGCTCTCCTTTCCCAAGAAAAAGGTTTGTACATATGTCTCTGGGGATCAGGGCACCCATCTTAAAAAGGTACAACATCCCCTTCAGCCAACATAATTATTCATCTCCTTATCATTGTTCTGAACTTCCATTTCTTTCAGCTTGAGGTAAAAGAAATGGCGGCAAAGGATTTGCATCAAGAGAATTAGAATTTTCTGTCCCTCATATTCCAAAGACCGATGCTGTCTATATTGGTGCACAATATTTCTTTATGTCTAAAGTTAGCACTTTAATAATTACTAGCCTGGGCCTTCCCTGCTCTCCTCTCCGGGCACCTAGGCGATGAGCATGCTCAATTTGGAAAGCCACAAGAGCGTCTGAAGAGTTTAAAGCCTGCTGCAACCATCGCTCCAGCGTTTCTCGCAGGTCTCGCTCCTGCACTGCCTCCGGTATCCCAATCAATCTGAGATTGCTCCGACGGGAGCAGTTTTCAAGGTCCTATAGTTTCAACTCATATGTGGCTGTTTCTGCCTTAGCTAACGCTAGCTCCTGCTCCAAAATCTGATTGTGCTCTTCCACCCCCATGATTTGTGTCTCTGCCTCGCTGATATGGAGCATATGATCTAAGCAAAGTTTGTATTTCATCAAACCAAGAGTGCAGCTTATTTAATTTTTCATCCATTGCTGTTAGGATCACGGCTGCTAAATTGCCTACCTCCCCACAACAGCTCGCAGTGCTCATGGCGTCGGCCATTTTACTCACTGTCGGCTTTTCTTTTCCTTCCCAATTGTTTTTGCAGCCATCAGCAGTGCAAACTCGCCCAAAACCTAAACATTAGGACCTTTGATCAATACCACTGGTATCCACTTTCCAGGTATTTTGCCATGTTGAAAGAGGTCAATGTAAGTGGATATAGGGCGTGTGGCCCTGAAGCAGCATAGAACCATGTCTGTACACTCTCACCACATCATGTGACTATATATATATATATATATATATATATATATAGTAGTAAATACAAAATAGGCAAATTATACAGTTGTGCTCATAAGTTTACATATCCCTGGCAGAATTTCTAAGTTGTGCAGCATTTTAAGAAAACATGAGTGATTAGACAATGTGTTTCAAATTAAAATATTATGCATCACAGAATAGCACAATCATTAAACAAACCATTGCAATAAGGAAAATAAAATAGTCTTTTCAAAAGTTTGGATACCCTTAGCTCTTAATATCGTGTATTGCTTCCTTTTGCATCTGTGACGGCTTCCAGTCTTTTATCATAAGAACATAAGAAATTGCCATGCTGGGTCAGACCAAGAGTCCATCAAGCCCAGCATCCTGTTTCCAACAGAGGCCAAAAACCAGGACACAAGAACCTGGCAATTACCCAAACACTAAGAAGAACCCATGCTACTGATGCAATTAATAGCAGTGGCTATTCCCTAAGTCAACTTGAATAATAGCCGTTAATGTACTTCTCCTCCAAGAACTTATCCAAACCTTTTTTGAACCCAGCTACACTAACTTACCAATCCTCTTAAACCACGGTTAAATTAATCTTCACTCAGTCAAAGTTGTGAATAAGGCCCTTTATTTTCTCATGGGGTACAGCTGCCCATTCCTCTTGGCAAAAAAGCCTCCAGATTCTGTAAATTCTTTGTCTAGCATGAACTGTGTGATTGAGGTTCAGAAGACTGTGATGGCCACTCTAGAATCTTCACTTTCTTCTGCTGCAGCCATTGAAGGGTTGACTTGGCCTTATGTTTCAGATCACTGTCATGTTGGAAAGTCCAAGTGCGACCCATGAGCAGCTTCCTAGCTGATGAATGCAAATTCTCCTCCAATATTTTCTGATAAAATGCTGCATTCATCCTGCCATCAATTTTGACTAAATTCCCTATGCCACTGTAGCTTACACCTCCCAAAACAGCAGAGATCAACCTCTATGCTTCAAGGTAGGGATGGTATGCTTCTTTTTCATAGCATTTAAGGTTGTGCCCATAAAGTTCAATTTTGGTCTTAACACTCCAAATTATTTTGTTCTAGAAGTTTTGAGGCTTCTCTAGGTACTGTTTGGCGTATTATAAACGGGCTGTTTTGTGGTGTTGGTGCAGCAATGGCTTTTTTTCTGGCAACTCTACCATGCAGCCCATTTTTCCTCAAGAAGCTCCTTACTGTGCACTCTAAAACACCCACATCGCTTTGTTTCAGAGAAGCCTGTGTTTCAGTAGAAGTTGCTTGTGAGGTTTTCTTTGCATCCTGACAAATTTTCCTGGGCAATTGTGTCTGAAATCTTTCTTGGTCTACCTTGATATTAACAGAACTCATAATTTTCCATTTCTTGATCAGACTCTGAACAGTAGAGATTGGCATTTTCAAATCTTTTGATATCTTTTGACAGTTCTTTTGCTTTCCCCTTCTTTCAGTAACCACCAAAGTCAGTTTACCCTGGATGACATACACAAGGGTTTCTCAAGAGCTAAGAAAGTCATTAAATATTTATACATAGACACTAATTACAATCAAACAAGGCACAGATATGGATATCTATTCTTCATTGCCATCTCAACCTGTGTGTGTCTACTTGAATTTATAATATCAGTCCAAACATTCAAGGGCATGCACATTTTTGAACAGGACAGTTTTATTATGTCCCTTATTGCTATGGTTTGTTTAATGATTAAATTATTATGCATGACAAAATAGCATAATTTGAATCACATTAAAATTAACGTATGTTTTGTCTGATCACTCATCTTTTCTTAAAATGCTATACATCTTACAAATTCTGCCAGGGCTATGCAAACTTATGATCAACTGTATATACTAAAGTGTTCCAAAAATTACACAAAGAACTATATAGAAGAAAAATTACACAAAGAACTATATAGAAGAAAAATGATGTATGCTTCCAGCACTACTTAGGTCATAATGCTGGAAGTGTACTGTGCAGTATAGAAGTAGGGAGAGAAACACAGAGAAAATTGCCGTCTGGGTGCTCTATGAGAAAATCCTTTTATTTTTGTGTTCAATTAAGGTTGTTAAGGGCCAATTCTTTTGGTGAAATACTTAAAGTAGACCCTAAGGAAACAAAATCAATTGATAAACATCCTGAAGCATCAGCCCAAATATAGTTTTTGGAGTATGACAGAATGAACAACACAAACATACCAAAATATATAGAAATGTACATATACTGTTTTCAGTGATAAGTGGCAATACAGTGATGTCGAAACAGTTCAAGGATAAAGAATAACCGTTATCTCCACTGCATGTCGGATAAAGATGGTCTGAAGTATTGGTTTCATTATCCAGTGGAAGATTGTTTTTCTCCAGCATCAGTCACCGGAATGTGGTATTGAAGGTGATCATTTTTGCTTAGAACAATCTGGAGATCATTTGAACTATACTTGGTCTCTCTAAAGTCACATTAGAGTTCACTCAGATAATGCAGGAGAAACAGGTGTAAAAGAATGACATTTCAGTTGTCATGGGTAAAAAAGCCTCCTCCTAGGAGTGAATTTGGCTAATTAAATCAAATGTCTGCCTCAGCTTTAAAGAGCCCCTCTCTAACCAGTGTCTAATATTAGAACTCATGCAATCTGGAAAATGGAAAAATTCTCCTTTCAAGAATCACATTCCAGATACTATTTTCATTGTTCACATCTCCACTTTGGCCCTCCCAACAATCAGTACAAAAAAAACAGGGCAAAAAATGACATCCATAAAAATAATTTCATGACCGTGAAACACATCACAAGTGAATGAGTTTGTGATTGACTGGGTCAAACCCAGCCTGATTGGAGAACAGGAGCAAGCTGACATGTGGTGAGGAGAAGAGCAGGCCTAGCTGATTGTGCCAGGATCTCATGCATAGTTGGGGAGGAACCTGCTGAAGAAACATAGTCCGTGAAGATGTTTGATTCAGGCAGAGAGCACCCAAAATAAAGGGGTGAATCTCAGCATCTTAATTCTAGCTATGCACAAAATGAAGACTGTAGAAAGTGTATTCATACAATAATTTAGGTATGGGCAAATCCTGCCCTTCAACTGAAGAAGAATTAGGGTGCACCCATGATGTTTTGTTTCCTGATGCAAGTCACGCCTGCTAATGATGCAGAAACTTTTCATTAATGTTCTTAATGTTGCAATTTGACAGCTGCAATTAAAACAGCAGCCTCCTCATTACCAGTGCTAATGATGGGGCAGGTAGGAGGAAATGGATAAGTGGGTGATGTGCAGTAATCAGCTGGGCAGAAGGCAGGAGTTCATGTCAGAGTTGGTTCCCATCAGCCTTGCTGAGACACGCTCTCATCCATACTGGGCTGCTGCTAGTGGATTTGTGTTTCTGCAATGTTTTACGTAGATTTTGTATTTGAAAACATATAAAAGGCCAAGGAGGCATTCCGATAACGACCTTCGACTAAGATGACTTACCAACAGAACAAACATTCTGTGTTCACATACATTTTTGCACTGAACTAACATGAGCATTATACAACCGAATAATCCACCATTTCTAGAAGCAGAGGCAGCACAAACTAAGATCCTCAAAACCACAGAAAAGCCAAAATCGTTTCTAAATCACCCAGGAATCTGTATATGGAGGAGGCTGGCTCTGCAGCAGGATACTAAAACTCTCTCATCAATATTCGTGGCAGGCTGGGCCTTCAAGCACTAGTGGCTATAAAAGGATTTGCTCATTTCCCCAAGAACAGACTGAAACAGAGCTCTATTTATTTATTTATTTTAAGTTTTTCTATACCGGCATTCGCGATAAATATCGCATCATGTCGGTTCACAATTAACAAGTGGATAGGAACAAAATCAAAAAATAACATTTAGTAATAAATAATAATAATAATAATAGTAGTAAAAAACATAGATCAAGAGAAGGCTAAGGAATGCAGTTACAATAAAACAAGGGAATAAAATAACTTGGATCTGAGAAAAGAATGCAGGGGTTTAAATTAACAGAATATATATGCCAGTCAATGTGCTTATAGCATTGATGAATTGCCCTTATGAGGTAGGGATGTTAATTACCATGATTAAGGCAAAGTCTGGGCGACTGGTTGATAATGTAATAAGTTCAGTTTAGTTCAGGAAAAGCTTTCCTGAACTAAACTCTAATGCTAAAAGTAAATTTGGGTTAGGCCACGGGAAGGTTGGACCCCATTCATAAAACATACCAGGCAGACCCTAAAAATCCTGATACCTTGGATTGTTATACTTCATGTTTTATCGCTGACCTGTTAAGATATGGGGGAAGACAAGCTCCTATTACTGTGCTAACCACTTATTTTCTAACAAGATGTAGTCTTCCATGCAGTGAGTGCAGTTAACAAGCAAAGCACACAAACTATGGTATACTGTCTCCAATGTTCGCAGGGCATGCAATACGCAATTAAATAATCTAAGTCTAGCAATTGTGAGATATTAATGAATGCCTTTTAACAACCCAGTTCATAAGCTTCTGAATTCTCTCTCATACACACAGGAGTTGTAAAATATATGAATATTTATTAAAAGAAACTAGAGCAAGGGTAGGTAACACCAGTCCTGGAGTGCTACAACCAGCTCTTGTTTTCCGGATATTCACAATGAATATGTATGAATCCTATCTTAAAGCACTGCCTCCACTGTATGCAAATTATCTCATGCATATTTATTCATATCCTCCAAACCAGACCAGTTTGTGGTGCTCCAGGACCGAGCTAGTGCATAGCTTATAAATAGCAACAATGTGAAGCAAGACTAAAAATATACTCAGCTTGTGTATGTTTGGATGTGCGGAGGGGAGGGGGGGGCGCAGGCGTTCCTCATTCCCTCATTTATTTTTCTGCATATCAGCTGTTTGCTGCCCTTCCCCCAAGCAGGTCAACATTTTTCCCCCAAATAACTCCAGGGCTGGATTTAATAAAGAAAGTAGTCATCCCATGACAGAGGCTCTGCAGTGGTACCTGTCATGAGATGCCTCATTTCTTTATTAAATGCAGACCCCCCCACCAGGCTTTGTGACCTGCAGCACCTTGCTCACTGACACTCTCAAACTCTAGGATGGACTGAGGCACGTAGAACCGTCTCTGAGCGACCTGGCATGGCACCTCTTTCCCTTTCTCCCTCAAAAGGTGACTACAGTCACACAGTGCACCAAGGGTTAACTAGGAAGTTATCAGACAGCAACATTAATACTAACAAACTAGCAGCTCATCAGTATTTGAAGAGAATATCTAGACAGAGAACCTGTGCATTGTGCAAACTGTAGAGCTATCAACTCTGAAAACAAAAGATGAACAAAATGGGAGCTACTCTGCATTCCCTTTTCTCTTGATATTTTAAGCTGCTACTATTCCTCAGCATGCTCCATTAGTCAACTTTGTTTGGGCCATTTACCACTTAGTAGTCAGCACCAACTGAAAACTAATGAGACAGTATCTAGGATCTAGCTAAATCAATCGCCTAACGTTAGTGCAGCTTGTACATCGTTGGAAATAAGTGCTTTAAACTAGGACCATTTCTTTAAGGAACTCATTTTCCATTCATTAGCCAGGCTGAGGAAGTCCACTAGCAAAATCCAAGATAAGCACCAGGCAATGCAGCCAGGTCGCCTAGGGCCCAGTTTCCTTTGTTTTGAATGACTTAGCATTCATGAAGGAGAAGTATTAATAGCACTGGCTAAAGTCTGGTACAGTACAGAGAGGATGCTGCGCAACCTTCCCGATTTCAGTACTGGAACCTCAAAAATGGTGTTGAAAGCACACTCAGTCTTGACCTGTCCTATCCTGTGCTACTCCAATGCTGGGATCCCATACAGTTTCGTCAGTGCATCTTCACTTTCCCCTGTAGCATCTTGCCATATTGGTCCTGCCTCTCGTGAGCAGCAAGTGGCAGGTGGAGACATTCAAGGTAGGGGATTCAGTAAATGCACACCAGCACCCTCTGGTATCATCACATTCCTTTACTCCAGGCCCAAGTCTGGGGAGAGCCACTGACCCAAAGCAGTACAGCTCCACATGGAACCAATGCAGCCAGAGCTGGTGCAAAAGTATTAGGTGCCCTAGCAAATCTTATAGGCTTGCACCCTGCCCCTCCCTCTACCCCCACACAAACTTTAAAAATTATGCATTTAGGATAATAGATTTTACATATAAAAGGACATTTTTCTGAGGCAAAAATGTCACTTACAAGATGTATATTGTATTTGTATATGCATTGCTGTGATGGCAACCAAAAACCCTACAAAAAAAAATAAACACTTTGAACCTGTATGGCATTAGGCCTATTATAATGTACACTGGGTATGAGCTTAGTCCACAAAGCCATTAGTAAACTGAATTACAGTTAAAATCTAATAGACCTTCCATACCAAAACAGCACTAACTGCCAGCACTCAAATAGCTACCATTCTGCCTATGAAGAGGCAACACCACAAATATTACACCAGGCCCTAAAATACCAGGCTGCTACAGATCCACACTCAGAAACTGTGTGCTAGCAGAATATCTCATCTCGGTTACATGCAGAAGACAGATACATTCTCACAAAATACAGAATAATGAGACCATAAAGTATAAATAGAAACATACAGAGAAAAACCGTACTGGAAACTTCAACAAGCTGGACTCTTTATCAAGAAATCAAGAAATATAAAGCATTAATAGTAAATGTATACTAATAAAAAGGATATTCTATTCATCAGTTTTGAAATATTTATTCAATAATTAAAACCGCATACCAAAATTTTAAAAAATTTCCCAAACACCAATAAAATATTTTGAAACACCATATTCCTCAAACACCACCCAATAATTACAATAAGTATAAAAAAAATCCTATCTGAAATCTTTTCATTTCAGTCATTCTTAGATTATTGTGGCTTAGTTGGGCGTGGAGGTGCACACAAACTGTCTCCTCTCTCTCTTATATACATATACTAACACACGTGCATTCTCATACACACTCATATGCGCTCACAAGCACCCATCTCTCTTACTCCCACAAGTGCTCACTGACACATGAATGTTTCCTCACACTCATGCTCACTTACACACAGGCTCTCTCATGCTCAAACATATGCTCCTTTACAGATTCATTAACTCACACATTCTCTCTCTCACTCATGCATGTTCCCTTGCACATAGGCTCACTAATACAGACACTCTCTCTTCCACAGGCTGACTCTGACACATGCTCACTGACATAAACAAGCTTTCTGGCTAACACATGGTCTTTCTTATTCCCTAGCCCCTCACCCAATAAGTAAATAAAAAATATTTTTCTTACATTGTGGTCAAGGATATCCAGGCAGGTTGCCTGTTGCTGCTTCCCAAACTGTAACCTCGCTGTTTCTACACACACAAACAGGCAGTCTCTCACACATGCAGGTACTCCTCACTCAGGCACTTTCACACACAGAAGCACTCTCTTACATAGTCTTTCACACACAGGAACTCTCACAAGCACACACACACACACACACAAGGATTAACTTTCTCACACAGAAGCACTCTTTCATAAACAGTCTCTCATGAAACACAGGCACTGGCAGCCTCTTTCTCACACACAAAGGCATTCACTCATATATACACACAGGCATATGCTGGACCTATCACTCTTCTTTGGCTGCTGACAGGAAACGCTGGCAGCCCGAAGGGTTTTTTCTTCTGCCACGAAGGCCTTCGTAGTGCTGGTAGGGAGTGGGAACCCTGTCAGCATGCCATTCTGTGCTAAAAGGACCTTCTTAATGCTGGCGGGGAGTGGTAACCCTACCAGAACACCTTTCTGCGTCATCACAGGGGCCCTTTTAGTACTATTTATTTATTTATTTAAATCCTTTTCTATACCGGTGTTAGTGTGTACATCACATCGGTTTACATCACAACGAAATGTTTAGAAAATACATTTAACAGGGAAAAACAACATGGTAGGGGCAGGGTGCACACAGAGAAAGGCATAGAAATAGAAATACAGCACAACTGGCGAGGGGTTCTTAAAATAAGTAACTATAGGTACATATCATGCTAGATAATATTATAATTGCTTGTTATTATATACATTATGTACAAGAGTGCATAGAATCACAGGGTATAGTGGTCTTAGAGATGATGGCAGGTATGGACTTGGGGGAAGGCAGCTTGTAGCAAGGAGAAATTGCTAGTCAGGGAATAGGAACCCCACCAGCATGCCTTCTTTCTGCACCATCGCAGGGGCCTTCTTAGTGATGGCACTCCATTTAATACCTCGCGCCAACTCCCAAGCTTCTCATTTTATTCACGAGCCTCCCATGTGGGACTGTTTCAAAGCTTTGCTGAAATCCAAGTGTTATCATATTGAACACTCTTCCCTATCCAATTCTCTAGTTACCCAATCAAAAAATCTCTCCGATTTGTCTGACAAGACCCTGATGAATCCATGCTGACTTGAGACCAGAAACCTACTGGATTGTAGACAGTTCACTATCCTATCCTTCAGCAGTCTCCCCATTAATTTTCCCACCATTGAGGTGAGGCTAGCCAACCAGTATTTTCCAGCCTCCTCTCTGCTACCAATCTTGTGAAGTGGGACCATCTCCGTTCTTCCCCAATCATGCGGCACCACTCCTGATTCTAGGGATCTATTGAACAGGTCTTTCAGTGGACCTGTCAGCACATGGGATGTTCTTCATCCAGCCCCATGGCCTTGTCCACTTTCAGTTTTCTTAGCTCATTCTGTACATTTTCTTCTTTAAATGGAGTTTTGTCTACCCCACCCCCATATATATAGTCCTGTCAACTGGCAACGGTCCTTCTCCAGTTTTCTTTAGTGAACATCGAACTGAAGTATTTATTTAATATTTCCGCTATTTCTTCATCTCTTTCTACACACTGCTCCTTGACACCATTCAATTTCACTATACCACTTTGGGCCTCCCTTCGTTTTCTGATATATCTGAAAAATGATGGCACCTCGCTTTACTTCTTTGGCAATCCTTTCTTGTGCTTGACTTAAGAAGTCTAAAAGCAAGAAAAATAAACTCAGTCTCTATGCTGCACATCGTGGTATGTAAGCTCTCTGGGGAAGGAGCCTTCCTATTTGGAATCTCCCCTGGTACCTGTTAAGAATATAAAATGTTGTCATACTGGGTCAGACACAGGGTCCATCAAGCCCAGCATCCTGTTTCCAACAGTGGCCAATCCAGGATACAATTACCTGGCAAGAACCCAAGCATTAAATACATCCCATGCTAATAATGCCAGTAATATGCAGTGGCTATTCCATAAGTCAACTTGACTAACAGTTTATGGACTTCTTCTCCAGAAACTTGTACAAACCTTTTTTAAACCAAGCTATGTTAATTCCCTTAATCACATCCTCTGGTAACTAATTCCAGAGCTTAACTGTGCATCCTATTTGTTTTAAATGTGCTATTTGCTTAGTAGAAGGACTAGGGGCACTCTATGATCTGAGAGACTAAATAACTGATTCACATTTACCCATTCTAGTCCTCTCAAGATTTTGTAGACCTCCAACATATCCTCCCTCAGCCATCTTTTCTCCAAGCTGAACAGCCCTAATCTCTTTAGCCTTTCTTCATAGGGGAGTCATTCCAACCTCTCTATCATTTTGGTCGCTCTTCTCAAAAGCTTCTCAAATGTATCTATATCTTTTTTGAGATGTTGCGACCAGAACTGAACACAGTATTCAAAGTGCTGTCTCACCATGGAGAAATTCAGAGGCATTATGCCATTCTCCATTTTATTCACCATTCCCTTCCTAATATGGTTTGCTTTTTTGACTGCTGCAGCACACTGAACCAACAATTTCATTGTATTGTCCACTCTGACACCTTGATCATTTTTCTGGGTGCTAACTCCTAACATGAAACTTTGCATTATGTAACCACAGCATGTGCAGTTATATGTTTGGAATGTGGCTCTTCTTCCTTCTCTCAGTTTTCCTTCCAATCTCATAGCAGATGAGTCTCTGGCCAATTCCTTTTGTTAGTAAGCCACACTTCAGGACCTTCCTCACCTAGGCCATTTTCTCTCTCAACTCCCACCAAGGACAATACTCAATTTTCTTAAAACTTCTCCAAATAATCTCTTGGAACAGAAGAGGAACATGGAGTTAAATTCCCCTTCCCTAAGACCAGTTCTTCTCTTCACACACCCCCTCAGGAATTAACTGTCTGGAATCCAAGGACTTCTTCCTACTCCTGAATCCCAGAGAACCCTGACCTTAGGCCCCAGCCACCTTCCCAGGGCAGGAATCCTTATTACATCCCTTTATTGAGAAAGAGCCTACTCCAGGTCCTTCCCCTGTGGCAGGAAAGACCCCACAACAGTACCACTCTGAGAAGAAGTGGTACCCTCTAGACTATGATCAGTAAACTGAGTTCTCAAGACTCTCTCAAACTCACATAGGCACAGAAGTTTTGTTAAACCTAAGACACCTCCTTCTAGGGAGAGTCAAACCTCTCTAATCATGTCTATTCTGTTCTGACACCACTCACAGGCAGGATCTGTTGAGACCACTGACACTACACTAGCAAGGGGAACTACACAACTGAAGGACAAATCTGAGAGCCCTTTACATTTGGAAAGAATATTAAAAAACTGAGAACATAATGTCTCCTTGACCTTGAGTGCTATGCACAATTTTGGTTGCCCCCATCTCAAAAGAAATACAAGAGAACGGGAAAATATATAGAAAGGGGTAACGATGATAAAGGAGTTGGAATGGCTCCCCAATGAAAAAGACTAAACAGGTTAGAGCACTTCAGCTTGGACAAAAGATAACAGAGATTGCTACAGATTATCAAATCATGAGTAGCGAGGAA
This sequence comes from Rhinatrema bivittatum, assembly GCF_901001135.1. NCBI lineage: Eukaryota > Metazoa > Chordata > Amphibia > Gymnophiona > Rhinatrematidae > Rhinatrema > Rhinatrema bivittatum. Next base: position 28,069,423 of record NC_042623.1, on the reverse strand, counting down.
TCTGGATTTTCAGAATGTTTGGGAAAGAACATAATGAGAGACTCCCGAGGAAGTTAAAAAGTCATGGGATAGGAGGCAATGTCTCTTGTGGATTGACAAGTAGTTAAAAGATAGAAAACAATATTTATAAAAACTTATGAATTGCCTTCCAGGACTTATAATAATTTCTTCCAAGGTGATGTACAACAAAAATACAATAAATCATAATATTACAATAAAATACTTAGAACAATGTCAAAATACTATAGTCACTGAATATAATTAAAAGTCTGAACAGACAAACAACCTGAACTCAAAGCTTGGAAGTCATCAGCCAGGTCTTCAGTTCATGGCAAAAAAGCAGTAAGCATGTTTCTTCCCTGATAGACTAGGGCTAAATAGTCAAAGAAGAAGAAAGGTAAATAGTGGAATGCCCCAGGGAAATGTACTAGGATCGCTGCTTCTTAACATTCATAAATGACCTAGAGATGGGAACAATGAATGAGGTATTCAAATATGCTGATACAAAATTATTCAGTTGTTAAATCACAAGAGGATTGTGAGAAATTGCAAGAGGATCTTGCACAACTAGGAGAGTGGGCATACAAATGATAGATGACATTTAATGTAGACAAGTGCAAAGTGATGCATGTAGAGAAGAGCAACCCAAATTATAACTATACAATGCAAGGTTTCCCATTGGGAGTCACCACCCAGGAAAAGAATCTAAGCATCATCGTTGATAATATATTGAAATCCTCTACTTAGTATGCAGCAGTGGCCAAGGAAGCAAATAGAATGCTAGGGATTATTAGGAAAGGAATGGGGAATAAAACAGAGAATTTCATAATGCTTCTGTATCGCTCCATGGTGCGCCCACACCTTGAGTAACGTATGCAGTTCTGGTCACCGCATCTCAACAAAGATATAGCAAAATTAAAAAAGGAAAAGAGAAGGGCGACCAAAATGATAAAGGGGATAGAATGATTTCCCTATGAAGGAAGGCCAAAGAAGTTAGGACTCTTCAGTTTGAGAATGACAGCTGAGGGGAGATATGATATTTATTTAAAATTATTTATATTCCACCAATCCACAATTCTTGATGGATCACAACAATCCATACACAATCAAACTTAACATACAGACAAATACAAACTGACAATGCAATTGACAAGACTAACTAAAATAGATTAATAATCCAATTTTATAGACTGACATCATAGATAGTATTATTATGACATCAATAAGAAAGAAAATGAGAATTATCAAAATCAGTACCTCTAAGCAACTAAGCTAACAACCATTGCTCAGTTAAGCTTGGAAACTAAGAGGGAAAAGCTAATGAGAAGAAATGTGCTTTGAGGATCTTTCTAAAGTGTAGCAGATACTTTTCTGCCCTAAATTTCTTCAGAAAATTATTCCATATAGTAGGTCCAGCAATTTTAAACATCTAGTTTCAAGATTCTATTAGTCGTGTTTCTTTTAGAGAGTGAATTTCTAGGAAACACTGTGTAGATGAGCACAATGCGTGTCTCGGTCGATAAGACTGAACTACTGATGAAAGAGGAACTCAATTATGTTGGGCTTTGAAAATTAAAACTAAGGCCTTGAATTTTGTTCGCCATGTGACTGGAAGCCAGTGTAAGGCGGCTAAAGCCAGAGTAATTTGCTCCCTTAAGGCTAAGCCAGAAATCATACGGGCAGCAGAATTTTGTATTAGTTGTAAGGTTTTTAGATATGAACTTGGGAGGCCTAAGAACAGCACAATGCAACAGTCGAGGGTGGGTAAGATTAAAGATTGGGTCGCTGCACAGAAATTTGAATAACTAAGGAGAGGCTCTAGATTTCGTAAGAGATGCATTTTGCAATAACAAGATTGTACTAATGTACTGAAATGTAGTTGAAGAAATAAAAAAGGGTCCATGTCAACACTCAAATTCCGGACCTGGTTTTTGATTAATATTGAGTTCCCTTGAAACTGAATGCTCAAGGGGATATTATTAAACTCTGAACAGGATAGGATCATGACTTCTGTTTTTTTGATGTTAAACATCAGTTTATTCTCACTTAGCAAATTCTTAATTTGTGCCAGGCAGTCTTCTTCTAAGTTCGCCAATGCTGCTTCTATGGAAGATGAAATAAGAAAATCAAAACCTGTACATCATCCACATAACATTTGAATGGAACATTTAACTTGGAAAGAAGCAAACAAAGAGGAGCTAAGTAAATGTTAAACAAAACTGGTGATAGTGAGGAACCTACCTTGAGCCTTTATTTGCAACTACATGGGTAATTTTCCCCCTATTTTATATTCTCTCCTTACTCAATCATAGCAGAAGTACTCATAAAAAGGACAATCACCAAGGCTCCTCCTGAAACCCTGAAGTCATGAGTCCTAAATATGGCCGCTGTGTATTGCAAGAAAACAGGCTCTCTCTGTCCTGAGGTTGGGAGTGCTGGTTAGCCTGGAGAGCAGAAGACCTGACTTGAGAATTGAGCTCAGATCTTCAGCATGGCAGTGCACAGCACTGCCACTGAGCCGGCCTGGTTCAAGATATGATAATTAAAAAAATCAAGTAGTGTGCCTTTTGGAAGGGTCCTTTAACCCCAGCTTTGTCATCAGTTTGTCAACAAATTAGCAATGTGTTTTATATGGGACAAATGATTGCTATCAAGCACAATGTTCTTGCAAAGTTTGAATCTACCTGGGAACCTTACCTCTTCTGGATAAGGAGATAATAAATAAGGAATCATATTTCTTGAGATGTTAAGTATGTGACTTTGTTCCTGCATCTCATCCTGAGTTTGATTTTGGCTCTGAGTTAAGGATGGGAAGGGATTTTTTGGTGGAATGTTCATAACCTTTTTATTGCTTTATGACTTTTTTTTTTTTTTTTTTACACTGTACTTCTTTATGGTTGTGATTGCCAAAATTTAAATTATTTAAAAAGCACCCAAGTAGAGTTAAACAGAAATGGTACTGCACTTGTCATGCTAATTTATTTATTTATTTTTTATATACCGATGTTCCTGTAAAGTATACATATCACACCGGTTTACAAGGAAGAAACTGTCACCTCGATGGCGGTTTACATTGAAACATTTAACAATTAACATTTAACATTTAACATTTAACAATTAACAGCAACATGAAGGCGCAAAGAGGAACTTAGTGGAGCTTACAGTGAACATTCATGATTATATGAATATCAATGACGAAATCTTAAGGAACTTATGTACAATGACTATGCTGATAATGTCATTCTTCCTGTTCTTAGCTCTCTGGGAATGCTTGTGTGAAGAACCAAGTCTTAAGTTTCTTTTTGAAAGTACTATGGCAAGGTTAAAGTCGCAGGTCTGGGGGTATCGAGTTCCTGCTAATTTACCTGCTAATTAAAAAAATGAACATGGCTTGTGCATTATTGTTCCCAGCTATTGTTTTATAAAAATATGGCCATTCTGGGTAGAACAAAAATTAATTACCATAGTAAAGGTTCTATTAATATTCCTGGGTATTGTGATAAGTCATTGCATACATGCAATAATTAACACTTGCTTTCTTGAGATTTATAGAAACCTATAGAAGACATCTGTCACTAACAAAGTGAAATCTCAAGAATTTTAGAAGATTCAGGGTCCTATTAGTTTTAATTCAAAACTTTCATGAAGGACATATGATACTTGTGGTAGGTACAGTATGTAAAATCTGGGGACCATTGCTCCTGTGGCAAGATTGGCTCAACCTACGAGGCAGGTCCTGTAAGCACTCACTGAAAGCTGGCAGAGCTACACAAAGAGACTGGCTAGGAGCTTCACCTATACTAACCCTTTCCCCTTGGGTTGAGCCCTTGGGTTTTGGGGGCCAGCAGGTCTTAGACAATGCTTATAGCATAGGTGTCTCTCCAGGGCCAGACTATGGTCAAAGGTAGGCGGCAAACAAGAATAGTCAGTGTCTGGGCAAGGGTCAGAGGCAGATGGCAAACAAGAAAGGTCAGAGTCCAAGCAAGGGTGAGATCCAGAAGTCACTCCAAGAAGAGGTAAGGATATAAGGCAAGTAAGGCTGAGGAGATGTGGCAAGGCTGGAACACAGGGACAGGATCACTTCCCAATGTAGATGACCCTTTGCTGAGGTGATGCTAGAATGCACGGCTGGACCTTAAGTATTCTTCTGCTTGACATTATTGGGAGACGCCAGCAGCCCTGATTCCCACTGTGGGCCCCTTTAAGAGGTGGCATGGCGCACACGTGGAGGGAGGAAGATGAGATGATGGTGGTATGTTGTTGCAACGAGCTCGCTGGGCTCTCCCCAGCAGAGAAAGAGAAAGTGTTGCCAGTTTCGGGTGGCTCTCGCAACAGGCAAATGTAGCACAATATCTCCCACTGACCAGATCAGATTATTAGATGGCAGTGGACTTCTATTACAAAGATTTTTTATTTATTTATTTTAAAGACTATGAGTACTTTTCCTGCAACTAAATTTTTACTTTCTGATCCAGAAATGGTAAAATTCAAAACCACCCTACTGCTCTTGGGCAATTTTGGAAAGGTGTGTAAAAATGAAAGATTGAAAAAGGCATCCAAACTTACCATGGGGTCCCATAGGGGTGGGCAGGTGGAGATTTTAGGTGCTACAGATGTGCTGAAAATTTCCCATAGGAGGATAATTTCAATGTGTCACATGGTAGGTTTTGGAAATGACAAACTATTCTTCTCCCATGCCTCCCTCCAAAGTCTCCTAATGTGCTTCTGGCTGTCCAGAATGTAACAGGGTATGCACACCACTGTGGATCCTTCATATGTTTTGTTCTACAAGGGTCAAAGGAGCTTGTTTTACTGGATGTCCTTGTGATGATGCTACTGAACGTGTACACTACATTGCTCCAAAGTGCTCTCTTGATAAAATACATAATTTAACTACCGACAAATAGGAACCAGAATTCGCCCCTCTCAAAAGACTCGCTTACTTATTCAAGTCTGGATTTAAACCTGTGCGCCACTAGTTTACGCAGATGCTTTAAACAGCAGAGTCAACACACGGATTACACAAGACAAACCCCGTCAACCCTTTAAAAATCCAGGTTTGAGATACTCTCAAGCCCAATATCTTTAATGAAGTCTTCTAAATGTCACCTACGTAATTACTTATCCTACAAACAAGTGCCATGTCACTGAGCAGTCATACATTTCAGCTTTACAATGTTGTGTGGACTCCATCGGTCTGGCAAATGTGTCCATTGGTATTGGTGGTTTGCTTCTAGAGACTTTAGCACCAAAAAGGTTATGAAACTTTAGGTTCTCCTGAGGTCACATATATGAAGGACAGGAAAAAGCAGTGCAGTGCAACAAAAATGAGGTGTGCTATTACATACATAACCTTAACATATGCATTTCTTCTATGTCTTTGGGGAAAACCGCCTCTGAAAAATATGCACGAATTTAAATAATGAAAATGTCTGGTATTCAAATTATGCATTATACACAGTATAATTGTTTATTGTTACATTTAATTGGAAGCACTTTTGTTTCTAAAAAGTGTGGCACAATATGCTTAATGATTCAGACTAAGGGAAGACATTCTGCACAAGGAACATAAATTCAAGAAAATAAGCCTAATCAAAAACAAAATAAGCCATCTGACATGCAGACAACAACTCAATTCATCAACATCGTGCAAAGCCATCAAAGACACCCAAACCCTCTCACACCAATGTTCCCGGGAAGATGTAACTTATTAATCTGTAGTGATGAGTGATGTAGTTTAAAATACTGCAGCGTTTGGCTGCCATTTCTCTCCCTGGGGTCTCAAAATAACTCCTCCACAAATCACTTCCACTAAAGGCTTTGTACAAGGCTGTGCAGCCTTGCCAAAGAATCCAGAGCTGGTGCTACAGTGAGAGAGAACAACATCTCTTACGTGTTGGCGGGAGTGGGGGGGGGGGGGGGGGGGGGGCCTGGGGCGAGGGGTATAGAGCAGGAGACCCAAATTACCTCATACACTGACAAGAGTAGGAAGATGGCAGAGGGCAGGATTTGTGCTCTGCAGAAGGAAGATGGAGAAAGGATGCCTCACATACCGGCAGGTGAGGACAGTATGGGGCAGACGACACTGGTTACCTGCGGCACTGAGAGGGAACAGCAGATGGCAAAAAAAAAAAAAAACCCAACAACATTTCATGTTCTGTCAGTTGAAGCAGAGTGACAGAGAAAATTTGCTATTTGCAGGTATGAAGCAACTTTATTGAATTTGACTCATATTCCCCCAAAAATCAATTTATTTAATATCATAAGCAACCAATTTTCTTCCATTTTTCATCAGTGGTTCTTTTGTACTCTACTGTCTACAAACAAGCAGAACAGCTGCACAGGGCTCGTCTGAAAACCGCAGCAGGAGAGAGCCTGGTTCCAGTCTTGCACACAGCAAAATACCAAATTGATCAACCTTTTTCAACTCAGCTTCGGGGTGTGGCTCATCTCTTCTCCACACAAGCAGCATGGAGTCCGAATCTGCAGCAGCTTGGGTAATTTGGGTGGGGGAAGGTTTCCTTTCAATCATCGGTATATGCAGGGGGGTTTGAATCTCTATTACCATTCTGATTACAATTTATTTATTTTTGGAAATTATCACTTTTCCACATCTGATTCTTTCGCAGTCTTGCGTCTATGACCATGTGTAAGATCAGCTTTTACCAAAATTGAGAACGCGTAGAATATGGGGAGTTAATGCCCTGCCACTGGGGGCCCGATTGGCAAGAATCATAACGTAAAGTAGGGGGCTTGAATGTCTGTCACAAAGATGCACAGTGTCTTGCAAAAGTCTTCACACCCCTGTATTTTTCACATTGTCTAAAAAAAATAAAAATCAAAATGCATGAAAGTTGGAGTTTCTTCACTGCTTTGCTAACATATTCTATACTTTCATTGTGAAAGAACAAATACAGAAATATTCCAAAACTAATTAAAAATAAAGAAAACAGTCGACTGCATAAGTCTCCACACCCTTTTGTCATAGCAAACCCTGTTCAAAAAGCAGTTGAGGAAACTGCTAGGGCCGGTTACTGTGAGGCTTAAGATTACTTTAAAAGTACTACAGAGCTCTCTGGCTGAGACAGGAGAAAATGCTGACCTTTCGACGATTTCAAGATTACTCCACAAACATGGCCTGTATGGCAGGGGTGGCAAGAAGGAAGCCATATACTGTGCCGCACAGTCTGTGCAAAGAAAGCCTTAGGGAGAGCTTTTGTGGTCTGATGAAACCAAAGTAGAATCTGTTGGTTTCAATGCTAAGCACATCACCCTGCAAACACCCTCCCTATAGTAAAGAACAGTTGTGGTGGGGATGCTTTGCAGCGCCAGAGTGTGGGAGGGCTTGAGGAGATCAAGGAAAAGATGGATGGTGTAAAATACAGACAGATCCTGGAAGGAAACCTGTGCCAGTCTGCCACACACCTGGGACTGGGCAGAAGGTTTGTCTGTCAGCAAGACAATAATCTTAAGTGAAATGCAAAGACACAATGGAGTGTGCCTCAAAAAGAAGAACGTGAATGTCCCTTGAGCGGCCCACTCAAAGCCCAGATCCAAATCCAAAAGAATATCTGTGCAAGATTTGAAGGCTGCAGGGCAGAATGATCCCCAGCCAACCTGAATCTGATTGAACTCTTCCGTCAAGAGGAATGGGAAATAATTGCCCCCTCTGCCAGTGAAAAATTGGTAGACAATTCTAAAGGACTCGTGGCCGCTACTGCTGCAAGGGGCCTCTATCAAATATTGAGTCAAGGGGTGTGAAGACTTAAGCGATCATGCGTTTTTGGTTGTGTATTCGTAATTACTTTTGGAATATTTTTAAAATTCTTTCATGACAAAAGTGTAGAATGTGTTATGTAGATCAATAAACCTACTCACTAAAGCATACACCTAACTTCCCCTATCTCTCACCATTGCGTTACCCTCCCCCCCTTTTCCCTCCCTACTCCCTCCTCCCTTCACCCCCCCTCACTCCATTTTCTGCCCAAATGTTATATTTTATGTTACCTCCCATTATTGTACATATTGTATATACTTGCAAATCTTGCTTATAATAATTTAACGCTATACTCCCCTTTATATCTCCCCCCCCCCAATTACTTTCTTGTTAACATGTTATTTTTGTTCTTTGTTATATTTGTTCGATGTAAAGCGCCACCCCAGGCGCCTGTTTTGCGTTACACTGTGAACCGATGTGATATCATTGATGAATGTCGGTATATAAAAAACTTTAAATAAAATAAATAAATAAATAAATACTACTTTAATGCATTTTCATTTGTATTTTTCCGACCGCAGACTGAGAAAAATGTACAAGAGTGTGAAGGCTTTTACAATGCACTGTATATAGCTTTGTATCTATGGACACAACAGCTTTTGGTTATATCGGGAACTCTTGGATCTCTCTGCTCTGATTTGATGCCCCAGCAAAACGTGAATAGAATACCACTATGCTACTAGAGCAGTGGTTCCCAAACTTGTCCTGGAGTTGGGCCTTTATGCTATCCACATGCATGAGTTAAATTTGAATGCTCTCCCTGCATAGCATGCAAAATTTATCTCACGCATATTCACTGTGACTATCCTAAAACCCTGACTGGCTGGGGATCCTCCCCAGGACAGGTTTGCGAGCCTCTGTATTAGAATATTAAATAATCTAATAGTCAAAAGCTGTGTAAATTTATCAGTGCATGCCTGTGGGTTGCTATGTGATACTACCATGTAAATGGAATGGAATGGTTTCCACAGATTTTCTCCTGCATTTTTAAGTATGTAAGCCTCCTTCCCATGCCCCTCTCCCAGCCCCAAACACACACTGATTTCCATTATGCCCATGAAGTTTGACTGGTGGAAAAAAAAAAAAAAAAGATTGGTTTCCACTGAAAGTTCATACCATGTCAGGACAGTGTGCATGTGAACGTATCAAGGTGGATGTGTGGTCACAAACAGCCCTTGCCATCAAATTGCCTCTTTTTACATACCTGTTTACTCTCACAGAAATATTTTCTTATTTTTATCTTGCATAAAAACAGTATAAAATAGTTGCAATGTAGTTTCCTCCACTAGTTTTCAGATATTTAAGCTGAACTATACTGTCAACAGTTATGAGAGGCTTTGTTCCTTTTGGGTAGGAAAGGTTAAACTAGAGAATAGTTTAATTATTTTCAAGACAAAAACATGGATTCCACAAATCTAATCATGACAGGAAGACAATTATAGACAGAGAAAACAGGAATTCTACAAATGTTTAAAGATGTCAAAACATTGATAGTCGGTCTAAATTTGATGCAGAAAAAATTGAAGATGACTAAGGAGTAAATATGAACACTTATGAGACATCAGCTCTAGTCTACTTTCAAACAGATGTTGAGAATGAATAGAAATTTTTCAACATGAACACAACTCTTCATTTTGCTTCAACTTATGCCTGCTGTCTACTAAAGACACTGCTTCCTGTATCTATAATTGCACCATCTCTCATCGTGTTGCCAGTTTGTTCATGCTCCATTTCACAGATTATATTCCTTAGTAGATGACGCCAAAAACAACCAATGACCTAGTCAGCCTGCTCAGTTATTGCTGTCGCTCTCAGACAGTAAGGCATGTTTAGTATGGTTTAGTTATTCTGCTTACATTTAACTGGAATAAAAGATGGGCTCCTCTCTTAATGTGAGAGGATTAAATTCACTTGATAAGCACAAAAATGTACAAGAGGATAAGGTTTAAAACACAGATTTTTTTATATAAAACATTTTGAGATACAGAATTTAGGACATATAAAAGTTACTACTATTTATTTTACCTTTGCATGCATTGGGAGCTGGTAACCTCACTTCTAAATTGGAGTCTATATAAATAACATTTTTTTTTTTTTAAATTTGAGGGTAGATTTATATTGGTTAAAGGAACCCAAAAAGTTGCCATTATGACACAAGGATAGATGAGCTGTGGCAGGCATCAGGCTGGGTTCCTGGATGACTTCCTCCAAAAACTGAGGGCAAGATTTCGCTGGGAGAGGAGTTCAGTTTGGTTCTGGACCCAATGCTGGAGAGTAAAGCAGTGGCCTAGAGAGAGGCTTCGACAAGACTTATGGCTAATGAATGAGAAAACAGGGCTCAATGACCTAGGGAAGAGCCCTCTGACAATGGATAATTACATGTTTTTCTGTCTACCCACAATAGCTATTCCATAAACAACACAGTTTTTGGAAGTAAAACTTTTTGTGTGTAGAGCACTAACATAGGCCTTATAACCAGGTCAGATTATGGTCCCGTCATGGATAGCCCAATCAAGACTTCCTTAGATTTTGGTAATTTCAGGATACTCTCCCTCCAGGATAATTGCACAGCCTCCTAGTTGGAGGTGGCAGAGCCCTTTTTCTCTCTGAATGACACCGATGAGTTCAGTCCAACAATTCTGTGAGACACTGCTAAAGCTACAATCCGGGGTAAGGCAATTTCTCTGGTGCTAGCTGCTGAGGAGAGGAATTTAAGAGCAGAGCTAGGCTAAATACAAGCGCTGAAAGTTTCCAATCAAATCTGGTGAAGAGAAAAGTTACTCAATTACATTTGTAAAGCATAACTGAAACAAAAGTGGAAAATGATCTAAGGAAATCTCGACTTTTACGTGCTAAGGGAGGGTAAGACAGAATGCAGAGAAGAAAGAAATATGAATTATTTTAATCAGATAGAAGATCAGATGGGGAACATTTGCCAACATTTATAGAAAGATTTATACTCTGAATGGAAGGGGAGGCAAGATGCTGTATCTCAGTACATGGGGGACACATTGGAAGCTAAATTACCGAACAGAGCCAGACAGAAGCTTGTGGAGGCCATTTTCCTTTACAAGATGAAAGACAATAGCATGTCTTAAATTAGGGAAATGCCTAGGCGTGGATGGCATCATAGTTGCTTTTTATAAATAAAAGGTATGGAACATCTCGGGCTCAGAGATTGACTAAAATGTTTAATGTAGTTAAAAAAAAAAAAAAAAATTAACAATGGGGTTATTTCAGTTCTACACAAAGGCAACAAATTTTAGCCAACTTTCAAAGGGAAGCTATCCAAATACCTTTCCCCTGCTATTCCTGGAGCTTGAGATTCACAGGGAAAGCTGTACATGTACCTCAGAAAAAAAAAAAAATCAATCTCCACACACGGTTTCCTCCCCCAGTATAAACACACCCCTGGGAATGCCTTCTTGAAAAGCTTATGATTTACTTCCCAGGCTAAGACTAAAGCCACAATTACCAATTACAACAATTTGTAGGATTTTTTTTTAAATTTCCTGAAGCCTCAGCAGAATGTAATGAAATCTTAGAAGACAACATCTCTACAGATGACTTAACATCAGCTTCCCATGAAAAGCTCATAAAATATCAAACCTGAGCATACGTCAAAGGCTCTGTGGATCCTCCCCCCCCCCCCCCCCCTTCTATTGTTCAATCATTAAATCTGTTCAGGGAAAACTGGAAAACCTAAGTAGTCTTTCATAAATACATATTTTTTTCTCCAAGGTTACAGACTAATGGTATAACTGATCTTTCAGGAACTGATGACAGCTTTTTATTTTGTGATTTTAAAGTGGCAAAGATTTAGCTGTAAGCTACAACTAGCGTAGTCAAGGGGAGTTATTTCTGTGGCAGAACATAATGTACCAGGCACAAAGCTTCAAAGCAACATGACAATCACTAGAGTGCCTTGGTCTTCCCTTCTTTTCACACAAACCTCAAACAAAACAAGTGTCTCTTCATTAGTAACAGTTAAAAATCCTAGCAGGTTGTGAGCAACCTCAGCTGAAGGAGAGCTTCTCTGCTGCTGCTGCCGGGAATATCCATTTTGTGCGAGCTACAGCAGAGCATTTAGGAACTTCAGCACGGGTTCCATCTCTCACAAGTGGGGCGGACATGACTGCCCTGCTGCCGCAGCAGAAAATGGACATCTCCAGAATGAGAAGCAAACTGCCTTCAAGGTACACCGGTCCCCACATCAGACTTGACTGCCTAAGCCTAGCAGGTACGCGCGACTTGGAATGGCCACTGCTGGAAACAGGATGCTGGGCTTGATGGACCCTTGGTCTGACCCAGTATGGCAACTTCTTATGTTCTTATGTAGGTATCATTAGTGAGCTGAACAATTGACCTCTTTGCATTTAAAGGGGCCGATGCAATATAGTGCGCGCTCAGCCGAGCGCACTGTTTAACCCACTGTCGGATGCGGGTCAAATAGGCGCGAATCCACCCCCAACTGTGTTAATAGCTGAGCGCAGTGGAAAAAAGTACAGAAAAGCAGAAAAAACTGCTTTTCTGTACTTTTTTTTTAAAGTTAATAAAAAAGAAAAAAAACCCAACTCTGCCAGCCGCTTTGAAGACCGACGCCGATATGCTCAGCGTCTGTTTTCATAACCGGTCGGCTGCAGTAATGAAAACAGACGCAGAGTTTATCGGCATCGGTGTTCATAACCGGTAACCGCGGGGTCGCGTTAGCAAGGAGGCGCTAAGGTCACCCTAGCGCCTCCTTGCTAGCGCGAACCCCTAATTTGTTTATTGCAGGGCGCCCCCCCCCCCCCATTGCGGGCCCCAATGCTTGCACTAAGAAAGCGGGCGCTGAAAAGTCAGCGCCTGCTTTCCACAAATTTTATTGCATCAGCCCCAAAATATGCATACATTCCTCTTTAAATGCTATTGACCACCAACAGTTTCACTATTTTTTCCTGAAAATTCCTACAAAATGGCCATGACCTGATAATTTTAGCTAAAAAGAAAAAAGAAAGAAAATTTCCCTTGACGCCAGGGAGCAACCTGTGGTTGCATACATGCAAAGCACTTAGGAGGAGAGAAAAAAAAAAGGGATACAAAACTTATATCCACATCCAAACATGAAGCCTTGATGGCATTAGAACAAAAAGTGATAATTCAACAAACCCAATAAGAATGAAGGGAAATGAGCCAGTTAGGAAAGAGCAAAAGACTGAATATTTAGGCTGAGCAAACACACCTGAAGCTATCAGCAGAAGCCCTACCCCTCAGAGAGACAAGAGCAACGGCCTACAAAAAAATATACATAAAAGAGGATTAATGAAGCCTAATGTCAAAAGTTATTAAGGCCTCAAGCAAATGTTGAATAGCTGCAGATTGTTGACCCACTGTTTTTCTCATATTTAAAAAGATATTTGTGTGAGCTGTGGTGGCAGGCGGTTAATACAAAAAAATTCTCTCCCATGAAAATTCACTCGTCCATCATCCTTTGCACAGCTCTGAATTCTGCACAACACAGATCTCTACATGAAGTTATGAATATCTTATCTAGTGCCATCTTATCTAGTGCCATCTGTAGATTCATACCATCGCTACCCCTTCCAACCGATTCTCTTCCCGCCTGATCACTGGCGTAGCAAAAAAGTGCAACAAGTTCCACAATATGGACGTGCACAATTACAACATGCAGCCCTGCATACTGCAGCAACAGGTAACTGAAGAACATAACATCATATGATTTGCTATACTGGTCCATTAAGCCCAGTATACTTTTCCCAACCGTGGCCAATCCAGGTCACAAGTACCTGGCAGGATCCCAAAAGGTTGACAGATTCCATGCTACTTACCCCAGGGATAAGCAGTGGATTTCCCCAAGTTCATCTTAACAATGGTTTATGGAATTTTCTTCCAGGAACTTGTCTAAACCTTTTTTAAAACCAGCTACACTAACAGCTTTCACCACATCCTCCAGTAACAAACTGCAGAGTTTACTTATGCATTGAGTAAAAAAAATATCTTCTCCTATTTGTAATATATATATGCCAAGGAGATAAAAAATGGTGACAAAACATTTTTCAGATACATCAGCGAAAAGAGAAAGGTCCAAAGTGGTATAGTGAAATTGAAAGGTGGTAATGATCAATGTGTGGAGAGAGACGAAGAAATGGCAGAAATATTAAACGAATACTTCAGCTCTGTGTTCACTAAAGAAGACCCTGGAGAAGGACCATCTCTACACAACAAGAAACTGGAGGGAAGTAGAATGGATGAAAATCCTTTTACAGTAGAAAATGTGTGGGAAGAGCTAAAGAACCTGAAAGTGGACAAAGCCATGGGGCCTGATGGGATTCATCCAAGGATATTGAGGGAGCTCAGAGATGTTCTGGCAGCTCCACTGTGTGACCTGTTCAATAGATCCCTAGAAACAGGAGTGGTGCCGAGTGATTGGAGAAGAGCGGTGGTGGTCCTGCTTCACAAGAGTGGGAACAGAGAGGAGGCTGGCAACTACAGACCGGTTAGGCTCACTTCGGTGGTGGGAAAAGTAATGGAGTCACTGCTGAAAGAGAGAATAGTGAACTATCTACAGTCCGGAGAATTGATGGACCAGAGGCAACATGGATTCACCAGGGGAAGATCCTGTCAGACAAATCTGATTAACTTTTTCGACTGGGTAACCAAGGAATTGGATCGAGGAAGAGCACTCGATATCATATACTTGGATTTCAGCAAAGCTTTTGATACGGTTCCGCACAGGAGACTGGTGAATAAAACGAGAAGCTTAGGAGTGAGGGCCGAGGTGGTGACCTGGATTGCAAATTGGCTGACGGACAGAAGACAATGTGTGATGGTAAATGGAACCTTCTCTGAAGAGAGAGCGGTTTTAAGTGGTGTACCGCAAGGATCGGTGTTGGGACCGGTCCTGTTCAATATCTTTGTGAGCGACATTGCGGACGGGATAGAAGGTAAGGTTTGTCTTTTTGCGGATGACACGAAGATCAGCAACAGAGTGGACACGCCGGAAGGAGTGGAGAGAATGAGACAGGATCTAAGGAAACTGGAAGAGTGGTCGAAGATATGGCAGCTCAGATTCAATGCCAAGAAGTGCAAAGTGATGCATATGGGGAGTGGAAATCCGAATGAACTGTATTCGATGGGGGGGAAAGGCTGATGTGCACGGAGCAGGAGAGGGACCTTGGGGTGATAGTGTCTAATGATATGAAGTCTGCGAAACAATGTGACAAGGCGATAGCAAAAGCCAGAAGAATGCTGGGCTGCATAGAGAGAGGAATATCGAGTAAGAAAAGGGAAGTGATTATTCCCTTGTACAGGTCCTTGATGAGGCCTCACCTGGAGTACTGTGTTCAGTTCTGGAGACCGTATCTACAAAAAGACAAAGACAAGATGGAAGCGGTACAGAGAAGGGCGACCAGGAAGGTGGAGGATCTTCATCACATGACGTACGAGGAGAGATTGAAGAATCTAAATATGTACACCCTGGAGGAAAGGAGGAGCAGAGGTGATATGATACAGACTTTCAGATACTTGAAAGGTTTTAATGATCCAAAGACAACGACAAACCTGTTCCGTAGGAAAAAAATCAGCAGAACCAGGGGTCACGATTTGAAGCTCCAGGGAGGAAGATTCAGAACCAATGTCAGGAAGTATTTCTTCACGGAGAGGGTGGTGGATGCCTGGAATGCCCTTCCGGAGGATGTGGTGAAGACCAGAACTGTGAAGGACTTCAAAGGGGCGTGGGATAAACACTGTGGATCCATAAAGTCAAGAGGCCGCCAATGAAGAGTGGGTGACTCGCCAGAATGACGGCTACAGCCTGGAGACAATACCCTTATTCAATAAACATACACATGCTTACTGTGACTCCAACATCGCTCTAAGCTTCAACAGCAAGAGGAAACGTGGAAAAAAGGATTTGCACTCACAAAGAGGGGAGTAGCTGGCTTGTTACGGCGGTTACTACCCCAAACCAAATAAGCCTGATACTTCACCTTCAATGCATATACAGCATAGTTCTCTGCTTCAACGGCAGGGGAGAAGACTGATACATCACGCATTTCCAGCATAGCTCCCTGCTTCAACAGCAGGGGAGAAGAAAAACAACCAATAAGGACTGTATAACATAGTCTGGGTAAAACAAATAAGCATGGGTGTAGCTTGCTTATTGCGGCGGTTACTACCCCTAACTAATCAAGCTAGATATTTCAATGGTGGGGGTGGAAGGGAAATAGAACCAAGAGCTAAGAGAAACAGATAAGTATGAGAGAAAAAATGTGTGAAGCTTGCTGGGCTGACTGGATGGGCCGTTTGGTCTTCTTCTGCCGTCATTTCTATGTTTCTATATGTTTCTATATACGCGATTACTGCAACTCCTTGTACCTGGGCCTTCCTCTCTCTAACATCAAACCTCTCCAGATTTTACAAAATGCAATGGCAAGGATGATAAGCAATGCTCGTAAATCAGACCATATAACCCCCATCCTAAAGGACCTACACTGGCTCCCCATCACATACCGCATTCTGTTCAAAATGCTAACTATCATTCACAAAACCATCCACAACCATAATTCCTTGTGGCTCAGTGAACCCTTACAACTTACTCATTCTTCCTGCCCCTCCAGAGTGAACCGCAAATACACCTTACAAGTCCCCCCACTTAAAAAGGCTCGTCTGACAGCCACCAGGGACTGCGCCCTGTCGATTACTGGCCCCATGCACTGGAACACTCTACCCCATAACCTTCGTTTGGAGCCATGCCCTCTTAAGTTCAGAAAAATGCTAAAAACCTGGCTCTTTCACCAGGCTTTCCCTGATTAATTTTCCTCGTTCGACTACTATCCACCTCCCCGACACCTCTTACTCCTCCCGTCGCTCCATGACACCTCTCAATTGCTCTCTGATGACTCCATGTAGCCACATACTACTGCTTGTATATTTGTAGATATGTTTTACATTTTGCATACTGTATTCTCTTTAGTTTTCATTTTGCTAAATTTCGCCTCTCTGTGCTTCCTTTTGTATTTATCAGTTGCCCCGTTCTCCCTTTCCCTGTTTATTGTGATTTTCCACCTTTTTTACGTTAAAATGTAAACCGATATGATGTGTATTTTAATGTCGGTATAGAAAAGCTGTCAAATAAATATATATATATATATATATATCACCTAGTAACCTCATTGAATATCCCCTAGTCTTTGTACTTTTTGAAAAAGTAAACATTCATATTTACTAGTTCCACTCTACTCATTTTATAGACCTCTATCATATCTTCCCTCAGACGTCTCTTCTCCAAACTGAACAACTCTAACCTCTAATCTTTCCACATAGGGGAATTGTTCCATTCCTTTTATTCTTTTGGTCACCTTTCCCTGTATCTTTTCTAATTCTACTTATGTCTTTTTGAGGTGCAGTGACCAGAACTGCACACAATACTCAAGGTGTCTAAGACTGCAGGTGGGACACTGCTGCAAGCTTGATGGCAGGTATAAGTGTAGAGGCAATGTACAACATATAACCTGCGCATTTTACAGACACACAGGAACCGCAAACAGCTTTCTGTCTGAGACACACTAGCATTAATTTCACCAAAACATTACGAGCAGGCCGAGAAATCGGAGGGTGATAAAAGGTGAGATATGCAGCTGAAGGCTTGAGTTAATCTCCTTTTCTATTCCTTGTCTGCTTCCACCCAGCCCTGCAGTCTCATTTCATGCAGTTTGTAGACACAGCAGGATTCAGGTTCTATGCCTTAATTTCTTTCTTTTTTTTTTTGGAAGGGGGAGCTGAGTTGGAGAAGAAGTGTACTTTTGTATATCACCTTAGAGGAGTTCTGGAATCCATTCCTCTCTCCCCCAATATTGTACATCAAATAATGCACAAGATATACTTTTAAGCATTCAAGTCTTGAGAACTTGTTGCATTTTCTTACTGAAAGAGGTAAAATGGGATGATGCCTAAATGCTGTGGTAAGCCCACAAGACAATTAAATACATTAAAAAAAACAACAACAAAATCTGAGTAGCTACTTGTGCCTGAAAAATCCCTGCTAGTTATAATTATAGATCTCTTATGTTAGTCAGATTGGCAATACACCCACTCATGTACACTGAAATAGCACAGATCAGAAAGGGATGGCGACTTACAAGGAGTAAACTAACAAACATCACATCCCTCTATGACACAAGCCCAGAGCACTTTAGCTTCTGCCTAGATCCTTGGCTACAACTGTGTTATCTCTAACTAAAGAAATAAAGGTCATGCTGCAACAGAAACACTGGCCTCAGCTAGTGGGTTTTCTCCTGACGACACACAATACATACAGGCTCCTGGCACAGAGATGCTGTCACAAACATGCAACAAGAATATGACGCAACCAGTAATCATGCCCTTAAAGAGTCTGGGATTAGCTCAGCCAAAAGGGAGGGAGGCCTGGTGTTGTAGTGCGTAGAAGGTATCCGGAGAGATCCACTATACCTCTACTGATAACTCTAGGTAACCTTGGCAATGTGATTCATCCTCCTGTCCCTCCGTTTGAATCCCCACCTTGCCACTGGGCAAGTCACTAATGACCCATACCCCATCTTGTTCTGTTGTTAGGTAATACTACTAACCACACTATTTCTTCCCCCACTCTCCCCTTCAGAAGCAGAGCTATAGTGCCCTCATTTGGGTGGGGGGGAGTTCTCACTGGCAACTACCCGAGAGCTGCCTGCTCGCATGATTGCTTGCTACTACCCATGGTGAGCAAGTCATCATCTGTTTGCAGACACATCCAACAACAGAGCCATCAAAACCTTTAAAATATGGGATCACTGGATAGACTGTAAAATCCTTTCCATGAGTAGTAATTAAAAGTTGGTCTTCAGAGATCAAAGTCACTGTTCAAAACTAAAGCAGCCAAACCTCCTAACAGTCTTCTGATGTACACCTGCTGTTCAAATCAAATCATGGATATTTTCAGAAATCATCCTTAGACCATATCTTTTCACTGTTCAGTGTCACAACTCCAGAAAGAATCCTGAACTCTACGTGCTTTTGCTGTAACTTTCTAACAGGAATTTCACTCTTAAGAAAGCACAAAATAGCATTTAATGCCACCAATTTAGTCTGTGATGTGACCAGTCCTCTAAATACCAATATCACAAAATCTGAGGCTGTAGAGCACCAATGTCATTGACCACTATGAAAGCTAAGACACTCCAGAAGGTACATGCAATCCAGACCAAGCTGAAATGGAGTGCAGGTGGCAAACTATCAGCATTATAGACAAAATACCAAGTCATATACAGCAAAAATAGAACACATGATGGTTACCATTTAAATGTAGAATTTATTCTCATTGTTCAGTCATGAAGGAATAGGCTCCGTGTAACGAGTGGCTTCTACATTCCTGATTTACAGCAGTGAAAATAAAGAAAAAACACCAAAGCATTTTGTCACCTGAGTCACTGTATTATTACACACACTTCCAGGAGGTATCACAGTTCCCCCATTTCTTCCTACTCAAAACAGTGACAGCATGGATGAAACCAAAGTAAACAGGTTCAAACCTTAAATTCTCTAAAAACAGGAATCTACAAATTGGTTGAACCTACAGTTTGAAATGTGCACTATTGTGCATGTCAGGATTAAAAGGACTCAGCATTCAGGGCGTCTGTTCTGCTCTGAAGTCAGCTTGGCAGATTTCTTTTGTAAAAGATGTTTATAACCTCAGCATGATTACCTGTAACAATGATGGTTAAATACATATGTATCAAGCCTCAGCGCTCTGGGCCAGGCCACTATAAGCAGGAACTGGCTTGTGATAAATATACCACAATAAAGTGCTAGCATGTAAGTTTCCCTTTAACAATCTCAGCACTAGCTAAATTGGTCAAAAAACAAACTCCCCTGTACCTGCTCTCTAGAGTGTTTCAAACATTTGAGATCAGCTATTAATTTTGACACATCTGTTTTTTGCAGGAGCTGTCCAGACCACAGTGCTGAGCAACAGGGAAACACATTGTAATAAATTCAGAGGTCATTCTTTAGTCTAATTTCCGACTATTCTATTTTCTCTTAAAGTTTTGCATTTCTTTAAATAAACGTTTGCACTTTCATTATGGTCATATTCCCAATATATGTGTCTGTCCTCGTGGTTCTTCAGTATATATTCATACTTTGAATGTACCAGTGCGATGCCTGCATGATAATCAGATTAGTATCAGATCATTTTTTTAATTAAAATATTTATTATCCACCTATAACAGACAAACCATGCTGTTATCTGTTGCCACTTTTTTTTTTTTTTTTTTAAGTGGGGGCAGGTAACAGCTTATAAAACTAAGAGTAATACACTCTGAAGAATGAAAGAAAAATCAAACCACAAAAAGATCTTAATTTTGTTTGTAGAAACTGAAAATAGTTGTCTAATAATGTGCCCAGTACCACTACTGTGAGACTAACACTGTACAAATAAAGCAAGGTTTCAAAAAGAAAAAAAAATCCCATGTCTATATTTTATTGTATTTTCCTTTATCCATCTTATTGTTCATGCTCTTCCATCAGAGCAGTTGTGTTTTATTATCCTTAAAAAATGGATAATCATAAAACAAAGGTGCTTCCCAGTAGCAGATGTTCTCCAAGGACAGCAGGATAACAAGTTACAGATGTGGGGGTAACATCATCAGATGCATCACCACACAGCCTCTCCCAGAGACTTCAGGAACATTTTCTACAAGCAACTTCAAGGAACCCCATCCCCTGATCTGATATACTAGCATAAAACTGAATAAATATATACACAGAACTCCATAAGGAGAGAAGGAAGAGTACATGTGACTGGTGATAGTATATAAGTACATACATGCGCCATACTGGGTCAGACCAAGGGTCCATCAGGCCCAGTATCCTGTTTCCAACCGTGGCCAATCCAAGTCATAAGTACCTGGCAAGTACCTAAACATTAGATAAATCAGAAGCTACTAATGCTTATTAATTAATAGTTTATGGATTTTTTCCTCTAGGAACTTATCCAAACCTTTTTAAACCCAGTTACACTAACTGATGTAACCACATCCCCTGGCAAGGAATTCCAGAGTTTAACTATGCACTGAGTGAAAAAAATTGACTTGTTTTAAATGAGCTACTTGCTAACTTCATGGAGTGCCCCCTGGTCCTTTTATTATCTGAGAAAGTAAATAACCTATTCATATTAACTTGTTCATGTTCTTTCACAGTTTTGTAGACTTCTATCATATCCCCCCCTCAGTGTCTTCTCCAAAGTGAACAGCCCTAACTTCTTTAGCATTTCCTCATAGGGCAGCCATTCCATGCCCCTTATTTTGGTCACCCTTTTCTGCACTTTCTCCAGTGCAGTTATATCCTTTTTGAGATGCGGTGACCAGAATTGCACGCAGTACTCAAGGTGTGGTCTCACCATGGAGCGATACAGAGCCATTATTTATTTATTTATTTATAGCTTTTCTATACCGACTTTCATGATAAAGATCATATCAAATCGGTTTACAAAGAACAGAGAGGAAAACAATGTTAACCATAACTGGCAGGAGCGAAAGTTACAATAAAACAGGGGGAAGTAACTGGGACTAAGAAAGCAGAAGGGGGGAGAAATTCAGTAACTAATTACAACTATAACAAAGGCAGGTATTTGAGGCCTATATCTGATCTGTGGCATAGCAGAAAGCCGGCTTTGATTATGGGAAGGCTTGTCTGAATAACCTTGTCTTAAGTTTTTTTTTTTTGAAAGTCAGAAGACAGGATTCCTGTCTGAGGTCCGGGGGTATGGCTTTCCAGATGGAGGGTCCCGCTGTAGAAAAGGTCCGTTCTCTGGTAAAAGACCAGTGTGCCGCTTTGTTAGGAGGGGCGTGTAGAGATCCTTTATAAGCTTCCCTTATGGGTCTGACATCCTCTGTTTTATTTGCCATTCCCTTCCTAATAATTCCTAACATTCTGTTTGCTTTTTTGATCGCCACAGCATACTGAGCCGATTTCAATGTATTATTCACTATGACACCTAGATCTATTTCCTGGATGGTAACTCTTAAGATCGAACCTACCATTGTGTAACTACAGCAAGGGATTTTATTTCCCTATATTCATCACTTTGCACTTGTCCACGTTAAATTTAATCTGCCATTTGGAAGCCCAATCTTCCAGTCTCACAAGGTCCTCCTGCAATTCATCACAATCCACTTGAGATTTAACTACTCTGTGTAATTTTGTGCCATCCACAAATCTGATCACCTCACTCGTCGTACTCCTTTTCAGATCATTTATAAATAAATTGAAAAGCATCGGTCCAAGTACAGGTCTCTGAGGCACTCCACTGTTTACCTTTTTCTACTTTGAAAACTGACCATTTAATCCTACTCTCTGTTTCCTGTCCTTTAACCATCTTGCAATCCACAAAAGGGCATCGCCTCCTATCCCATGACTTTTTAGTTTTCTTAGAAGCCTCTCATGCGGGACTTTGTTGAACACCTTCTGAAAAACAAAATACACCACATCTACCAGTTCACCTTTGTCCACATGTTTATTCACCCCTTCAAAAAAAATGTAGGAGATTTGAGAGACAAGACTTCGCTTGGGTAAATCCATGTTGGCTGTGTCCTATCAAACAATGACTATATAAATGTTTTATGATTTAATTCTTTTACACATTTTCCCCAATTTTTCCCGGCACTGAAGTCAGGCTCACTGGTTTATAGTTTTCCAGATAAACCCTGGATCCCTGTTCAAATATAGGGGTTACATTGGCCATCTTCCAATCTTCTGGAACATCAAATGATTTTAATGATAGTTTACACATTAATTGAAATAGGTCTGAAATTTTATTTTTTAGTTCTTTCAGAACCCTGGAGTGTATACCATCCAATCCAGGTGATTTACTCCTCTTCATTTTGTCAATCAGGCCTACCACATCTTCCAGGTCCACCGTGATTTGGTTCAGTTCATCTGAATCATTACCCATGAAAACCTTCTTGGAATGGGTATCTCTCCAACATTCTTTTTTTTCCTTTTAAACAAGGCAGGCAACCTGAAGTAATAAAATGGGCTCTAGGTTGGATGGAGCTGGATTCTACTACTTAAAACAGATCCTAACAGAAAGTGACAAAATCTACTGTCATATTAGAAGTCCGTGTTCAGATAGTGATGGGATATGAATGTGTGGAATGAACTCCATGTTGCAGTTTTGCAAAACTCCCCAACAGAGACCAGCCTTAGTTGAGTCACAAATGCTGCCATGATTAACATTATGACCCTTAACATGTCTTGCTAGTGTGAGATCTATCTGGGCATAACAGGAGGTAATGCAGTTTGCTATCCAACGGGAAACTGACCATTTGGTTACTGCAGTCTCAGGCCAGTTGGGGTCAAAAGAACAAAAGGTTAGGTGGACATTCCATGAGTTTTTGTCTACTCCAGAGAAAAAGTGATAGCTCTCTCAAACTGTGAAGGGCTTGTTACATCTGTTAACATGTGGCATGGGAAAAAAATGTTGGTGGAACGACTGGGTTGGTTAAAGTGGAACTGTGACACTACCTTAGGCAGGAACTTTGGATGAGAGCATAGCACCATCCTGTTATGGGAAAACAGTATAAAGTGGATAAATTGCTAGAGTTTGGAGCTCATTATCTCTTTGGGCTGAAGTAACTATCACAAAAAAGTGTCTTTTCAGGTTAGATACTTGAGCCTATAAGAATTTAAAAACTTAAATAAAGCTTTCATCAACTGGGTAAGAACTACATTGAAGCCACATGACACAAAAGGTGGCTCCTTGCTAAGATACAATTGAAGTGTGTGAGAGATATGCTTGCCTTGTGAACTGTGATTAAAAATGCTTTTGGATATTTGCCAATTGGCCTACATTGTAGACTTTTGAAGATAGCCTCTCAAGTATGTTGTCATACACTCCCTTCCTTCTTATTAAAATTTGATTTTGGCTATTTGATTTCCCCTTAACATTAGCAAGAGACATTTGAAGCAAGCCCCATATGAAAGTGGAAATTAAAGGTTGGACAGAAATGGGATTTCCTTCTCCATGACAGCGATAAGCACAAATCACACTCAGAGTTGATTTTCTGACCAGACTCAGAGATGCAGAAAATATTCAGGCAGTTTCTGTGTGGGGTAAGAGAAGGGATTTGGAACTTTGTCCTCACACCAGATGACAAACCTCCTCCATTTGCACCTATAAAGGTACACCAATGAGATATATCTAAAAGTTACACCTAGTGATTGTTTATATATATACTTTATTGATTATATATTTTCTTCTGACTGAAGCTTAAAAGATAAAACTGTCTCATAGTTAGCTTCTTCTGCTTTTTTCCCCACATACAGATGTTTCCTGTAAATAAAAGTTTTCAACCACATACATATATGTGTATTATTGTAAACTTAGCAGAAAGTCAGAAACCTGTTAGGGAGGGATATAAATGATTAGTATACTCTGGGTTGAGCTGCATAAGAATTTCTGTGTTAGGCAGAAAGTATCAAAGAGGCTGTCACAAAGATCTAAGTTACCATTGCAAGGAGCTGGATCAGCCAATTATAAACAAAGAACTCAACACATCACAAGAAGATGTCTAGATAACCAACTGCAGATGCAGAACTAAGAAAAGTACTTTGACCTCATCTAAAAGTACTTTGACCTCATCTTCTTACAAGCCTTCCCTGATCCTTCAAACTTTCACTAGACAACTACAACTACTCAGCATTGAATTTGGAACTTCGCCCCTTCAATATTCTCATCAGTTACTAGTCTCCTAGTATTTTAATTTAATACATTCTTAAGGTTTCTCTTTTTCCAGCTGAATTCAGCTTCCTAGTTCATGGTCCTTGTTATTATGTAACTTTCTTACTTTTCTGCTTTACCTCCACTAATTATAAAAAGTTGTTCCTTTGTTATGTTATGTTACACTGATCTACCCCTGTTCGATGTAAACCGACCTGATATGGTATTTAACCTTGAAGGTCGGTATAGAAAAATGTTAAATAAATAAATAAATAAATAAATAGGTCATGCTGCTAGTCAAATAAGGCTTAAAGTGAACTCTAGCCAAATAAGACATGACAATGAACTCTTAACGTAAGCAGGATGCCCCTACCATCCAATCAGGCTTGAAGTGAATACTAACCAATTAAGGTATGACAGCAAATCAGTCATACCCAATTAGGTGTCTAGGACTTGCTTATCAACTGGAAGCACCTAGCAACTAGGTACCAGCTATTCATGAGTCAGATACCACTCACCATGCTATGGAATGCACCACCCTAAATTGGAAATACAAAATCATTGTAACACAAAACATGACAGTAGAAAAAGACTATATGGTCCATCTTGTCTGCCCATCCACAAAACTGCACCACTCCCTCAGAGGTCTCCTGTGTTTGTCCCATGCTTTCTTGAAATCAGACACTGTCCTCGTCTCCACCAGGAGGCTGTTCCATGTATCCACTATCCTTTCTGAAAATAAATATTTCCTGAGATTACTGCTCAGTCTACCCTATTTCCCCTTTACATTTTCTGGGACATCACCAGTGCAGGAGCTCCAGCAAGAAGATTGTAACAGACAACAAGAAGTGCTGAGCAGAAAAAATTGGAGCGAGGGTCCATGATAGCACAGAAATTCACCTTGCTAAAAAAACTCACTGACCACTCACTTACAGCAGCTCAGCTTCAGTGATTCTAAATTCTAGCTAGGGGTTAAATTTTTCTGTTGAGGGGTACCTACCCAGCCACACAGGGTAGCAATGAAGACTGAGCTTTGTTAATGTCTTGCTGTGAATTTCTGTTGTGACCTAGTTGGTTTTTACTTTGTGAAGGAGCCTGTGGGTGGAGAAGGGCATTCACTAAGTGTTGCTTTAGACTAATTGGGAACTCCAGAGTTGAAGTAGCATTCCAAAGTGGGTTGCTATATACAAACCCATAACATTTTCTGATGAATACCTTTCTAGAAGCAAGAATGATATCTGACACTTCAGAGAATCCAAAGGACCTAATTATTTCCCTCTCAGCATTCAGGCTGTGAAGGCCAAAGACTGGATGTTGGGATGAAATAGTGTTCCTTAATACAAGGTCAATGTTTGGAAATTGTTCAACCTGATTGCATTTCTGTTGGATAGATCCCAAATTTATTTATTTATTCAGTTTTATATACCCATGTTTGGTATTTACCTTCACAGCGGTTCACAATTTCTGTATATAATCAATAAAATATAAAGAAAATACAATCATAATATTATGAGTGGAAATCAAATCTATCTCCGCCAATAAGAAGCAATGAATATGATAGTTCCTTGATCTCTTCTGAGTTTTGTTAAGGTATTCACAACCAGAATATTGGAGGATATGCATGCATACATAAGACCTGTCCACCAACAGAGAGAAAACATCCATTGTTAGTTTGCTCCTCTCCTAGAACAGATGATCAAGATATTCCTATTTAGAATGGCTTTGAACAGAACTAGCTCAGGAGAACATAAGGTAAGATATGCCATTCTTGGTCAGACCAAGGTTTATCCAGCACCGCATCCTGTCTCGGACAGTGGCCAGTCTGGGTCATAAGTACCGGTAAAAGCTCATAAATAGATCTATTGCCAGTTATTCACTCCCATGGATAACAATGACTTTCCCAAATCCACCTGCCTATATAATGTTTTATG
Organism: Rhinatrema bivittatum; assembly: GCF_901001135.1. Taxonomy (NCBI): domain Eukaryota; kingdom Metazoa; phylum Chordata; class Amphibia; order Gymnophiona; family Rhinatrematidae; genus Rhinatrema; species Rhinatrema bivittatum. Next base: position 28,042,980 of record NC_042623.1, on the reverse strand, counting down.
GACCTTTCCTCAAGGAATTTGTCTAAATTGCTTTTAAATCCTGTTATGTTAGTCACCTTGACTATGTTCTCAGATAACTGATTCCACAGCTTGATTGTGCATTGAGTGAAAAAATACTTTCTATGATTTGTTTTAAATCTGCAGGTTATTAGTTTCATGGATTATTCCTTTGTTTTAGTATTATTTGAAAAGGTGCATAACCATCCTTTATTTACCCATTCTACCCAACTCATGATTTGTGAAACCTATCACAGGGGTGCCAATCCCAGTCCTCAAAAACCATAAACAGGCCTGATTTTCAGGATATTCATACTGAATATACATGAGGTAGATTTACATGCAGTGCATTGATTAATCAAGTATTCACGGAGAGGGGATTTGTTCCATTTTTAGTTTGATGACATTAAAAATCAAGCCTTTTCCTTTAATTGATCCTCATGGTATTAAAAAGATAAAGAGAAAAGCAGTGAAGGGTGTTTCAAGTCAGTGCTGTAAAGCAGTGGCACCCCAAGTTTGATCCATGGACTTTAGAGTGTCACTCAGGGGTTATGAATAGGGCAGGAAGGAGGTCCTTTTCTTGAGATGGCAGCACCATTCCAGACAATTGGAAGAGAAAATATCCATGCAGAAGGGGTAATTCACTCAACATTTTCTGGTATATGTGAGTGCCAAAAGCTGTGATGTAGCTGTTGATAGTCCTTCCTTGCAAGCAGATGCTGACAGTTTGAACCCCTTTAACTTGTTGGTGGCATGTACCCAGGCTACCCTCACAATTCTTCCAATAGCAGGAGTACCAGGACATGCTGAATAAAATTCTCACCTTGCCACTCTAGGTGTGACACCTAAGAAATATGCAGGTATGCTGATGGGCTCAGGGGAGGGGAGCATGCTAATGCCATTGCAAGTAAAATCTAACAGTCAAACGGCAGCATCCAGAAAATGAGGTTAGATGCCAAAGGGGGTTGCGTGATAGGCAGAAAAAAAGTTTAGGAACCACTGCCATAAAGCATTACCTGTAATTCTTTACCTTTAAGAGAAATTAATGTAGCCAGTTATAGTTTTCATAAACTCTGCCTTAGTTAGTGTTCAGCAGGGATGTCAAATATTCTGATTGCCTTTTTCTCTCTCTTGTTTATTATGTTGTTTGTATCTTGTTCAAGACAAAATCCAATAAATCTAATAACACATTCACCAACCGTATCATTCCCACTGCATTATGAACGCTATCGCGCGCCACGCCACTCGCTGTAAAAATGAGCAGCATATCCAAAGATGGGGTGGAGGGGGAAGGGTTGCTCTAAAGTTTTATTTTAACTGCTTGCAAACTGCTCCAAAACACTAGCGGAACATGCAATTCTAGAATCTTTCAGAATGGCCTTCGGGGCATGTAGAGCCCTAGCCACTCTCCTACATCCATTGCAAAGCCCCATATTCCATAATAAAGCTTAAGGCTTGGAGAAACCAAGGGGAGATGAGAAGGTTCCCTGTTACAAGTAAGTAACTTCACTTTCTTCAACGGCAAGAAGGATGGCAGTCTTCACATATGGGGACTCCCAAGCTACTTAAAAAAAAAAAAAAAAAAGAGGAGAGTAAAACAATATAGTGCCAAGAGGCAATACTGTTTTGGGTGATGACAGGCAAATCTAACATTTACTGGGTTTTTGGTTTTTTTTTTGGTGGGGGGAGGGATGGCTAATGGCAGTCTGAACCAAATTAACAACCCTTGGAAGGTTGGAGTTGGGTTCTATACCTCAGAGACTCCATAGGACAGACTGTTCAAAACTCAATCACACTGTCAGCCCTCGTTGAAAAAGCAGTGAGATACAATCTTATGGAGAACATCCTGGGCTGCAGCTTTGCTACCAATGCTATCAAGGATTCAGCACCGTGATCCTTGACAAGCCACGTCAAACCCAAGTCTTCCCATGTGTGATGAAAAGGGTACAAGTCACAGTCCAAGAGAAGAGTAGCTTCTGGCTGTGGCAATTTCATGTTTATTGATATCAAACAAACCAGCAGCTGCGTGGACTACCTGGGGACTTTGGTCCTCTCGAAAGAGGTGGTCACAGGTCACCTGCAATTTGAATTGCAATGTTAGGCACAGCCACCCTATAACAAAAATTTAGTGTAACACTGGGGTCTGAAGCTCATCGAGTCCGCATGGCAAAGTGATTTCCACCAAAATTATGACCTTCCAGGCCAGGTACAAGAGCCCAAGGAGCTTGTAATAAATGGGTGAGCACCAAGCTGAGATTCTATAACACAGCAGCTTCACTAAAGGCAAAGACAAAGATGTTGGCAAAAAGCACCAATTTCACCAATGTGAACCTTAATTGCATTAAGTTACCAAACTGTAAGGGAATGCCTTGCTAGTCCAAAATGGGTTAATTTACAACCTTACAGGGCTCTAGAGAAGCTAGCACCGTCTCTGATGCAAGGTAAAAGGTTAACTTATCCCTGACACAATAAGCTATCCTCTACTACTGTATCTCAGTAGCACTGGGCAATTTATTGGATTTAATGAGATATAAGAATTTTAAATTGCAGGGCTTAATCTGTAGATGAAAAGAAAGTAGAATGATAGAGAGGAAGGGAGAAGGGCAAGGACAGGGTCAGGTGTGACCTGTGCAAAAGGGGTGGACTCTCTATCTCACAGATACATACCCGACCACATTCTTCACACTCTTCATATGTTCGATGAACACTGGTAGGTGAAGGTGCTTGGAGCTACAGGATTACTGTGGTAAGGAGAAGGTGGACAGAGACAATGGGGCTGTTTCTAACACCATCCTCCTCTGCCCTAGTGATCCCGATCCTCCATCCCCAGCCCTCCCCCCCCCCCCCCCCCCCCCAATAAATTCCTTAGTGGTCCTAAATCTCCTAAGTCTAACCCACTATCCCTGATGATCCTTGAGTCCCTCCTCTCCCTGGAAAATCCCCCTCTGCAGCAACTTTCCTCCTTGGGCAGTAAAGTACAGGCGTCCTCTTCAAGGTGGCTCACTGCTGCTTTCAGGGGAAGGAGCAGACTGGTGTGCATTGTCCACTGTTCTCAGTCTCCTTAGACACGGGTTGTGGGGCCCAGAATTCAAAAGCATGGCCTGCTCTTTGCTTCTTAAGAAGATGCCATACTGGGTCAGACCAAGGGTCCATCAAGCCCAGCATCCTGTTTCCCACAGTGGCCAATCCAGGCCATAAGAACCTGGCAAGTACCCAAAAACTAAGTCTATTCATTGTTACCATTGCTAGTAATAGCAGTGGCTATTTTCTAAGTCAACTTAATTAATAGCAGGTAATGGACTTCTCCTCCAAGCACTTATCCAATGCTTTTTTAAACACAGCTATACTAACTGCACTAACCACATCCTCTGGCAACAAATTCCAGAGTTTAATTGTGCGTTGAGTGAAAAAGAACTTTCGCCGATTAGTTTTAAATGTGCCCCATGCTAACTTCATGGAGTGCCCCCTAGTCCTTCTATTATCCGAAAGAGTAAATAACCGATTCACATCTACCCGTTCTAGACCTCTCATGATTTTAAACATCTCTATCATATCCCCCCTCAGCCGTCTCTTCTCCAAGCTGAAAAATCCTAACCTCTTTAGTCTTTCCTCATAGGGGAGCTGTTCCATCCCCTTATCATTTTGGTCACCCTTCTCTGTACCTTCTCCATCGCAATATCATCTTTTTTTGAGATGCGGCGACCAGAATTGTACAGAGTATTCAAGGTGCGGTCTCACCATGAAGCGATACAGAGGCATTATGACATTTTCTGTTTTATTCACCATTCCCTTTCTAATAACTCCCAACATTCTGTTGGCTTTTTTGACTGCCGCAGCACACTGAGCTGACGATTTCAATGTGTTATCCACTATGATGCCTAGATCTCTTTCTTGGGTGGTAGCACCTAATATGGAACCTAACATTGTGTAACTATAGCAAGGGTTTTTTTTCCCTATATGCATCACCTTGCACTTATCCACACTAAATTTCATCTGCCATTTCGATGCCCAATTTTCCAGTCTCACAAGGTCTTCCTGCAATTTATCACAATCTGCTTGTGATTTAACTACTCTGAACAATTTTGTATCATCTGCAAATTTGATTACCTCACTTGTCGTATTTCTTTCCAGATATATTGAAAAGTAAGGTGAAAGGAAGAGAGCAATGCTGTTTCCCTCCCTCGCTCTCTTCTCTCCCCACCCCTTCCAATCACTTCACTCAGACTGCCCCCCACTCTGATCACCTCACTTACATCTCATAGTCCTTCATTCACACCCTGCAGCACCTTTGATCCTGACTCACTCTTTTCTCCTCTCCCTCACATAACCCACAGCCCTTCTGATCCTTTCACTCACTCTTTCATCCTCTCATATCCCACGACTCACTCTCCTTCCCCTCCCTTTGATCTCTTCACTCATTCCTTCCCCTCCACACATCTCCTCATTTGCTCTCTTGGCCCTGTCACCCTCACCAGTGTGGTCACCAGCAGCAAAAGCAGCAGGGCCTGGGATAACGATGTGATAAGCAAGAAGCCAATACACTCAGGAGTGGCAGAAGCAATGGGGCTGACAGGCATTCACCCTACACTTTTTTATTTATTTATTTTTTACCTTGGCTGTTGTCACTCACAGCCTCCTAAATTGTGCTGGGAAAAATACACAAAAATCAAAGCCATTTGACCGCTCTTGTCTCAGGATAGCAGCTCCAACACTCTCTGCTCTTCTCTGCTTCTGCAAGGGCTGAGGGACCATAAATTATCCACACAATTACTGATGACATACACTGCTGACTCTGCTCTGCTTTCTTGGGTTCCAGAAAAAAGAATGAGGTTCTGAGTTATTCTGTCAGAAATTAAGCCCTGGGTAATGGGTACAAAAAGGGGGCTGAATTAGCACAAGTTTTAAAGTTGTGAGCAACCTGAACATCTGGATGAGGACAAATTTGTCAGCCATTCGAACTTCAAAAGTCTTTAGGGCAAATCTTACTGCCATTTGCTAGAGGAAGTTTCTCTGATGAAAATCCTCCAAAGCAGACCAGAGACCCTGGGTGCAGAGTCCCTCTATATAATCTCCCCAAACAACGTTGGACACATCTATAGTCAGGACAATTTGTACTAGAAGAACAAAGTGAATTAGCCACCAGGGCTGAGTCCCTCATGGTTGGGTGCTACAGATGTTGCCCCCGAGATGCTAAGTGGCTAGAATCCACCAACTGGATTGTGAAATGTGCCACAGAGGAATCACATACAGTTGATTTCATAAGAATTAATATGACTTGTCCCCTGCTGACTTGTTCTTATCCTCTCTGCAACATATTTTAATCCTCTTATGCAGAAGAATGACTTTTGCTAGAGTCACATCAAGCAGAGGTTTTATACATCCTATTAGGTCAGAAGTTTCAGGTTTGATATAAGGAAAATGATAATCAACTCTGGCAATACCAACACCCATTTGCTCATTAACTCTGTAGCACCTCCTTGAGGACCAGGGGGAAAACCTATACCATCAATTCACATAGGTGTACAGGTACCTATGCAAGGCATTTTGTCACATGTAGGGTGCAGATATGAGGCCAAAATACGGTATGTGATATTGGAAGTGGGCTTCCTCTATGAAGACTAAGACACACTAATCACTGGGAAGATCTCTACGCAAACATAATCCCTTAGTCTAGGGAGCACAGCCTGCCCTCTTCTAAAAGGAACCAATGTTCCAAGGGAAATCATAATCAAGCTTTACCTTACCAGGTCCTTATATAATGCTCATGTTTACAATGGTACTGAACCTCTCCAACTCTTGGGAGATCAGGAAAATACACAGAGATGAACTGGGTTGGGCCCAGGGGCCCCTAAGAAGAATGCAACATTTCCTGATACAGAAAATCTACCAAAGCACTTCTCAGTGGCTGATTTGGAAGAGTATCAAATAGGCTTATTGTCCTCTATTGACTGCTGAGAAGCTCAGTGTCTGAGGATACTCAGGGCCAATGATTTACTTAAATTTCAGCCTCCCCTGGGCCAGAAAGTTTTACAACAGCGAATACTGGAATCTGGTCAATGTTTTCTTCCAGTCAAGCTTTGTGCCAGGTTCCAGCTGGGATATGGCTATAGCATTATGCTCTCTGCTCTCAGATTAGGTGTGCCACAGAGATCACTGATGGATTTCTCCCAAAGAAGTGTGAATCAAATCTGTCTGGGTCAATAGGGAGCTATGAGAAACATGGTTCCCCTGTATCTTCTGAATTTTGATATGGTCTTGCAATCAGGTAATTGGGGAGGTGGGGAAAGACTGCCACTGCTACAGACAGCCAATGAGCAGGTTATAGGGGTAGGTTTTTAAAAAGACATGCTCACAGTTTCTGGCGTGCACAAAGACGCAGCTATTTTATTCCCACACGTGCTGGATTTTAATATCCACCCACTCATATGCGGGCAGGTGGCCTCTTCCGCGTGTGTGTGGTTAATTTACGTGCGAAGACGCGATTTTGGTTTTTCCAATTCCCTAGCCTTACCCTAACCTTCCTCCCCAACCCCTAAACCTATCCTAACTATCTAAAATTTTATTGTTATACTTACTGCTCCTTTGGAGGCAGAAGTACCTCCCGCACTCTGGCTGCCTACCTTTGTGCGCTGTCCGGGCCTCCACCCTTTGTTTAGGCCCAGTACTTTGGCACGTATCGGGGATGCGCGCGGCGCACACAGGGCCCAGCCACGCACATAACTCCTGACTTTTATGCGCACAGGGCTTATAAAATTGGCCCGATAGTGTATACCTTGGCGAGAATGCCCCTCTAAGCTCTCGTAATGGTGAGAATTACTATGCAGCCCAGGCATACTTTCTGAAAGGAGAGTACCAACCAGACCATGATGGGGAAAAAAAAAATAAAGACCAAATTACGTCCTGCTGTTCAGACTTTAAAACCTGATATACAAGATAGAGAAAGGGAATCTGAATCTCTCGAAGCTTCAATATGAATGAACGGAAATTGCTGACTCCCGACTATTTAGAATGGGTCTATACCAGTGGTTCCCAACCCTGTCCTGTGAACCCCCCAGCCAGTCGGGTTTTCAAGATAATCACAATGAATATGCATGAGAGAAATTTTGCATGTTTGTGGAGGCAATGCTATTCAGTGTGGATATCCTGAAAACCCGACTGGCTGGAGGATGTTGTGTTTAGTTGGATCGAGAATACTAGAAAGCACAAAGCCACTTGAAGGTCCGTTCCAATTATTTTCTTTGTGGCTCTGGGGGACTGGGTTTCAGCCTGCAAACAAAAAAAGCATAAATACTGCCAACAAAGGCTCTATGCCAAGGCATTAATACCGAGTCAAGCAAGGCAATAAGGAGCAGGGAAGAGACAACAGCCCTCAAAAGAGGAGCTCACAGAGGAGAGGGAGAGACCCACTGACCAGCCAACCAGCCATGCTGGAATGTCAAAAAGATGACTGATGGCTGTTATTTATGGTGGGATCCACTGGCACTCAGCAGAAAGACACAGACTACTGAGCCCTCTTTGGCATTATGGGCAGACGATAAGAAGTGCCATCTCGTCAAAGAGAAAGCTTAGCAATACTGACCAGTCATAATAATTTTGATAGTAGATGACCAGCAATCCAACCCAGAAAACCAAAATGGTTTACAAATACCTCAAACTCAACTGTTGCCACCCTTGTGGTGAAAGGCTTGACAGTTTATTCCATGGCATCTGCATCAGTAATACTACCTTTCAAATTATTGATATTATTAACCAATCTTCTAATGTGGGGGTGAGGTCTGGGGGTCTATCATTAACCTCAAACTATAAAGAATGGGACAGATCGTCCATAGAAATCCAACATCTGTAAACACTCTACAGACGCATCCCTAATAATGGGTGCAGAGCAGAAATAGGATGCTTCTCCATACTATTCGCCATATAAAAAAAGAACATTCAAATTCTGGTGTCTTCTCAGTAAGAGACACAAACTCACTCCATTACAAGGCACTCTGTGAAGTAACAATACCCTGCAAGAAAACACATTCAGCACCTATGTAGCAAATCCGTCATACCAAACAGCACTAATTCCAGAAGTCAAACAGCAAAAAATCCTACCCATGAAAAAGCAAACACTGCAAACATTCAAACATATCCTGTAACACCAATATATCTCCTACTGGGAGGTACAGATTGGAAAACAAAACAAGCTGGACAGCTATAGAGTCACTAACAGAGGACTATACAGCTAGCAGAATACCTTACTGAGTCACACGTGCAAAAACAGAGCCTCACCAAATACAGAGTAAGATACCACAAACTAGTAATATGCGGATAAAAACAACTGTAAACTCCAAAAAGCCAGACTCTGCCATGCAATGCAACACAGAGGGAAATAGGAACAGAAATGTTTCCCTCCCTGTACTATTGCCAAAACAGGTATCAGAGATGCACACTTCCCAAGACTAAAAGAGAAATCAAATTATTATTATTATTTTTTTTTTAAAGAATGACCTGGAAAAACATCCAAATAATCCTGGGGGAAACGAGAGAAGAACAGCAAGATATAGGCAGCAAAATATGTTGTATCCTGCTCCCAGGGCACAAATTTAACCAGACCAGTATCGGAACTGCCCCTCATGACAGACTCCTCAGGAAATCAAGACGTCACGGGATAGGAGGCAATCTCCTATTATGGACTGCTAACTGGTTGAAAGACAAAAACAGAGAATAGAACTAAATGGCTAGTTTTCCCAATGGAGAAAGGTAAATAGTGGAATGCCCCAGGGTTATCTCCTGGACTTGTGATGTTTAGCACATTCATAAATAATCTGGACAGATCGCAAGGAAGTGATTAACACAATTATTCAAAGTTGTTAGAACATCTGCAGAAAATGAAGAGTTGCAGAGGGACCTTGTGAGACTGGGGGCCATGCATCTAAATGGCAAATTAAATTTAACGTGGACAAGTGCAAAGTGATGCACATAAGGAAAATAAATCCTAACCATAGGTATACATTGCTGGGTCCCAAATTTAGGAATCACCATCCATGAAAAAGGAATCTTGGAGTCATTACTGAGAATAATGTCGATATCCTCAGCTCGGCGTGTTGGCAGTGTTGAAAAAAAAAACAAAACCCAAACAGAACGTTAGGAAATTACTCAGAAAGGAAAGGAGAATAAAAACTGAGAATATCATAATGCCTCTGTATTGATCTATGGTGCAACCTCACCTGAGTTATTGTATACAACTGTGGTCATCACATCTCAAAAAAGAAGTGGCTGAACCAGAAAAGGTGCAGAGAAGGACAATAAAAATGATAACGGGGATGAATGATTTTCCTATCAAGAAAGGCTAAAGAGGTTAGGGCTCTTTATCTGAAGAGACGACAACTGAGAGGGAATATGAGAGAGGTCTACAAAATCATGAGCGAGGTAGAATAGGAAAATAGGGGTCACTCCACCATGCTAGCAGATAGCAATTTAAAATTTATTTATCGAGTTTTATATACCGTCGCTCGGTTTCGCCATCACAACGGTTTACAAAGTTTCTATGTTTAACAGTGTGTTCAAAAATTCAAATACTTGTTAACATATTTATCTTATTCGTTATAAACATAGTTTGGTTGTTAAATTGTACAGGTTAAATTACGTGCTTTGGATTGGTTCTGCATGTTTATATGGGCCAGTAGGGAGGGAAGTTGTAGCATAGAGTCATATTTAAGCATATATATATATATATATACATATATACATACATATACAGCTACAAAGATTTGAGGATTCAGCCCAAGGCAGATTGATTTCAGAGGCGATCACATGACAGGAAAACAGACCTTCTGCAATGCAGGACAGACAATTCAAGTTACAAGGAATCCGTCACACAAGCAGCTCTGTGTTTCTTTATTTCTAACAGCTTCGTCAAGCATTAATTGCGGCTGAGGCGTTAGTCCTCCTGGATACACAAGTTGTAGGCGATACCTTTTTGACTGGCTAACTTAATACATTTGTGAGGAGCCTCCCAGAGTTATCACCTCTTCATCAAGGCTCGTGCATTTCCAGTAAAGGGGGCACATCCGCTGTGCAATATATAAACTTGGTCAGTTTTTGTTTCTTTGCAGTGGAATCAGCGTGTGGAGTGAGGTGCAAGCGGTGTGAAGTTTCTAACAAGCTGACTGCTTCCCTGAAGCAGATGTCTTCCCTCCAAACAGTCCATGTCTCAAGGAAGACATCTGCTTCAGAGAGGATGGGTTGAATGTGTAACCCCTATGTCCAAAGCAGCTTAGAAGTCTTTTGGATATTCTACATGCCACATCTTTTTGGATTTTACTGCATATATAAAATAAAACAAAAAATAATACCCTGTGTCTTTGATGAAAACATGAACTAAGGAGAACATTTTTTTATGCTCCAGTTCTTATTACAACAGCATTACGACAGCAGTACTATTAGTCCATAAAAGTTTTGGGGTTTTTTTTAAATTTAATATTGTAATGTAACAGTATTATTGTGCGGACAGCTTCTTTTTGAATCATTATTCACCGCCCCCCCCCCCCCCCCCCCGCGGTTCTAGATGTTTTTTTACTTCACATATTTAAATATAAACTGACATACACATACACATTTTATACATATATATATATATATATATATACACACACACACCGAGGAGACGACGGGGCATGCATATCTAATAGAGTAACAATTATAACATTTATGTTGGATGATATATATATATTCACATACATACATACATATAACACACACAAAGTATATTATTTTGTACAGAGAGGAATGGGCTGAATGTGTCTTTTTTAACTTAAAGAAAACTAAGAACTAGGAAGTCCATTTTTTCATAGGAAATGGCCTTAAATCATATAGTAGATTTGATAATCTGTATTAGCTGTTTTCACCATGCAAGAGTCTGAAAAAATGCACTTTTACTGGGGGTTGGAAGGGAGGGCAGGATAACATTGCACCATTTTATCCAAAAGAAAACAGGCACTTTTGCCAAAGGCTGCAGCAAAGTCGACTGAGATTTGAGATGAAAGACTGTCTGCTCTAAATAACTGAAGGTTCAACCTTTCCTAGATGTGTTTACTAATACATTGTTTTATCCTCAATTGGCAAGTGGGTCAACGTCCATTGAGCAAAATGCCAGAAAATTGATGGTTCCATCTGTCAGTGGGAGGCGATAATTCTGGAGGTCCATTATGATTAGAAAATGGAGCTCTATACAATCATTTGTGATTGCATGAGGGTTTATAATCTATAAAAGAAAAATTCCCCATAAAAAAAGAAACCGAGTACATAAAAAATGACATTAAAGTCAGAGAATAAACTCAATTCCACATGCTGTTAATCCAGTATTACTTCACAATGAAACCTCTGCATTTCCCACACTGCCCATCCTAGCCTCATCTTACATACTACAGTCCACTTTCCATGATTTACTCCCAAACCCTGCACCTAGGGTGGATACTGCCTTTGGCACCCCCACTCCCGCCCACACCCAGCAATTCCCGGTTCACTCCGTCTCCCCTAAATTCCCTCACTCGAAACCCTTAAAACCATACTAATAAGAACATTTCCAATGAGCTAATGAAGAGAATAACATCCAATAATTAAGTGCTCATACGAACTGTTAACATTTTTCTAAACAGCAATAAAATATTCTAAAATGGCAGACATATCAGACACCCAATAATTAAAACTAATAAGGACAGAAAAATTCCCCACTCTCCATACCTGAAATCTTTTAATTTCCAGTCACCCTGAGCTTGTCTTGGATTAGTGGAACAGCAGAAGAATTACACACACACACACACACACACAACGCAGGCAGAATCCCATTGACATAAACAACCCAGGCAGGCTCCCATTCTCTCTTACACACACACAAAACCTAGGGGGAGAGAGGTGGGATGCTCGGAGGTAGTAGAGAAGGCTCTATATCGAGAAAACTTCCCAAACCAAAACAGCACCAACGTCTACAACTGAAAAGGCAACACTGCAAATATTATACTGGGCTCTAAAACACCAATACACCTCCTGTTAGGAAAATAGAATAAGCCAGGCAGCTATAGATCCATCCACAGAAACTACCTGCTAGCAGAATACCTCACCTCTTTCACACATGCAGAAATCATACAGACCCTCACCAGATACACAAAAAAGAGATCACAAAGTATAAAAAAATATGCATACAAAAATTGAACTGGAGACCACTACAAGCCAGACTCTGTATGCAGTGCAATAATGGAAAAATAGAATCACCATTCCTCATAAAACAAACAAAATCACTGTCATACATGCTCCCTCTCTCTCACATGTTCACGCACTCCCATATACATGCTCTCACTTTCTCATTTTTACATATACTCTCTCACACATAACTCACATGCTCTATTTCATACATGGTCTTGCCGTCTCACAACACCTATACTCTCACTTTTTCTCACATGCCTTCTCTCTTACATACTCTATTATTCACACACGCACTCTGACTCACAACAGGGATCTCCCTCTCTTCTTTGTTGACAGAAGCCCTGAGGGCCTGGTTCTTCAGCTGCTAGTGGGATAGGCTACACCAGGGATGAATCAGCCAGAAAGGGGCCCCCTACCCATGATTGATGGCCAAGAGGGGGTTCCCTTCCTCAAGATTGAAATTCTACTCTGCACTCCCACAAAAACCTCCATGAAACCTTTTCCCCTTCTCCAAAGACACCTCATGCAGCTTTCCCCCATGACCCTCTCAAGTAATCTCTCCACAGTCTATGCTCCTACAAAAAAAAATACCCCTCAAAGCCCTTTCCCTTCCAACTAAGATTCTATCAACAAGCACTCTCCCCTCCTTCCAGGCACCAAGACCCCAGAAGACACTTTCCTCTTCTCTCCCTAACCCTCCCAGAAACCTTGTTGATGGTAATCGCCCTGCACTGCCCCTTTCTCTGTGCCAGCAACAGCCCCAGCGGATGTGCTTGGGGCTATTGAAGTCCTTCCTGCAGCGCAAGGAGGTGTCTGCTGAGGGTCCACTAAAGCAAGGATTCCACTGCATTCGCCCCAGTTTATCACTCCACAATGGATTAGGGTTGCTGTGAGCAAACACATTTGCTTATGAGCAAACCTTTTTGGTTTCATTACCCCATGAGCACTACTTTCTTTGATGCAAAAAGCCTATCAATTTTATCCTCAGAGCAATCCAATTCTGAGAGGAAACATTGGTAGCGGCATGCACTCAAACATTTGCATATTCACTCTCATACACTTTCTCACGCATACATGGCTCATTCTCATAAACACACACACACTCTAATGCCTCTCATTCACTCCCCAGACTCTCATGCACACACACACACACTCATCTCAATAACTGCAAACTTTTCACTGCCAAACATTTTGAGAACACAAATCCTTTCAAAACAAACAAAAAAACCCATTAAAAAACCACCTAGAACATTACCATACCATACCAGCACTCTCTCAGGGCTCAAACAGCTGTAGCTTTATCCATGACACGGCAGAAATGCAATTTTATCATGCCCTGGAACACTAATACTCCACCTACTGGTGTTAACAGAATAAGCAGTACTGCTACAAAGCCTTAAAGAAAAACTACATGTTAGCAGAAATACTGCACCTCAGTTACACACGCAGAGCATAGACAGAGCCTTACCTAAAACAGAATAAGGGACTACAAATTAGAAACAAACATACAGAGAAAAATAAGCACAAAATAAAAAACTAAAAATATGTAATGCGCATTCCCTAAGATAACATATGCCATTTACTAAAAATTCAAACAAACTTTTTTTTTTTTTTTTACCTTTGCAGTCAGATCTTATTTTTCTAATCAGTTGATCCCATGCTTTTTTTTTCCATGTTCCCTTTCTTGGTCTTTTCCCAATTCCTTTTACATGGTCTTTTTTTTCTGTTTCTTCTCTCTCCATCTGTCTTCTTCCTTTCCTCCCTCAAGCACACACTCGGGCTCTTATTCTCATACACACACAAGGCCAGGTGGACGCATTAGACGGCCTAGGGTACCAGAAGTGGGCGGGGAAGTAGAGTAGCCAGTAAGGGTGGCAGATTTGAAGGGAGTGCTGGAGGTACGAGACGTGGCGTGGGTGAGTAATGGAGCTGGGGTGTCTTGAATTTTTGCATTTAATGCATGAGGAGCTTGGGTCGTTTGCGGTGTGCATCAGGCAGAGAGAGAGAGATCATGTGATGTCATCACCCCCCTAGGGCCCTGGACCTCCCTTCCACTGGCACTGCACACACACTCAGGCTCTCATTCCCACATGCTGTCACACACACAACTCTCTCTCTCTCACATGCTCTCTCTCATAAATACACACTGGCTCTCTTTCACATGCTGTCACACACACACCACTCTTATTTTCATATGCTGTCTCTCTCTCTCGCACACACACACACAGACTCTCACATGCTCTCTCACACCAAACACACCCTCCTCCTAGCTGTCACCTGGGGCAGACCACACCCTTCACCCCCCCCCCCCCCCCCCCACTTAGCACAGCACTGCATGTTTATAAAGATTTCCTAACTACACACACTGCACTCAGTAACCTGTAATTCCCCAGTCTCAGGCAGGGGCTGCCTCTCCTCCCCCACTCCCACAGATGACTGAATGAACAAATCTTTACTGAGCAATTTCTTACCTTTTCATTCTTTAATATTTTTCCTCAAAATGTGTTTACATATCTATATCTTTCTATAGGAATGCATATGAATGGGCTAAACCATTAACTTCAAATTATATATATATAGGGACCTTAAATTTCTGGGCAAAATAAAAACAGAAAATAAACGAGGTTTACTATGATAAGAAAAACAGGAGAAAATCAATTGGGGGGGGGGGGGGAGACTCAATTTTCCAGGTAAATATTGGAGTTTATTTTGGTGGACACAAGCCTGGACAATAAAACATTAACAGATTTTCCCACTCATCAGCAACCTCATCTCGCCCCCCATCCCCTGCCTAGCATGCCTTTTCTCCCTCCCTCCCCCTATCGCCCCACACACTCTGCAACAGCATTCATGCTTTCCAGTGGTGGCTCCAGGCTTCTCTCCCTCTCAGCAGCAGCTTACCGAGGCTCCCGCGCCCTGCAGCACTGCACGTCTGCTTTTGCGCAGGGCCAGGGAGCCTGCCAGCAAGTGCTTATGGTGGACAGGGCCTGCTTGAAATGCATTCATGGTACCAGACAGCAGGCGGGACCTGTAACATGGCATGGGTGGTATTGGAGGGTGAGTGCTTTCACTAGTGGAGGGTGGGAATTGAAACACAGCATGCGCTTTGGCCCGCTGGAGGCCTTGAAACACTGCATCTATAGCTCTGAAGTAGCTTTTTAAATCAGCCTAAAATTAGAATGAAAATCGGTTTAAACCAATCACTTTTGGAAAAATCCAGGAATTTGTGGCTGAAAATCGGTTTAAACTGAAAACATGATATATATATCCTTGTTAAACATATATTTTATTTATATCATCATCTAAGTATCTAACTACACATATATACACATTCTATTCTCACCATTGTTCCAACAGAATAATCACAAGATAGAATAAAACCTGAAGATAACCATTTAAAGCAATTTTAATGAAGTCCTAATGATTAAAGATCATCCTCAAATGTCCCATTTCTACAGGAGCTTCAATGTGGCAAAAATGCGGGGTACTAAACTCACACATCACCACTACAACACTGGTCACTGAAGGCATACACATGAATGATTAGATGTAGAGTTCCTCATTCCATCAACTTGAAAATATATCAGACGACACCAGAAAGAATCTTCAGAAAACCAGGAAGAGAGAGAACTCAGAATACAACAAAGTCCCTTGTTTCGCCTGGAAAAGCTTCTTCAGGGGTTCTTTCTAATGGTTTTCATAATCTCTAGATTTCCTTGTAAACTGTTGCAAACAATTTTCTTCTGCTTCTCACATGCGCTGCTTGATCCATACAATTTTAAATGGCCTCAGTTGAGATCCTGGCAGCTTTTCATTCTCTAAACCGTGTATAGAAAGCAGCACACGCGCACATGTATATTTTGTGCGCTGTCTCCCCTTTGCTTTCACATAGAGAACAAGACAGATGAAGATCCTCGATTTCTAGAATTACATACTTGTTCATACACATGAGTAAATAGATGAATAAGGTCGATTTGAGATGTAAAACCAAGGGTCACTATACAGTGGAAAAAATGTTTTGCTCAATCCCAAACAGGGGCCCAGCATCAGCACCTTCTGTGATTTTCCAATATCAGACCCAACTAACTTTTATCCTTAAACAATGCCAGCTCTCTTGAAACGTTACCGGTAAGTGGTATTGTGGCCATCACCATGTCCCATCTGTGGATGTTCTGTAAATCCCATCATGCTTTCAGTGAAGTTTCCCTTTCCTCCAAAGCTGGTGAAATCTTTGTTCTACTGAGTAACAGTACGGCCATGGGGGGAAAAGGGCAGGGTTAGCTCAAGAGTGTGGGTGGGGCGATGTGTGTGCAATGATTTAATTTTAAAATCACCTTGTTTACTTTCAGGTGTGTATTTTGCACCAGGTCTCATGCAGATGTAAACCACATGGGTTCAAATGTATCTATGGTGCATGTGCTGCACAAATTTTCAAAAAGAGGAGGAAGTGACATCATTGGCAGAGATGCAGCTTAATCCGAGAGCTCCTGCTCCATTCATCTCTCTCAATCAAAGCCAATTCAGCCCTTGCCCTCGTATATGGTAGTTGAACTCGAGATCTGGAAATGGTGTCATGTCTTCTAAGCGTGACATCATTGACTTCCGATGCTTTTCGTATTGTAAAGAAGGAGAAACTGAAGCAGAAGTTTCCGACAGCAGTATGCGAGATACCCAAGATGGCGCCTCCACGAAGCAACTCGAGGAGAAAACATCTAATATGGACCCCGAAGCACACATCATCTCGGAAGTGCCCTATAGATCTGAGTTTCGAGACTGGTTTGCAAGCTTGAGAAAAGATATAAAAACATATTGCCAAGAAATGCTGGAGCACATGGAAAAGATGCGGGAGGAAAAGGTGGACCTGGGTCATCGAGTAGACAACCTAGATACACATTTAGATTGTCAGACAAACTACTAAAAACCTAAATACAGCCTGTTCCGACCTTCAAGCCAATAACAATCTTGAAAGCCAAATTGGCTGATTTAGAAAATAGAGCCCGAAAAAGCAACTTACACTTCCAGGAATTAAAAGAATCTACAGAGAACGAACACTGCAGAGCATTAATCATCTGCTTCTGTCGGTTTCCCCTGACACCTCCAAACAAAGAATCAGAACCTTACTTACTCAATATAAAATTCGATAGAGCTTATCGAGCCCTCCATGCTCCCATGCCCAATCTGAGCTGAGACATCGTGGTATGCTTCCACGACTTCAGCACGAAAGAGTTGGTGGTGCCAGCTGCAAGAAAACAAGCCTCCTAGCACTGGGAAGATCAAGATATTTCCATCTTCGCAGATCTTTCCCAGGCCACCCTTCAAAATCGGCAAGATCTTAAGGAGGTTACCGCTTTCTTAAGGAAAGACAATATCCGCAAGAGTTGGCTGCACCCATTTGGGATCTCCTTCTCGATAGACGGCACCACACACAAACCTCAAGCCCCAGAAGAAGCATTACCAATCCTAACATCTAGAGGCTTCACGAGGTCCCAAGCACCAACCAAGACAACTAAACTCACCAATTCAAGAGCTGCATTATCTGCGTGGCAGAGGGTCAGGAAGCGCAACAGCAGACTGCGTTGGCACTCCGGAGGATCATTATTTAGCCAAGGGACCAACCTGACTTTCAGCTCTCAGACTTCAAAACCACGCTAGGTACCTCTAGTACACTATCAAACAAAGGGCATTTTGATGCGCAGTTTATAATCCTTATTTACATGCGGCACTCAATTTATTTATTCAATTGTTTTGCTGTTAATCATTCAGTTATTTGACCTTCAGTTATATGAGCGGTATCGGGACTCCATCTTGCTGATGACAGTAACTCCTCCCTGGCAGGGCATTATAATGGCCCACAAGGAGGTTAATGCGGGCCAGTTTCAGTTTGGGTGGGGGATGTTTATTCAGGGTTGGGTGAATGCTGCCATTATTGTCCTTTTTTCTTTAGTTAGATCAGACCTTATATCTGCTTATGAATGTGCGATTTCTCTATGGATATTCTTAACTTTTTTTCTTCCACAGCTTACCCTTCGACTACACTATGGTTTACCTCATTTCACAATACCAGCTCATGGGGTAACTGTTCAGCGCTTAGGAGATGAGATCTTTGGCAACTATAAATAACTTGCTTAGATTTTCTACCTGATTAAATGATACCATTTCGCATACTCTCCATTAATGCCAAGGGGCTCAACTCCCCCCAAGAGGAAATTGTTATACCATGAGCTGGATTCTTAATAAGGCTGAGATCATATTTGTTCAGGAGACCCATTTGTCTCGTCGCTATGAACACCTACTCTATTCTGTTAGGTTCCCTTATCAATTCTTTACACCTCGTAGCCTATCTGCAAAATATACTGGAGTGTGTCTATTATTATGTAAAGACTATTTGTGAATGCCCTCTGCATTCCTGACCCCTTAGGGAGGTTTCTTCTTCTACAGTTATTGGTTAATGGCTTAGCCTACACATTAGCAAATGTGTAAGCTCCTAATAAAGATCAGGCTATTTTTTTTCCAAAAGCTACACCAAATACTTATCACACATAGCTTTGGACCCCTAATTTTGGGTGGCGATTTTAATGTAGTTCTATCTAGTAGTCTTGACATATCCAAAGGTATTTATCTGGATAAATCCCATGCTGCAACTCTAAGCCCCTCATGGAGGATTTTCAACTAGTCAATATATGGCATTTTCAGTATCCAAAATCACGTTCTTACACTTATTACTCAGCAGCACATGATTCTTACTCAAGAATAGATTACCTGTTAATAGATAAATCACTGATCCAGAAAGCTGTGAAGGCAGAGGTGGGAATTATCTCTTGGTACAATCATACCCCAATATTTATTTATTTATTTATTTATTTTTAATTTTTATATACCGGAATTCCTGTATACAATACAAATCAATCCGGTTTACAAGTAACGAAAAGGTTGCCCTGGTCTGGGAGGTTAGACCGGGGTTTTTTTTACATGGAACATTGAACAATAACAATATCTCTAGAAATTAATTTTGACCAGTATGATAAAGGAAAAAGATTCTGGTGCCTCAATGATTCGCTATTGCAGGACTTGGCCTATATTAAGGTTATCACCGCCACTATTCAAGAGTTGTTTCTCCACAATGAGGGCTCACTGGCATCTCCTCTCATAATTTGGGATTATTTTAAAGCTTTCATTCGTGGAGTGTTTATCTCCCACTCTTCCTTTCTGAAAAGACAGGAAGAGAAAGCTAGTGCTGCACTACACCCCGAAATTCAAACCCTCACTAAACAACACTCTACTACAGATCTAAAAGAGTTTTAGCACAGCTTTCTAAAGCTCGTGAGGACCTACGCCATTTACAAACAACTCGCATAGCTCACCAAATGGAAAAAGCCAAACAAGAATATTTTGAAGGGGGGGAAAAAGCGGGCAAGATGTTAGCAAATTGATTGAAAAAGATTACCTTTCAAAATCACATCTTAAAGGTTAAAAATGAGGCAGGTCAGATACTTACCACCATTACAGATATCAGGAAACAGTTAAGTTTTTTCAGAAACTATATAGCTCAGATTCCTCTATTTCTAGAGAAGCAATAACAGACTCCTTGAACAATGTAGCCATGACTTCCCTAACCAAGGATATGAAAGAAGCCTTGGACAGTGAGATTTCTACTACTGAAATCCTAATAGCTATTAAAAATCTCAAGTTAGGTAAGTCCCCAGGACCTGAAAGCTAAATTTTATAAACAATTTGCCCAAATCTTGGTATCCCACTTACAGAGTGTATTTAATTTCTTACTCAATTAGGGGGTGGGGGTGGGGTGTTCTCTACTATTAGACTCTAATCTAGCCGGTATAACAGTCATCGCTAAACCAGGTTGCGATCCCACACTCTGCGGTTCTTACCAGCCCATTTCTTTAATAAATTTGGATCTAAAATTATTAGCCAAAATATTAGCTGACTGCCTTAATCGTTACATTCCACAACTTATTCATCAGGATCAAGCTGGATTAATTCCTGATAGAATGGCCAGTGACAACGTACGTAAAATCCTAAATATTATTTGGGGAGCCCACAAGGAACAGGTTGACATTCTCTTACTAGCCATAGACACCGAAAAGGCGTTTGATATGGTCCATTGGCCATTTTTGTTCTCCGTGCTAGACAAGATGGCCTTTGGTGCCTTTTATCAGAACTGGCTCCAACCCCTCTATCATCCAGATCCCACTCAAGACCCATTAGAGAAGTGTATAAAGGTACCCTGCAAGTCCCCCCAACAAAATCCACGTGTCTATCAACCACCACAGAACGAGCATTCTCTACAGCGAGTCCAGCCATTTGGAATAACATGCCCACAGACCTCAGGCTAGAACCCTGCCCTCTAATCTTTTGAAAAAACTTAAAACCTGGCTTTTCCTCCAAGCCTTCCCTTAACTTTCAAAACCATCAATACTCTACCAGACCGGCCTCCGCTTACCTGACTAGGCGCCCCACCTAGCTTAGATGTTATATTTATGCCTTTGTTTCTTTGTTTATTCAATTATGCTGTCCTTCGCCTCCAGCTACCTTAGCCACCCCAAGTTCTGCCTCCTTGTTATATGTAACTTTCGCCTCTTGTTAAATGGTTAAGTTATACTCCTTGTTACATGTAAACCGATTTGATATGAATTTATTCATGAAGGTCGGTATAGAAAAGTGTTAAATAAACAAACAAATAAATAAATAATCCAAAGCCTTGTCTCAAAATTAATGGAGGCTACTCTGATTCCTTTGAGGTTCAGAGGGGGAACCAGGCAAGGCTGTCCCATCTCTCCCCTACAATTTGCCCTATTTTTGGAACCATTAGCCATCACCATTAGAAATGACCCACTTGTATCTGGTTTTGAACTAGACATTCAGTCTTTCAAATCATCTCTGTTTGCAGATGATATTTTATTTACTATTACTAAGCCACACACCTCTCTGTTAGCCATTGAATCCAACTTAGCCTCTTTTAGTGCAGTTTCTGGCTTCAAAATCAATTGGTACAAATCGGAGCTGCTTAATATCACCTGTGATGTGAAGTTAGAATCTTACTTAAAGTCACAACACCCTTTTAAATGGGCCCCACATAAAATTAAATACCTAGGCGTCTGGATTGGCAGAAACCTACATGACGTTTACCAGTTAAATTATGCTCCTCTTCTCAAGAAAATTGGGCAAGATTTAGATAAATGGGAACACCTTCCCCTAAACATGGTTAGGGAGGCTCTCCATAATTAACACGAATATCTTACTAAGGTTTCTCTAATTGTTTCAGACTCTTCCAATTCTACTACCTAACTAAGTTGAGGAAATGGCAAAACAAACTTCTTTGTTTCATCCGGAGACTTAGACCACCCCAAGTAGCACGTTCTGTTTTATTTCAATCCAAACTAAATGGGGGTTTTGGAGTATCTAACCTGCTATGGTATTATGTAGCGGCTCAAATAAGACTTGCCATAGATTGGTATAACTATTAAACAGTGAAACATTGGGTCCAAATAGAACAATTCTGGATGAAAGATATGCCCCTTCAGGCTACCCTATGGCAACCTCGTCAATTTTGGCGTTCATGTCCTATGATGGCTCCTACCATCCGACACACTTTAAAACTTTGGTCCAGCTGGAAGCATGGACTAATGTGCCCAGCCTCATACTTCCACTCAACTTTTCTTTTTCATAATCTTCAGTTCACCCCATGCCTGTCTATTCAATCATTTAATGCCTGGAAAATTAGAGGGTTGTTTCTCATTGGACATGTATGTTTAAATGGTAAGATGATCCCCTTCAGTGTCCTTCAATCTAAATATCAAATCCCACACTTAGAATTTCTCTCTTATCTCCAGATTAAACATTTTATAGCAGATATACAAGTGATATCTTCCTTGGCGTATGAGAAATCCCTTTTTGAAGGCTATTGCTTACAGGCTGACTATATGAGGGGATTGATTCCTAAGATTTACATGTTATTGAATGTCAGTCAGAAGGACAAACCTGCCCACATAAGAGCTTGGGAACAAGATTTAGGATTTTCTTTTACTAACGAGGAATTGTCTACTATTTTCCAATCGACCAAAACATCCTCTGTATCCTCCCTGTTGCTGGAAAATAGCTACAACTTATTATTTAGATGGTATTATACTCCAGAAAAGCTCCATAAGATTTGTGTTAGTGGGGTTGTTCTTCTCAAGATCATTTCTTCATATGTGGTGGGATTGTCCGCATGTACAACAATTGTGGCAGCAGATATCTATCATTGCCTATGATTCTGAAGAACACAATCAGTCTGTCAAAGGAAATAGCGCTACTGAATCTTCCGGCTTTGACTGAAAATTTATCTACCCAGATTCTAATTCAGCAATTCGGCATTGCTACATGAATGGAGATAGCGCTGACGTGGAAACAGAGCACTGCTCCTGTGAGCCAGGATGTGGTCTCTCAATTGGACAGAGTTTGTACCATGAACAAAATCACTGCATCCAAATATCACAAACTCGATAGATTCTCCTCAGTATGGGACCTTTACTTAACTTGGAGGCACTTAGCTCTATCTTGATAGCTCATCGTGTAAGGCAATCTCAGTTATTAGGGATAAATTGGCTTTTATTTTACATATCTGAAAGTATTCCATGGTATACTAATTGTCACACACCTAATTGCTAACTTACCGTTGTAAGCATATTCTTTCTTGATTTTGGCAGCAGGGGGGAGGGAAGGGGGGAAGGGGTTATTCTGTATATATAAAAATTTACTTATTGTAATAGCAAAATGTTAGTGGCAATTTGAATGTTTCTGTTACCTTAAACAATAAAAATTACTAATTAAAAATTTTTTTTTCAAAAATGAAATTCTACAGGGAATTTCCCTTAGAAAATTCAATTGCAGATCTCAAGGCACTTAGATGCCATTGGAGTTTCAATATTGCCCTCTACAGCAATGGCTAGGGGGCAGCTAATAAACACATAAGTGATTGCGGAGAGCACTCCATCCTGCTCTCTACCAAAGGAGGTTGTAGCAGTGCTTGAAAAGAATCTAGGAGAAAATAAGATACTGTACATGATCGCTTCCTGATAAGACTTAAATGGAAAGCAGGTAATGAGATCTGACCTGCAGGGAAGAAAATAAAATACATCCTGAAAAATCTTTTGCATTCATTGAACAGATTCTGCAGCAATCAACATCTGGCAGATTAATGTCTCCCACCAGCAGGCAGTGAGCTTTCCTGCCCTATCAGTAGTTCAGGGAGACAGCCATTTCCTTTGGGGATGCTTGCACAGGCAGCCAGGTTGCAGAGGCAGTGCAATAGAACATTTAAACTGTACCTTATGCAATAAATGCCATAAAAAGATGCTGCCCTCAAGCTAAAAATGATCTAATGTGCGGAGAGGTAGGGCGAGGCCTTTCTATACTGTGAGTTATGGGTGCTCTTCTCTCTTATAACTATATGCTGCATATCATCAATAGCCCTGCAAACACAGATAAATGTCAGCGACTGACTAAAACTTCATAAATACCACACAGCAATAACAAGAGAAGCAGACACCAACTCTAAGAGCAAATGTGCAAATAATGAAGGGGTTTGACGCAACTTTGTACTAGCCTGCATCTTAGAGCATAGATTTTGGCTGGTACAGCCAGGAACGCACCACTTTGAGTTGGGAAACCTCAAAATATAGATTTCCTCATCACGTTTCTGATTATGACTGAGTAAATTATTTTAAAGTGTACAAATTCAATGAACCTGACTGATTAGGAGTCTTCACTGGAGGATGAGCCCTAGATAAATCAGGCCCAGCAACTTAAATGACGCCAAGCTCTCCCCCCCCCCCCCCTCTTATCACATTTAGGGGTGGGGCAATTTTGAATAGTCTATGTTTGCAATGTACATGGCCTGTGCTGTACCTGTTCTACAGAGGAGCGTTGTGTGTATGAGGGAAGCTTGCCCTGCTGCAGTCTGTGCTGCGCCTGTTCTGTGGTGGGACAGTTTGAGTGAGGGAAACTGTGCTGTTGATGCTGTCTGTTCTATGCTGGGGCTGTGCGTGTGTGTGAGGGAAACTTGTGCACTTTGAGGCAGTGCGTGTGAATGAAGCTGCTGCCTGTGCTTCTTCTATGGATAATTAGAAGACTTCATTATTAAGTGCTGTCAATCTGACACTTTTTATCAGCAATCACAACTTAAACTAAAAACACATGAATATTATTACAACTAATATTATATTGGGTAATGATTTCCCCAATAAAAGGTATTAAAATCTAGTACATTTCTGTCTGCTGATAACAATAATGGACTCTTAACACACAATGAAAATACCAAGGGCTTTTATGGGCATTTCCTATGTCACTTTAAGAAAACAGGAGTGGAGAGACAGCAAGAAAGGGATGGCAAGTAAATAATAGAAGATGATTAAGAAATGAGCTTGACAGTTTTCTGATCAGTCAGGCTGTTCAATAAATTGCATTTACTTCTGAGGCCCTGATAACAAACCTGCTTGTTGTATATGCACACTCGCCATTCAAACTTGTCTCCTACTACTATAGAGACTAGCAATGTGCATGTTTAATAATGAAGACAAATAAATTAATTCTGCACTTTTATTTAATTATACATTTCTGTCACTTATTTCAGTTTTGTTTTGCAATCCAGAAAGAGCAGAGCAGACCTGGAAGTGGGCAGTAAATTGAGTGGAATTAGCATTTTAATTGATTCTACATGAGACAATCATGCCACCTGACAGCTGTTCAGTGGTGCTAATTGGGAGCTACAGCCCACAGCTTGGCAGGGTTTGTGCACACAACTGAAACGCATGTGCACACAACCCCAAAAGCACTTGGCAATGCAGGTAGAATCTAGGACATCCTGATACTGGAGATTCTCCCTACCTATTGCTAATTAAGCTTAGATTTACTAACTAATTTTACTGGGTTTCAAGGGGTGGAGAGGAGCGTTACAATATGAAAAAAAATAAAATAAATCAGGAGACTGAGAAAGACTTGAAATGTCTACAGGGTCAGCATGACCCACTGTGCAAACGGTGCACTTGCACGGGGCTATGGCTCTGTGGGTGGAGGCGGCCTTGCACAGATGAGCTGTTGGAGGAGTCATCAGTATAGCTGTGCAGAGCTCATTTTCACTTCACCCCTCCCTATCCACCTTGGCAGACGGAGCAGGCTGCATGAGACCAGCTTCATCACGTCCCCTTCCTCGGCTGGCAGGAGCAGTGCGCAGCACTTAACATATCTTCCTGCGTGCAGAGCCAGTCTCACGGTATGAGCTGCAAAATATACAACACCTGTGTAGCTCAGGCTGTGAGACTAGACTAGCAAAGGAAATTGGTGCTATGTTAAGCACCATTCTTCATACTGAGCTGTTAGTATCATGGGATAAGGCTACTCAGGGACAGAACTTCTGGGGAGATTGGAAGAATTACAACTACTACTACTTAATATTTCTATAGCACTACACGACATACACAGCATTGTACAAACATACATAGAGCTTATAATCTCATAAGATAAACTTACAGAACAAGAGATTTGGTTAAAAGAAAAGAAAGTTAGTGAAGACAAAATAGACAAACTTAAGATTTAAAAGTGGTTTCAAAAAGGTGGGTCTTTAGACAGGATTTAAACATGGCGAGAGAGGGAGCATGACGCACCAGTTCAGGAAGACTATTCCAAGCACACGGCGCAGCCAGGTGGAAAGCACGGAGTCGGGAATTGGCAGTAGTAGCAAAGGGCACGGAGAGGAGTGACTTATCTGACGGAGTGCCCAAGGAGTGGGGTAGAGAGAGATAAGAAAGGAGAGGTAGTGAGTTGCTGCAGACTGAAGGCTTTTGTAGGTGAGAAAGAGGAGCTTGAACTGATTGCAGGAGCGGATAGGGAGCCAATAAAGGGACTTCAGAAGAGGGGATATGTGAGCATAACGACTTTACCGAAAGATAAGCCACGCAGCTGAATTTAGGACAGATTGCAGTGGAGAGAGATGGCTTGCTGGGAGACCTCTGAGGAGCAGGTTGCAATAGTCTAAGCAGGAGATGAGAGAGTGGATAAGGGTTCTGGTAGTATATTCAGAAAGAAAAGGACAGATTTTGGCAATGTTATAAAGAGAGAAATGATAAGTTTTAGCAGTATTTTGGATATGCATAGAGGAGGAGAGGGTTATGAGCTGATGGGACAGGGATGACTACAGTGTTATCCACAGAAACAGAGAAAGGAGGAAGAGGGGAGGGTGGGCTTGTGGGAAGGATAAAGAGCTCTGTCTTGGCCATGCTTGAATAAGAACATAACATAAGAAAATGCCATACTGGCTCAGACCAAGGGTCCATCAAGCCCAGCATCCTGTTTCCAACAGTGGCCAATCCAGGCCATAAGAACCTGGCAAGCACCCAAAAACTAAGTCTATTCCATGTAACCATTGCTAATGACAGTGGCTATTCTCTAAGTGAACTTAATAGCAGGTAATGGACTTCTCCTCCAAGAACTTATCCAATCCTTTTCTAAACACAGCTATACTAACTGCACTAACCACATCTTCTGGCAACAAATTCCAGAGTTTAATTGTGCGTTGAGTAAAAAAGAACTTTCTCCGATTAGTTTTAAATGTGCCCCATGCTAACTTCATGGAGTGCCCCCTAGGCTTTCTACTATCCGAAAGAGTAAATAACCAATTCACATCTACCCGTTCTAGACCTCTCATGATTTTAAACACCTCTATCATATCCCCCCTCAGTCGTCTCTTCTCCAAGCTGAAAAGTCCTAACCTCTTTAGTCTTTCCTCATAGGGGAGCTGTTCCATTCCCCTTATCATTTTGGTAGCCCTTCTCTGTACCTTCTCCATCGCAATTATATCTTTTTTGAGATGCGGCGACCAGAATTGTAGACAGTATTCAAGGTGCGGTCTCACCATGGAGCGATACAGAGGCATTATGACATTTTCCGTTTTATTCACCATTCCCTTTCTAATAATTCCCAACATTCTGTTTGCTTTTTTGACTGCCGCAGCACACTGAACCGACGATTTCAATGTGTTATCCACTATGACACCTAGATCTCTTTCTTGGGTTCTAGCACCTAATATGGAACCCAACATTGTGTAATTATAGCATGGGTTATTTTTCCCTATACGCATCACCTTGCACTTATCCACATTAAATTTCATCTGCCATTTGGATGCCCAATTTTCCAGTCTCACAAGGTCTTCCTGCAATTTATCACAACCTGCTTGTGATTTAACTACTCTGAACAATTTTGTGTCATCTGCAAATTTGATTATCTCACTCGTCGTATTTCTTTCCAGATCATTTATAAATATATTGAAAAGTAAGGGTCCCAATACAGATCCCTGAGGCACTCCACTGTCCACTCCCTTCCACTGAGAAAATTGTCCATTTAATCCTACCCTCTGTTTCCTGTCTTTTAGCCAGTTTATAATCCATGAAAGGACATCGCCACCTATCCCAAGACTTTTTACTTTTCCTAGAAGCCTCTCATGAGGAACTTTGTCAAACGCCTTCTGAAAATCCAAGTATACTATATCTACCGGTTCACCTTTATCCACATGTTTATTAACTCCTTCAAAAAAGTGAAGCAGATTTGTGAGGCAAGACTTGCCCTGTGTAAAGCCATGCTGACTTTGTTCCATTAAACCATGTCTTTCTATATGTTCTGTGATTTTGATGTTTAGAACACTTTCCACTATTTTTCCTGGCACTGAAGTCAGGCTAACCGGTCTGTAGTTTCCTGGATCGCCACTGGAGCCCTTTTTAAATATTGGGGTTACATTTGCTATCCTCCAGTCTTCAGGTACAATGGATGATTTTAATGATAAGTTACAAATTTTTACTAATAGGTCTGAAATTTCATTTTTTAGTTCCTTCAGAACTCTGGGGTGTATACCATCCGGTCCGGGTGATTTACTACTCTTCAGTTTGTCAATCAGGCCTACCACATCTTCTAGGTTCACCGTGATTTGATTCAGTCCATCTGAATCATTACCCATAAAAACCTTCTCCATTACGAGTACCTCCCAACATCCTCTTCAGTAAACACCGAAGCAAAGAAATCATTTAATCTTTCCGCGATGGCCTTATCTTCTCTAAGTGCCCCTTTAACCCCTCGATCATCTAACGGTCCCAACTGACTCCCTCACAGGCTTTCTGCTTCGGATATATTTTAAAAAGTTTTTACTGTGAGTTTTTGCCTCTACAGCCAACTTCTTTTCAAATTCTATCTTAGCCTGTCTTATCAATGTCTTACATTTAACTTGCCAATGTTTATGCTTTATCCTATTTTCTTTTGTTGGATCCTTCTTCCAATTTTTGAATGAAGATCTTTTGGCTAAAATAGCTTCTTTCACCTCCCCTTTTAACCATGCCGGTAATCATTGTCCATGTAATCCTACTCTGTTTCCTGTCTTTTAGCCAGTTTGCAATCCACGAAAGGACATCGCCACCTATCCCATGACTTTTTACTTTTCCTAGAAGCCTCTCATGAGGAACTTTGTCAAACGCCTTCTGAAAATCCAAATATACTACATGTTGGGTTCCATATTAGGTGCTACAACCCAAGAAAGAGATCTAGGTGTCATAGTGGATAACACTTTGAAATCGTCGGTTCAGTGTGCTGCGGCAGTCAAAAAAGCAAACAGAATGTTGGGAATTATTAGAAAAGGAATGATGAATAAAACGGAAAATGTCATAATGCCTCTGTATCGCTCCATGGTGAGACCGCACCTTGAATACTGTGTACAATTCTGGTCGCCGCATCTCAAAAAAGATATAATTGCGATGGAGAAGGTACAGAGAAGGGCTACCAAAATGATAAGGGGAATGGAACAACTCCCCTATGAGGAAAGACTAAAGAGGTTTGGACTTTTCAGCTTGGAGAAGAGATGACTGAGGGGGGATATGATAGAGGTGTTTAAGATCATGAGAGGTCTAGAACGGGTAGATGTGAATCGGTTATTTACTCTTTCGGATAGTAGAAAGACTAGGGGACACTCCATGAAGTTAGCATGGGGCACATTTAAAACTAATCGGAGAAAGTTCTTTTTTACTCAACGCACAATTAAACTCTGGAATTTGTTGCCAGAGAATGTGGTTCGTGCAGTTAGTATAGCTGTGTTTAAAAAAGGATTGGATAAGTTCTTGGAGGAGAAGTCCATTACCTGCTATTAAGTTCACTTAGAGAATAGCCACTGCCATTAGCAATGGTTACATGGAATAGACTTAGTTTTTGGGTACTTGCCAGGTTCTTATGGCCTGGATTGGCCACTGTTGGAAACAGGATGCTGGGCTTGATGGACCCTTGCTCTGACCCAGTATGGCATTTTCTTATGTTCTTATGTTCTTACATCTACCGGTTCACCTTTATCCACATTTAAGGTGGCGGCGGAAAATCCAGACAGCAATGTCAGACAGGTAGACTGAGATCTGGGATTGGATTTCTGGTGAAATTTCTGGTATACATAGGTAGATCTGGGAGTCATCAGCACAAAAATGGTATTGAAAGCCATGAGAGGAAATCAGAGCACCAACGGAATTAGTATATAGTAAGAAGAGAAAAGGGCCCAGGATAGAGCCCTGAGGCACACCAATCGATAGTGGAATAGCAGTAGAGGAGGAACCACTAGAGGAAATGCTAAAAGTGCGATGGGAGAGAGAAAAAGAGAACCAAGACAGGAAAAAGTCCTGAAATCCAAGCAAGGACAGAGTAACAGGGAGTAGGTGTTGATCAAGTGTCAAAAGTAATAGACAGGTTAACGAGGAAAAGAATAGAATAAAGACCTTTAGCTTTAGCCATAAACAGGTCCTGACAAGAGCTGTTTCAGTTGAATGTAGAGGGCAGAAACCAGACTGGAATGGATCAAGAATGGCTTGTGATGTAAAAGGCAAGAAAGCGGCGTGAACAGCACGTTAAAGTAGTTTGGAGGCAAAAGGTTGAAGAGATATGGGACAATAGTTGGCAGGACAGGTATGATCCAGTGAGGGCTTTTTTAAGGAGTGATATGATTAAAGCACGTTTAAAGGCAGTAGGAACAGTAGCAGTGGAGATGGAGCTGAGGAATTGGCTGGGGACAGGCTCAGAGGAACAAGTAGTGAGTTTGGAGGAAGAGAGAAGACTAGCAGTTTCCTCTACTGTGACTTCAGGAAAGGAGGAGAGAGTGGCAGAGGCTAGGTGAAAGAGGAAAGAAGTGAGGGATAGGCAGGTAAAAGGTGAAATGGTTGAGAACTCAAGACTAATATTGTGAATCTTGTCATTGAAGTAGTCAGCCATAATCTGGGCAGAGAGAGAAGGGGAGGAGGGAGGAGAGGGAAGTTTGAGGAGTGAAATGAGAGTGGTAGAGAGACGGCGAGGGTTGTATGTAAGAGTTTGTCAGATGGACATAGCAGTCTTGTTTAGCAAGTGCAATAGCATACTGGAAAGTGGCCAGCATGAATTTGAAGTGTATGAAGTCTGCATGGGCACAAGATTTTAATCAGAGAAGTTCTGCAGAGCAGGTGCAGAAACGTAGATAATGAATTGTAGGGAGTGAGCCAAGGCTGAGGTTTAGTGCACCTTATGGGCCTGGTAAGAGGAGTGGCAAAAGTGTCTAAGGCTGAAAAGAGTATAGTGCTGAAAGAAGAAACTGCTTCCTCAACAGATTCAAAGTTGAGGAGGAAAAGAGATGAAACAGCTTTGGAAAAGATGCAAGGGTCAACAGCTTTGAGATTCCTAAAGGTATAAGTAGTGACTGGACGAGTCTGTGGGGGAGAGTAGTTTAAATATGAAAGTTATCAGGTGATGGTCTGAGATCAGAAGAAATGAGGTGGCAAAGTCTGAGACACAGCAGTTGGAAGCAAAGACTAGATCAAGGCAGTGGCCATGCTGGTGAGTAGAGGTGATAGAGCAGAGTCAGAGATCAAATGAAGAAGTTAAAAAAAAAAAAAAAAGGAGTTTTGAGGCATAAGATTTAGAGGGGTCATCTATATGGAGGTTAAAGTCACCAAGGACAAGGGAAGGCAAATATGGGTCAATGAAGAAGGAAAGCCAAGAATCAAAGTCAGTGAGAAAAGAGGGGGGAGATTTATTGGAGGTTGATAAACGACAGCTACCTGGAGAGGTAGTGGAGTGAATAGGCAGATGGAATGGACTTCAAAGGAAGAAAAAGAATGGGATTGAGGTGGGAGAAGGGGTTGAAATCTGCAAGTGAGGGAGAGCAGCAGTCCAACATCACCACCACGGCCTACCAGGCGAGGTTGAAAGAAAAGATAAACTCCGTGACAGAGAGCAGCAATGAAGCAGTGTCCTCAGGGGAAAGCAAGATCTCTGTAAAGGCAAGGAGATGAAGAATGCAAGAATTGCTATGGCAGTAGACAAATACAGGGAAAAGCTTCTGGGGAGAATAATACAAGGAGAACCTTCTGGGACAGAGACAACATGGAGAGAGCTTTCAGAAGAAGAGTCTTTCAGGGGTGAAGGGAATTCAAGAGAGCCTTCCAGAGGTGGAGGGATATAGGGAGACCTTTATTTGTGCTGGTTGGATAGGATGTGAGGAGAGCTTTCTGGGGATTGATGGACAAGAAAATTGAATCTGGTAAGGGGCAGAGAGGAGGGAGGGGAGGCTAGGAATGAAGAGGAGGAACACAGGAAGGAGAGGACCTGATATGAAGGGTGGGGGGGGGGGGGGCAGGGACAAGGGGAAAGGATTTGAGAAAGGAATGAGGATGGAGTGAGAAGGACATGGGTCTGATTACTGGGAGGTAGGAGAAAGGACCCATGGTGAGAGGTGAAGAGAGAACTGGGGTCAAGAGAGGACCCTGCATTTGCATGTGTATGTGGTGGGAATCCAGGAAGATGTGATTGAGGATTGGAGGAGAGAAAATAGGAGAAAATGGAAAAGGAGAGCAGGCAGGAAGAGGAAGAAAAGGAACAGGAGACAAGAAGGAACAAAGAAAGAGGAGCAGAAGAAAGCAGAAAGAGAAAGTATTAAAGTATCCACTCTGAAGTAAAATAATATGGAAGGGAGAGAAATCTGAAATACATAAGTAAAAAACTCCATAAAGAAAACAAAAAAGGAACAGAGAATGAGCAGACACACACAAGAGCCAGAAAATCAAGCCTAACACACGAAAGGTTAATAACTTTTATTATCAATAGATATTATTAATAACTCATCAGTATAAAATATCATACGAACATAAGATATGCCATACTGGGTCAGAGCAAGGGTCCATCAGACCAGTATCCTATTTCCAACAGTGGCCAAACCGAGTCACAAGTACCTGGCAAGTACCCAAACAAACTACTATTGCTTATTAATTACCAAAATAGTTTACGGATTTTTCCTCTAGAAACTTATCCAAACCTTTTTTAAACCCATTTACACTAAGCACATCCTCTGGCATTGAATTCCAGAGCTTAATTATGTGCTGAGTGGAGAATTTTCTTCTATTTGTTTTAAGTGAGCTACTTGCTAACTTCATGGAGTGCCCTCTGGTCCTTCTATTATCTGAGAGAGTAAATAACTGATTTACATTAACTTGTTCAACTCCTTTCATGATTTTGTAGACTTCTATCATATCCCCCCCTCAGTCATCTCTTCTCCAAACTGAACAGCCCTAACTTCTTTAGCCTTTCCTCATAGGACAGTCATTCCATGCCACTTATTTTGGTAGCCCTTCTCTGTACCTTCTCTATCGCAATTATATCTTTTTTGAGATGCAGCGACCAGAATTGTACACAGTATTCAAGGTGTGGTCTCACCATGGAGTGAATCAGAAGCATTATATGACATCCTCCATTTTATTCACCATTCCCTTCGCTTTTTTGATCGCCACAGCACACCGAGACAACAATTTCAATTTTATATTGGGTTTGAAATATTTTGTGGTAAGAAAATTTAAAAAATGTGCTTTAAGACACATTTAGCTTAAAATGTCTTTTAAGCTAAAAACCTGTCTCATCATACAGGCATTCCCAGATTAGGTCCTCAGCCCCCTCCATTCATTGCATTTATTATGCCTTCAATTCAATACCCGTTTTCTAATATGTTAACTTGCTCTCAGTTGGATGTCCTGCTTTCTGTATATTTACTCTTGTTACGTTCCTTCACTCCACTGCCCAGTCCCTGTTTGATGTAATTTTCTACCTGCAGTTTGATGTGAACTGTTATGATGTATCCACTAATATCGGTATAGAAAAGCTGTTAAATAAATAAATTTTAAGAGTAGATTACAACAATTTTCCATGGAGACAGTTTATCGGACAATCACTGCCCCAAAGTGAACTGCTTACTCACTACTAACACTATGGGGGATACGAGTGTCCTAGACACCCACTAGAAACCCTTTGTAAAATCAGTACACTTATCAGAAACCACGGAACGCGTCTTCAATGGCTATGCCAAGTACGTGGAACTCTTTACTTGTGCCTTTGCAGCTAATGGACTGTACCAAAACATTTAAAGTGATGCTGAAGAAATTCTTCTTGAAACAAGCCTTGGCAGAAGACACATTGTAAGCTACTTTATAGTATGAATTTTAATGGGATAACCTTGATGGGTGCAACATTTATTCTGATTACAGGAGATATAATTGTGCCATATTGTTTGCTGTATGGTGCATAACTTATCTTGGAAGTTTGTTTATGAGGTCTATGACATGTGTGTTTTGATATACTTTTAATTATGTATGATGTATGTTTTATAAAACTTAGAGCTTAGGCATAAGTGATAAATTATCCGGTCTCCTTACTCCAACCCCACCTCACCTGTAAATAATGTTCACACACAGTTATGGTTAGAGGAAAAAAAAACCCTCTGTGAAGGGCTCCATTAGAATCAACTGGAAGTGAGTGGGAGGGAGGAGGTGCAGCTCAATAACTGTTTGCACAGGGCGGCATAATAGGCAACATGGACTCAGACTGTCTAGATTAGATTTGATGAGAAGATGGGTAAGAAGAATCAAAGGTGATATGTCACACTGGATCTAGTGGTCATGCATCAGATTCCTTCCCCCTTTTTTTTTCTTAAACTATCAGTGAAACAAATGGAAGGACAGACAAATAGCAAGGCAACTTTAACAATGTTCAAGGTTATCTCCGCATTTGCTTTTCTGGATGAAATTTCAATGCACACAGTTTCAAGGGAGACTGCCATGCATGTTTTTTTTTTGTTTCTGATTAATAACCTGTCACCACTTACAATAGGATTTTAGAACCAGGGTCAGTTTTAATAATCACTCTGCTGTAGTCATGATCTAAAATGAAGGCTTGTTCTTGATTATAATAATATGGCAAGAATGGAAGTGCGCAACATCGTATGTGGATTTTTTTTTTTTTAAACCAATGTGGTTTTCAAAATTACAGTCTCATGTGGTTATTACAGTGTTAATTTACAGTAATCTTTAAATAATCTGCAGGAGTCTCGATACATATTAAGAGTATTAAAAGTTAATATTTCAATAATACACAGCAGGCAGCGCATTAAAGGATTGAATGCACTTCCCCAGTGTTGAAAGCACTTGACCTTTATGCTATGCAAAATTAAGAATGTGTAATGTAGAGCTGGTTGCGAATTAAAAAAAAAAATTATCCAGGTCAGTGATTAGATGCATGAAATACTATTTTGGATCTAGTTGCTAGTGAATGGATGATAGTTTTCTAACCTTTGATTAAACAGAGAAGTTTCTTGTTTTCCTCTAATTCTAAAGGAGATGAATTAAGAAATAACATACATTTTATTAAGTAGTTTTGAAATGGATTTGTATCTAAGTTGCCATATGAAATGCAATTATATTGTATTGTAACTTATCTTTTCTTAGGACTAAAGAAGAACTGTGTGGAGGCATGACTAGTAACAACCTTTACTTATTTCTATAATTCTACTAGACATAGTCAGCGTTTTACAGATACACTGCTCCAGAGAGCTTACAATCTAGTCAAGACATGGACATCATCAATTCTCTTTTGATTATTCTTATTTATGTTGGTCTAATAAAGGAGAGTTCGGGCTGTACCAGTGGCTCTGCAGCAGGGCTATGTGCATCGTGATCTGGAGGGACGTGAGTCCGATTCCTGGCTCAGAACTTCTATTCAATGGATTGTTAAGAGTAGGGATGTTGCAGAGGCTGCGCTGGCAAGGAAGAGCAATCAATCTTCGCACTATGGTGACATCTAGTGGCCGGATGTATAGCCCTGACTCCAGGTGGTGTACAGCTTCCGGCTGGGGATGGTTGCTGCAATGACTGAGCTTAAGTCATTTGGAAGGAGATACGGAATAAAGGGAAATAAATTCCTGGGCAGTTATGAATGAAGGATCATGATACCAGATCCCAGCACTGGTTTCAACTGAGCTGGAAACCCAAAAGAGCAGAGGAAACTAATGGGTCAACAATAAACAGAATCCAGATTTCACTTAGGGGCAAATCTTCTTGTCCCTAAGATCTACTGCTCTTATTGTCCATATTCAGTTTACCCTTCTGAGATGGTATCTCCTGTGCCACTACACCTAATATTTATTTTATTTGCAGAATGTATGAATTGCCTATCAAACATTCCTAGGTGACTAACAATCTTTACATACATAATCATATAAATTATATTACACAGTGCTAAAACAACAGAAGTACACAAACAACTAAAACAAACGTGGGGGACAATATGTAAATCTATAGCTCTAACACTAATTTTCAAAAGGGAAACTGATAAAATGATGAAAACAGAAAGGTGCAGCTGCAAAGGTTAAAACAACAAACATGGACATTGTTGAAAAACACAATCTTAGCAGCACAGTCCAGATGTATTCCATGCATTAAGAAAGGTGGAAGGAAGGCCAAACGATTAAGGGCAAAGTTAAAAGGTGAGGTGAAAGAGGTTATTTTAACCAAAAAAGCAAACATTGGAAGAAGGACCCATCTGAAGAAAATAGGAAAATGCATAAGCATTGTCAAGTTAAGTGTAACACATTGATAAGACAGGCTGAGAGAGAATTTGAAATGAAGTGGGCCATAGAGGCAAAAACTCATGAAAACTTTAAAAAATATATCCAAAGCAGGAAACTTGTGAGGGAGTCTGTTGGACTGAGTGGTTAAAGGGGCTCTTAGGGAAGATAAGGCCATTAAAGAAAGACTAAATTAATTCTTTGCGTCTGTGTTACTAATAAGAATGTTGGGGAGATACCGGTTCCAGCGATGGTTTTCAAAGGTGATGACTCAGATGAACTGAACCAAATCATTGTGAACCTGAAA
This sequence comes from Rhinatrema bivittatum, assembly GCF_901001135.1. Classification (NCBI taxonomy): domain Eukaryota; kingdom Metazoa; phylum Chordata; class Amphibia; order Gymnophiona; family Rhinatrematidae; genus Rhinatrema; species Rhinatrema bivittatum. The sequence continues at coordinate 28,006,573 of NC_042623.1, read as the reverse complement.
GATGTAGTAGGCCAGATTGCCAAACTAAAGAATAGCAAATCACCTGTACCAGATGGTATGCACCCCAGGATTCTGAAGGAACTAAAAAATGAAATTTCAGATCTATTAGTTAAAATCTGTAACCTATCATTAAAATCTTCTATTGTACCTGAAGACTAGAGGGAGGCCAATGTAACCCCAATATTTAAAAAGTGGAAACTATTCTAAAGATCAAAATCATAGAGCATATAGAAAGACATGGTTTAAGGGAACAGTCAGCATAGATTTACCTAAGGGAAGTCTTTTCTCACAAATTTAATAAACATGTGGATAACGGTGAACCGGCAGATATCGTGTTTTTGGATTTTCAGAAGGCGTTTGACAAAGTCCCTCATGAGAGGCTTCTAAGAAAACTAAAGAGTCATGGGATAGGAGGTGATTTCCTTTTGTGAATTTCAAACTGGTTAAAAGATAGGAAACAGATTAGGATTAAATGGTCAATTTTCTCAGTGGAAAAGGGTAAACAGAAGAGTGCCTCAAGGGATCTGTACTTTGACTGGTGCTTATCAATATATTTATAAATGATCTGGAAAAAAATATTAGTGAGGTAATCAAATCTGCAAATGATACAAAATTATTCAGAGTAGTTAAATCACAAGCAGATTGTGATAAATTGCAGGATGACCTTGCAAGACTGGAAGATTGGGCATCCAAATGGCAGATGAAATTTAATGTGGACAAGTGCAAGGTGGTGCATATAGGGAAAAATAACCCATGCTGTAGTTACACGGTGTTAGGATCCGTATTAGGAGCTACCACCCAGTAAAAACATCTTGACCACATAGTGGATAGTACATTAAAATCTTCGTCTCAGTCGCTCAGCCGCATCGGCAGTTGAAAAAGGAATTACTAAAGAGGGAATGGTGACTAAAACAGAAAATATCATAATGTCTCTGTATCACTCTATGGCGAGATCACACCTTGAGTTCTGTGTACAATTCTGGTTGCCGCACCTCAAAAAAGATATAGTTGACTGGAGAAGGTACAGAGAAGAGCAACCAAAATTATAAAGCGGATGGAACTGCTCCCCTATGAAAAAAGGCTGAAGAGGTTAGGGCTGTTCAGCTGGGAGAAGAGATGGGTGAGGGGGGATATGATAGAGGTCTTTAAAATCATGAGAGGTCTAGAACAGGTAGATGTGAATAGGTTACTCTTTTGGATAACAGAAGCACTAGGGGTACTCCATCGAGTTAGCAAGTAGCACATTTAAAACTAATTGGAGATAATTATTTTTCACTTAATGCACAATTGAGCTCTTGAATTTGTTGCCAAAGGATGTGATTAGGGAAGTTAGTGTAGCTGGGTTTAAAAAAGGTTTGGATAAGTTCTTGGAGGAGAAGTCCATTAACTGCTACTAATCAAGTTGACTTAGGGATTAAACACTGCTATTACTGGCATCAGTAGCATGGGATCTACTTAGTGTTTGGGTACTTGCCAGGTTCTTGTAGCCTAGTTTGGTCACTGTTGGTAACAGGATGTTGGGCTTGATGGACCCTTGGGCTGACCTAGTATGGCAATTTCTTATGTTCAATAAAACAATGAATAATAAAACTATATAAGCCTGTAAACAATTAAGAACATTTGTTTTAAAACACATGTAAGTAAAACTAAAACAACACATTTAAAATAAACAAAATATACATAACATGTCCTGAGATGCAAACTACATCTTTAAAAACCATAAAATCTGCTGGATTGCAATAGAATACCTTTCTTCTACTTTTTAAGATTGTAATTAAAGAGAGGAAACTAACATTTTGGGCAAATATAAAGGAGTATCCCTTCTACAAAGGATGAGCTGTCAGCTCTGTGAATATACATTAGCTTTCCCCAAGTCACTCCTTATCTCTGATCAGTAACATGAATTTTTTGACCTTTACAAGGGAGGCCATTTTGGAAATCTCCAAATCCCCAATATTGAAAAGGCAAGGTTCCAGATACTAATAGAGGCTAGATGGACCAATGACTTATTTAATACGTTTTTTAGGAAACTTATTAAAACCCTGATGTTCCCTTAATTGCCAGCTGAATCTTGAAGGGATGCCTTTTGTTGCTCTGTAAAGCTTAGCTGAACATGAGAGGGTTGGTTGGTTCTGTAAAGCTGTCTTCTGGGGTTTTTGAGGTGGCACATTCTGGGTTGGGGAAGGAAAGACATTCATATGGTTTATTTTATTGAATGGTTTTATATATTGTATGTTTGATTTTAAGCTTTTATGTTCCACTTATTTTGTAATCCTAATAAAAATTGTAATCTGCTTTGCATGGGTACTGGCCTAGAAAAGCGTAATATAAAATTTTAATTAAATTGTGCAATTTCCTAGCTTTATATGCATGCCATAATTACTTGTGCATGCTTTTTCTGACAAATCCCTTTTTCATTCATAGTTGTCTCTCTGTTCCTCATGTAAGATCACTGGCTTGTATTCCTGGATCAATACTTCTTGCGAATCTCAGTTCTTAGAAATATAAGGATATCTTACCTATCACACCAATATTTATCAGCTAGTAAAATTACTTTGATAATTAACCAACTATCCACTAGATTTGGTATAGCATGCATGTTAAAAAGAATATATCATTTTTTAAAAAAGGGTAATTAAATTAGTCAAATTTATAAAGCAGATATAGTGCACAGATTTTAAAACAGCAGTGCTACCTATCCAAAATACTTGTTATAGTGTCCCTCCCCAAACTTCTTGATCCCATACACCTAAGTCACTCCATCACTGGAATTAAAAGCCATTTCAATCTCATTGGCCATGTGCATTTCCCTCCTGCATTTGCCTAGTAGAAGGGATCCCTGACAGCTCCAAAAATATCCAATGTGGCGCCAAGGACTCATTGGGGCCTCTGCTTACCAAATGCAGTTTCATAAGCACCATTTCCTATGATGGAAATACTGAAAAATTTAGAAAAACATTCTCAAAGGCAAGATGGATAAAAGAAACCATGGAAAGGAAATCATTTTTATGGTATTTCCTCTTTAAAATGCTTTCCCTCCCCCTGAACATTTCTGATTTGTGCCTCTGCTTCCTTTCCTGCTGAGGCTGCCCATGTTGCCTTTCCTGTTTATATTCAGTGCATGTATCATATCCCTAGACCCCTTCTCCTTGGTCCTTGACTTATAGCCAACGGCAATTCACGTTCCATTAATACTAAAATGCTAAGCTGGGAAAATCTGAGACTGGCACCTGTATTTAGGCTGGACCACAAAAATTATTCTGAAAAGTAGTTTTCCATTACTGCTGAAACACATGGGGTGCTATTAAATAAAAAATAAAGCCACTGTATAGAGTATTGTATAATGCACCTATATCTGACCAAAACAGAGCATGCGACACAGCCGTTTTACTAACAAAATGTATGCAACCATTTATGCTAGAACTCAAGTGTTTTAACTTACAATTTGCAAAGCACTTTGGGTATTGTAACATGGAATACAAGCAATAATTATGTTTCTATCAAACCAAAAGACTTATTCTACAAAAAAAGATAAGAATTGTCACAATTTTCCTTTGTTGCTTTTTTTTTTCTTGCAGATTAACTTCAAATTAATGCGCTCCTCTGCATATATTACACCTCAGTGACTGATTTCTACATAGCTGTATGCATACAATGCTTTCAGCATACTTGCAAAGGGCTGCATTTTCCAATAACATGCAGGTTTAGAAGTCATCCTTAGTGAGGTCACCTACAAATATTTTCAGCCAAAAGAAGAAAATCCAGGAGCTAGAGTGATGGATCAATGACTGCGCTACCCTGTGTTATGCTGGAGATCCAGGTTTTATTCACAGCAGTATTCAAAGCCAAACTTCCTACCTCTAACACACATCTCCCCAATTCCCAAAAGGAAAAGATGAGAATTCCAGACACTGCTCAAGAATGACACCAACTGACCAGGCTCATGGGATACACATACCAGGTTACGGAAGGTGTCACAACCCTGTGGCATTACAGCAATGATTAGGCCAGATAGCAGGGGAGTAAAAAAAAAAAAAAGACAAATTCAAGCAGTAAATGAATAGGTAGACTCAGTCCAGTCCAGTTCTAGAAACCCCTAATAACAAATAGTGGCTATTCATAGGCTCTTTATAATGTATCTGCACTACCGAGCACACCGTTGTTAGGCATGGCTATATATCTTCAAGCTTACTCTTAGAGACTAGAAATGTGTGCTGCTTGTCCTTGAAAAGTACTTTGGGCTGGATTTATTCTGCATTAGTAAACTTTATTTTCTCTACCACTTCCACTAGCAGCCTGCTCTAATCATGCAATACCTTTCTGTGAAGGAATTACAAGAGTCCTCCTTCCAGTCTCATATCCAGACCTCTTTGTTCTAGAACTTCCTTTCCATGGGAAAATATTTACTTCAAGAGTTCGAAATACTACAAGTCATCTGAATGGCTGTTCATTCTTCCCTCTCCTATAGGATGTGCAAACATAAGCCCTTAAGTCTCACCTGATAAGTTTTAGGGTGCAGGCTTTGTGCCATTTTGGAAGCTCTCCTCTGCAATACCTTAGTGTGTCTCTATCTTTCTGGAGATGTATCCTCCAGAACAGTGGTTCTCAACGGGTCCCGGGAGGTGTGTTGCAGAGCCAGCAGAAGACTGATCTTTCCTCATCCGTCTGGACAGAAGTTGGCTGATTTCTCCTTTATTGGGTATGACAGGAAGCTGCCCTTGCTTCCTTCTCCTCTTCCTGGCCCAGTGGGAGGTTGTTCCTTCCTCCTTCACCCAGATCAGAGCATGATATCACCAACTCCTGTTCATATGGGCCCGGCAGGACACCAACTTTATCTTCCTCTGCCTGGCCTGGCAGTGAGGCTGCTGATGCTCTCTTTACCCTTTGGAACCTGGATATGAAAGCAGGAGAACGAGGGAGAGAGGTGCCTGCTGTATAAATACACTGCCGACTTCCGCTGCCTCATCTTCTTCCTCTCCTCAATGCTTCTTGCCCTCATCTGCTGCTGGTGAGGGAGGGAGACTCTGGATTGGACTGAAGGCTTTTCTACTACTGGCTGGGAGCCAGGAGAAGGGGAAATGTGCTGGGCAGGAAGGCATGGGAAGATAGGGAGAAAGGGATAAGGGAAGGATGTTGGGGTTCCTGAGGTGGGAGGGAATGGGAGCTGCAGGGCAGGGAGGAGAAATGGAAGTGCAGGCAGAGATGGAGGTATGGGGGCTGCTGGGTTGGGAAGAGGGGAGGTTGGAGGATGCTGAGCAGGAAGGGGTGGGAAAGAGGAGGTCAGATGCATGCTGTGAAGGGAAGGGCAGGGAGATGAGCACGGGAGAGAGGGAGCACAGGGAAGATGTTGGGAATGTTGGCAGGGATATGAGCATGTGACAGGATGATTGAGTAGTTGGGAGAAGTGAGAAGTGAGGTGTGATGGGGGCATGGAGGGGAGTGACTGCGTACAAGGGCCATATTATGTCAGTTTTGAGAAGACACATTTCTTCTCTCTTTGAACTTTGCTTAGTGTAGGAGGAAATATATCTGTTTCTAGTTCTCCAGTTTTGCACTACATGCAGGTGGTCTTCTTGGGTTTCCATTCCAGGTTTTGTTTCCACATTTGTAATCTTTTATTCTATATTTGGTGAAGGCAGGTCTGTCTGTGTTCTTTGTGTATGTGACTGAGATAAGGTTCTTTACTAGCATATAGGGATTTGTATCAGCCTTATTTGGTGTACTTTCTCAATATTATATTGCACTGGTAGTGAACTGATGCTTTTTCATGGGTAGAGTTATTGCTGTTCCATTTCTTGGAGTTAGCGCTGCTGAGGTATGACAGGTTTGATAGATATGTATAGAGTGGGGTTTGTTTGTTTTATTTTACAATGCTCCTGATAGCAGAGGGAGTTTGTGATGCTGTTATTGAGATGAGACCAGAATCATATCATCTTTTTTGTATGGTGAGTTTTACAGGGAAAAGCAAAATTGCTTACCTTGTAATAGGTGTTATCCCAGGACAGCAGGATGTAGTCCTCACATAAGGGTGACATCATTGATGGAGGCCTATTGCGGAAATCTGTCAAAGTTTCTAGAAACTTTGACTGCCCTGAGGCCACTGAGCATGCCATGATATTCTCTGCCAGAGGGGTCTCTCTTCAGTCTCATATGTAGCAATAAGCTTTAGCAAAAAATAAAATAATAAAACATATTAAACCCAACTCCGCGGGGTGGCAGGTGGGTTTCGTGAGGACTACATCCTGCTGTCCTGGGATAACACCTATTACAAGGTAAGCAATTTTGCTTTATCCCAGGACAAGCAGTATGCTAGCCCTCACATATGGGTGAATAGCAAGCAACAGTGAAGTATTGTTGTTGAAAATGAGGCAGCCGAAGATCACAGCAGGTTGGATGTAGAAGGAGTTGGGATTAAACTGGAAACAAGTTCTTTAAGACAGATTGTCCGTAGGCTGAATCTTGTCACCCTTCTTTGTCTAAAGAGTAATGAGCTGCAAAGGTGTGAAGAGAACTCCATGTTGCTGCTTTACATATGTCAAGAATTGGCACTGAACGGTAGTGTGCTACTGAGGTTGACATTGCTCTTACTGAATGTGCCTTTACTCGCCCTTGGAGAGGAAGGCCTGCTTTTTCATAGCAAAACTGTATGCAATCTGCTAGCCAATTGGATAAAGTATGTTTACCCACTGCTTTACCTGGTTTGTTTGGATCAAAAGATACAAAGAGTTGAGTGGATTTTTTATGGACTACAGTGCGGTCTAAGTAATATGCTAGCGCACGTTTACAGTTCAAGGTATGTAAGGTCCGTTCTCCTTCGTGAGAATGAGGCCTTGGAAAGAATGTGGGTAAAACTATGGATTGGTTCAAGTGGAATTCCGTAACTACCTTGGAGAAGAATTTTGGATGTGTCCGGAGAACCACTCTGTCATGTAGGAATTTTGTATAGGGTGAGTACGTGACAAGTGCTTGTAACTCACTAACTCTTCCAGCTGATGTAATGGCTATGAGGAAGATAGTCTTCCATGTAAGAAATTTAAGATCACAGGAATTCATGGGTTCAAAGGGAGAACGCATGAGCCTTGTTAAGACCAGATTCAGGTCCCATTCTGTGACTGGTGGCCGAATCGGTGGTTTAAGGTGAATTAAACCTCTCATAAATCTACTGACAAGAGGATGTATGGATATTGGTGCATCTCCCATCTTGTTATGGTAAGCTGAGATTGCACTTAGATGTACTCTTACAGATGATGTCTGGAGACCAGAGTCTGAGAGATGGCATAAATAGTCTAGTAGGGAAGTTGTGGGGCAGGAGAAAGGATCAATACTCTTTTGTCTGCACCACAAAGTAAACCTTTTCCATTTCAAAGAAAAATTCTTTCATGTTGAAGGTTTTCGTGAAGCTATCAGCACTTGAGATACATTGGTTGAAAGATTGAGTAGTTGTAAAATCAAGCTTTCAACATCCATGCTGTCAGGGAGAAGGATTGAAGGTTGGGATGGCGCAACCTGCCCTGATCCTGAGTTATGAGATTGGGAGCTACACCCAGGCGAATTGGTTCTCTGATCGAGAGGTCTAGAAGCGTGGGGAACCATACCTGTCAAGGCCAATATGGGGCTATGAGTATCATGGACCCCTTGTCCTGTTGCAGCTTCAATAGAGTTTTGGTTATTAGTGGTATAGGAGGATACGCGTATAGAAGGCCTGAGTTCCAAGGGCAAGCAAAGGCGTCCTTGGCTGGCTGGTGTCTCTGTGCAGAGCACAGAACTTGTCCACTTTGTGATTCAGGTGTGATGCAAAGAGGTCTATTATTGGTGGCCCCCAACATTGGAATATCCTGGTCGCTACTGAGGGATCCAGGGACCACTCATGTGGTTGGAATTGACGACTGAGGCGATCTGCCACTACATTGTGAATGCCTGCCAGATAAGTGGCCCAGAGAAATATGGAATGTGTTAGGGCCCAGTTCCAAATCTGTGCGGCTTCCTGACAAAGGAGATACGAGCCCGTACCTCCCTGTTTGTTGATGTACCACATGGCTACTGTGTTGTCCGTTTGGATCAGAGCAGTCTTGTGTGAAAGGCAGTCCTTGAACGCATGCAGCGCATAACGTATAGCTCAAAGTTCCAGGAAATTGATTTGAAATTTTGCTTCGAGTTTTGTCCAAGTACCCTGGGTTTGGAGATTGTTTATGTGAGCTCCCCAACCTAATGTGGATGCATCTGTAGTTAAAGTTATCTGTGGGACTGGTTGCTGGAAGGGTAGGCCCTTGTGCAAGTTGTCCTTGTTCACCCACCAAAGTAGAGATGAACGTAGCTGGTGGGTTACTTGAATTGGAGAGGACAGTGGTTGAATGGCTTGAATCCATTGTGATCTTAAAGTCCATGGCTAGCCTTGCCATAGGAGTGACATGAACTGGGAAGCCATGTGGCCTAGTAAGGTTAGAAACTGATGAGCTGTTGCTTGTTTCTTTGAGTGAAGCAAGTTTGCCAGTAGGGAAAGTGTGTCTGCCCGATCCCCGGGTAGAAAAGCTTTTAAAAGTATGGTGTTCAATTCTGCTCCTATGAATTGAAGCAGGTGAGATGGATTGAGGTGGGACTTTTGATAATTGATGAGAAAGCCCATGGAGTGAAGTAGAGTAATTGTTCGACTGAGAGAAGCCAGAGCTCCTTGTTGAGATTGACTTCTGATGAGCCAGTCATCTAAATAGGGAAAGACATGGACACTTTCCTTGTGCAAGTGTGCTGCTATTACTGCCAGACATTTGGTGAATGCTCTGGGAGCAGAAGCAAGTCCGAATGGTAGTACTCTGTACTGGAAATGTTGATGACCCACCATGAAGCACAGATACTTGGATGAGGAGGGAATATTGGAATGTTAGAGTAAGCATCTTGAAGATCCAGAGAACAAAGCCAATCTCCTGTTTGAAGAAGTGGAAGCATGGTGCCTAGAGAGACCATCCTGAACTTTTCTTTCTTCAGAAATTTGTTGAGATTTCTGAGGTCTAGGATGGGACGTAGGCCTCCGGTTTTCTTTGGAATGAGGAAATAGCGCGAATAGAATCCTCTGCCCTGCTGAGTCCGGGGCACCAGTTCTACAGCTCAGGCTCTCAGAAGGGTGAATAATTCTACTTTTCGCTTAGAGGAAGAGGTCTCAGAGGAGAATCTCTTGGAGTTGAGAGAAAATTGAGTGGTAACCTCGAGATATTGCGAGAACCCACTGGTCTGTTATTTGTATCCAATGGTTGTAGAAGGAGGATACTCGGCCTCCTACCGGTAGATCTGGTTGAGGGTTGAAGAGATGGCTTTGGTCTCTGGGAATGGCCTCAAAAGCCTGCAGCCGGTCCCATCTGCAGCGGAGGTTGAGGCCTAGCAGCCCTAGGTTGTCTGGGCTGAGCTCTTTGCTGCGGCCTGGAAGATCTTCCCCTTGATGCTGGAGGGTAACAACGCCTCTGTCGATAGAAGGGTCATCTAGATTCCTTCCTTGGAGTTTGGCGAGATGACGGGGTAGCAGAATCCTGTGGAACTAATGATAGTTGGCGCAGGGTTTCTGTGTGTTCCTTTAATTGTGCCACAGCATCTTGCACTTTAGAGCCAAAAAGGTTGTCACCAACACATGGTAAATCAACTAACTTTTCCTGGATTTCAGGCCTGAGGTCCAAGCCTTTAAGCCATGCCCAGCGTCTTGCACTTATACCAGAGGCCGCTACTCTGGAGGCTGTTTCAAAATTATCATAAGCGGTTCGGACTTCGTGCTTGGCAGCTTCAAGTCCTTTGTGAATGATTGCTTGGGCTGCTTCTTGAAATTGCTGTGGAAACGAAGTTGAAAATTCTTCCATCTGTTTCCACAGATTCCTCTGAAACTGAGTCATGTACAACTGATATGATGCAATTTTTGGTTTTAACATGGCTCCTTGATAACTTTTCCTACCCAGGGAATCCAAGAATCTATGATCCTTGCCTGGAGGAGTGGAGGAATGCGGCCTTATCGGTTTTGATTTCTTTTGTGCGGATTCCACAACAACTGATTGGTGTGGAAGTTGTGCTTTCTGGTAGCCAGGAACAGACTGTATCAAATAAGTAGTGTCCATTCTTATTGATAGCAGGTACTGAACATGGGTGCTCCCAGAGTCTATGCTGTAAGTCTAGGAGGACTTCATGGACAGGTATAGCTAAGACTTGTTTTGGAGGATCTACAAATTGGAGGACCTCTAGTGTTTGGTGTCTAGCATCCTCTTCAGCTACCAGAGTAAATGGTATCGTGTCCGCCATATCCTGAACAAAGTTTGTAAAGGATAAATCCTCCGGTGGAGATTTCTTCTGTTCTTCTGGAGGGGAAGGATCAGACATAAATCCTTCAGAAGAAGTGTCTGTATGCCTGTCATCCCATGTATCATATGGATCGTCCTGATGTGGAGAAATTGGAGAAGACCTTGATGGACGAGGAAGTCCTGAAGGACCTAGCTGCAGATCATCTATAGGTATCCATCCAGGAATTTCTTCTCGTGGCTTGGATGGAATAGCACTGACTATTTCATCAAATTTCTTCATGAGAAGCTGGTACAGCGAAAATTCAGGATGTCCTGGAGCCCTAGGTGACATCGGGTCAAGCATCGACGTTGGTATCGATGGTCGCCTTGGTATCGACTTCGGCTGTGGTGCAGGCACCGGCATTGGCAGGATTGTCGGCATCGGTGCAGGCACCGGTATCTGTGCGGGCACCAGTATCAACGTCTGTTGATCCTTTAAGGCCTGGAGCACCGCTTGACGGATGAAATCCGACAATTCCTGCATGACAGCTGGTGCAGGCAGAGCAGCTGTACATGGTGGCGGTGGAGGTGTCGATGGTCCTTCCACAGAGCCCTGTGGAGGTTCGACAACTGGTGTGTCGCCATGGGATGAAGGCCTCAGCGGTACCGGAGTTTCCTGGATCCTAGGCCGTTTTGCAGTCGATTCCTCCAGGGAGAGAAGCGCCTCTGGTATCGATGGGTGTCGGTGCCGATGGCGGTGCTTCGAATGGTGTTCGGTCGCTGACTTCGTCGATGCTATCGATGATGTTGGCGATGCATGGTCCACCGACCCTTCTGGATGACTTTTTTCAAAATTATGCGTTTAGAGACTCCGGCCGGAGACGATTGAGTCGATGTGGAAGGAGATGGCAGAAGTTGTAGATGGAATAAATGCTCCATCTTTTTTTGGCGGGCCTTTCTTCCCTTCGCGGTTATTTCTGCACATTTGGGACAGGTTGTTACATCGTGTTTTTCCCCTAAAAAAAGCACACACTTGAGGTGTGGGTCTGTAATGGACATTGTCCGATTACAGTTGGGACATTTTTTAAATCCCGTGGCCATTTTAATGTCAACAGCCATCGATGAAATGAGAGGAAACGTGAGAGGAAAAAATTTTACTCAGAGTAAAAAAGAGACCAAGATTTACTCACCAGCCAGTGGAAACCTGAGACCCCCCGATATGGGAGAAAATGAATGGTGTGAAATCTGATTTTTAGTCAGACAAAAACTGTGAGGAAACTCACAAAGGCTCCTGCTCCACGATGCCTACAGCAGTGTGAAAAAACGAAGACTGAAGAGAGACCCCTGTGGCAGAGAATATCATGGCATGCTGGGCATGCTCAGTTGCCTCACAGGGCCAGTCAAAAGTTTCTAGAAACTTTGACAGAAAGTTTTCCACAATAGGGCTCCATCAATGATGTCACCCATATGTGAGGACTAGCATCCTGCTTGTCCTGGGATAATGACTTAGTTCTGCTCTGCATCCACTGTTAGGAAGTGGGGGATTCCTGTGGATGCAGAGTATATGTTTATATTTAGTCCCATGATGGTCATGTGTTCAGTGTGTCACACATGAGTGTCATCTCTCAGGTGTGTCCTGACAAAAAAGAGGTTGAGAACCACTGCTCCAGAATTTGTACAGAAATATTGATGTGTTTTTAAAAACAGTTTGAGGCAGGCATCTATCCAGAGAAGCTGTCCAGACCACGGTGCTGAACATCAAAGCATGCTTTAACCAACACTAATGAATATATTAGAGGTGGCCAACTCTAGGCCTGGAGTGCAACAAACAGGTCTGGTTTTCAGAATCTCACCAATGAATATGTATGAGGTATATTTGCATGCACTGCCCCCACTGCATGCAGATCTCTCTCATGCATATTCATTGTGGATACCCTGAAAACCAGACCTGTTTGTGGCACTCCAGAGACCAGAGTCCACTATTTTACACCTCTCCCTATGAACCCTAGTATTCAACTGGATCTACCCATTGAACTTTAATAATGCTTGGCAATCTTGAGGTCATCATCATCACATGATCACTGACAGATCCTTCTCATATTTGGTCATCAGTACAACAATCCCCAGGGGCTTCTACATTTTCAAAAGACTGCAGTTCTTTGCATTAAATATTAAGTGCCGAACGAATATGCCTGATCAATTTCTAGGCTTCTCATGTTTCTCTCAAGCTCCTGAATGTTGCCTGGTAGACCCTCTAATATTGCTTATGAAAATACTAAAGAGAACAGGTTTCTAGACTAAAATAAACATAAAGAACATTAAAAATTGCCATGCTGGGTCAGACCAAGGGTCCATCAAGCCCAGCATCCTGTTTCCAACAGAGGCCAAACCAGGCCACAAGAATCTGGCAATTACCCAAACACTAAGAAGATTCCATGCTACTGATGCAATTAATAGCAGTGGATATTCCCTAAGTCAATTTGATTAATAGCCATTAATGGACTTCTCCTCCAAGAACTTATCCAAGCCTTTTTTGAACCCAGCTACACTAACTGCACTAACCACATCCTCTGGCAACAAATTCCAGAGCTTTATTGTACGTTGAGTGAAAAATAATTTTCTCAGATTAGTCTTAAATGTGCTACTTGCTAACTTCATGGAATGCCCCTTAGTTCTTCTATTATTCGAAAGTGTAAATAACAGATTCACATCTACTCGTTCAAGACTTCTCATAATCTTAAAGACCTCTATCATATCCCCCCTCAGCCGTCTCGTCTCCAAGCTGAACAGCCCTAACCTCTTCAGCCTTTCCTCATAGGGGAGCTGTTCCATCCCCTTTATCATTTTGTTTGCCCATCTCTGTACCTTCTCCTTCAAAACTATATCTTTTTTGAGATGTGGCGACCAGAATTGTACACAGTATTTCAAATATGCATATACCCTAAGTGGGCAGCCTGGAACAAAAACAGGCGTCCCTAGGAGGGAACAGAGTTGGGTTCTACACCCTCAAATAAGTTCTGGAGGATACACTGGCCAAATCTATTGTCATGTCAGCCATTCCTGTCCAAATAGTAATGCAATGTGAATGAATGGAGAGAACTAAACTTGCAATCTGCAAGGCTGTGATGTGAACTACTGATGCTGTCATGGCTTTAACACACTGAGCCTCGACATGGCCTATAAAGATTCAAGCCCTAACAGAAGGAGATGCAATCTTCTAGCCAATTGGAGAGCATCTGTTTGGCAACAGCAAACCCCTCCTTGCTCTGATAAAAATAAACAAAAAGCTGGGTGGATTTTCTATGGGTTTCTGTTCACTCCAAATAGAAGGCCAAGGTTCTCTTGCAGTCCAAACTATATAGGGCTTGTTCACCTTGGTGAGAATGAGGTCTGGGGATGAATGTTGGAAGGACAATTGACTGGTTAAGATGGAATTCCAACACCACCTTAGGCAGAAATGTAGGGTACTTACGCAAGACTATTTTATCATGAAAAAACTGTGTAAGGCCTGAAGCTCACTGACCTTGAACAGTGAAGTAACCATCACCAAAATTACAACCTTTCAGGTCAGGTAATTCAGGTCACAGGAGTGTGGTGGCTCAAAGGGAGCTTGCATCAAGTGGGAAAAAATCATGGTTAGGTCCAAGACACAGCAGAAGGTCTTATGGGAGGTTTCAAATGAAGCAGACCCTGCATGAAGGGTACAACTAAAGGCTCTACGAGATGACTTACCTTCAACATGATAATGATATGCACCAATTGCACTAAGGTGTATCCTAACCAAGTTGGTCTTAGAGCCAGCTTCAGAGAAATGTAGAAGGTAGTCAAGCAGTTTTTGCATGGAGCAGAAGAAGGGATCTAAGGCCCTATGCTCACACCAAACAGCAAACCTCCTTCACTTCAGTCCATAGGACTTTCTAGTGGAAGGCTTTCTGGAAGCCAAGAAGACAAAACATATCCTCTGAAAGATCAAGAGGTTGTAGAATCAGCCTCAACATCCAAGCAATAAGCAAGAGGGCTTGGAGGTTGGAATGGCACAGATCCAGAGTGATGAGATATTGGTTCCTGAAGAGACATCTCCTGCAGGAGTGGAAACCAGATCTATCTTGGCCAATGGGAGGGGACTAGGAGAATCATAATCTCCCTGTTCACCCTAAGCTTCAACAAACTATTTGCAACCAGTGGAACTGGAGGATATGCATACAGAAGTGAAAATGGAGGTGAAATCATCAAAGACTAGCTAGCTTACTGTGTGTCCTGTGTGTGGAACAGAAAAAAGGGACCTTTATGTTCCAAGGAGCTGTGAACAGATCCATTTCTGGGGTGCCCTAGAGGTAGAAGATCCAATTCGCTATGCCTTGATTCAGGGACCAATCGGGTCGGGGGGGGGGGAGGTGTCTCAAGGACTGACTCAGTCTGCCCTTCAAACCATTTTCCAGATTGGCCAGATAGGTGGCCCTGAGAAATATCCCCCGGGATATGGCCCAGGCCCACAACTGGACCAACTTGTGACACAGGAAGTAGGACCATGTACCTCCTGCTTGTTGACTTAATATATTGCCACTTGATTGTCCATTTAGATCAGTACAACTTTGTTGGACTGCCAATCTTTGAAAGCCCACAGTGTGCAGCAAATTACCCAGAGCTCCAGGAAGTTTATCGGGTACTGATGTTTCCAGGCAAACCAAGTGCCCTGGGTGCAAAGCCCATCAACAGGAGCTTCCGAACCCTGGTTGGACACATCTGTGGTTAGGACAATTTGAATCGGAGGAATTTGAAAGAAAACACCCCAAAACCAAATTGGAATTGTCCTGCCACCAGGATAGGGAGTTTTGAAGTAGTGGAATGACCTGGATTCATTCCTGAAGATTTTGAGTGGCTTGAAACCGCTGCAACCTCAAACTCAACTGGGCTCTTTACATGAACAAATGTGCCATGGGAGTAACATGAACTGTTGCGGCTGTGTGACCAAACAACCTGTGATAGGTGGCATGTGTGTGAGCCCTTGTTACTGTGGTGTAGTTGACGCAGCCTCAAAGGCAGACCTATGAGGCCTATTTATTTATAAATAATTTATAACCCACTCAATTACCAGACCACTACTGTAGGCGGTTTACATCATCACATACACAATAAAACAAATAAAAATAGTCACAGATCATAAAATAGACAAAGCCACATGAAAAGCTTATTCAAGAGCTTCGCAAAACAGATGAGCCTTTAACTGCTTACAAAAGATGCTATAATCCTGTAACTGCTGGATTTTCTCCGGGAGTGCATCCACAGACATGGTGCTACACAAAAAATGCCCTATTCCTCGTTTCTTGGAGTCTCACCATTGCCGTACCTTGCGCTGATAACAGAGAAGCATTCTATGAACATAAGGTACTCCTGGGGAAATTCTGCACAAAAAAAATTAAAAATTCTGTGCACAAAACTTAAAATTCTGCAAAATTCTGCAAACTTTATATTGGTCAAAATAACACAATTTACATGACAGTCTAAGTAATTACATTTTAAATTAATACAGAAAAAGTTATTACTTAGAGATACAGAATTTTAAATATTTTGAGCAGAATTTCCCTTGAAATTCACTGTAAGAGTGTCCTTTCCACTCGCTCTCCCTACTCCCCTGGCATTTTGCCCTCTCGGGCCCCAACTCTTCCACCTGCCAGTATCTCTCTCCTCCACCTCTAGGCTCAACCCCTTCCACTCTAATTGCCAGATCCAGAGTTCGACCCCATTCTCAGTACTGCCCCTCACACACAGGCTCCCTCTTGTCCCTCCCTCTCACACATATGCTCCTTCTCTCTAGTGTCTACCCCTCATACAGGCTCCCTCACTCTCTCGCGCACACACATCCCCTCATACAGGGTCCCTCTCTCTTGCATAAACAACCACACAAGCTCCCTTTCTCTCTCACATATACATCCTCACACAAGCTATGTCTCTCTCTCATGCACTCCTTCACACAGGCTCTCACACACATTTGCAATCCCTTCACAAGCTAGCACCATCACATACACATGATCCCTTTTTCATACACACCAGCTCCCAATCTCTCACACACATAAACACTCCTCCACAATCTCCTCATATAGGCTCCCTCTCTCTGGCACCCACACTCAAGCATCCTCCCCTCACCTCCCATGCTCTCTCTCACCTCTTCCCCTCCCCGCTCTCACACCCTCCCCCCTTCTCCTCTCACACATTCACTCTCACTGGGACCTTCATCTTCGCCGCAAGCAGAGCACACTCTGTTCGCGGCTCACAGGGGGCCTTCATTTTTGCCTCAAACAGCGCGCATCCTGCGGCACAGGGGGCCTTCATTTTCGCCTCAAACAGCGCACGTCCCATGGCACCGGGGGCCTTAAGAACATAAGAACATGCCATATTGGGTCAGACCAAGGGCCCATCAAGCCCAGCATCCTCTTTCCAACAGTGGCCAATCCAGGCCATAAGAACCTGGCAAGTACCCAAAAACTAAGTCTATTCCATGTTACCGTTGCTAGTAATAGCTGTGGTTATTATCTAAGTCAACTTAATTAATAGCAGGTAATGGACTTCTCCTCCAAGAACTTATCCAATCCTTTTTTAAACACAGCTATACTAACTGCACTAACCATATCTTCTAGCAACAAATTCCAGAGTTTAACTGTGCGCTGAGTGAAAAAGAACTTTCTCTGATTACCATAGTAATGTGCCCCATGCTAACTTCATGGAGTGCCCCCTAGTCTTTCTATTATCCGAAAGAGTAAAAAACCGATTCACGTTCTAGACCTCTCATGATTTTAAACACCTCTATCATATCCCCCCCTCAGCCGTCTCTTCTCCAAGCTGAAAAGTCCTAACCTCTTTAGCCTTTCCTCATAGGGGAGCTGTTCCATTCCCTTTATCATTTTGGTCGCCCTTCTCTGTACCTTCTCCATCGCAATTATATCTTTTTTAAGATGTGGCGACCAGAATTGTACACAGTATTCAAGGTGGGGTCTCACCATGGAGCGATACAGAGGCATTATGACATTTTCCGTTTTATTCACCATTCCCTTTCTAATAATTCCCAACATTCTGTTTGCTTTTTTGATTGCCGCAGTACACTGAGCCGACGATTTCAATATGTTATCCACTATGATGCCTAGATCTCTTTCTTGGGTTGTAGCACCTAAAATGGAACCTAACATTGTGTAACTATAGCATGGGTTATTTTTCCCTATTTTTTTTTTTTTTTAAATTTTCTTTTCCATACTGGGTCAGACCAAGGGTCCATCAAGCCCAGCATCCTGTTTCCAACAGTGGCCAATCCAGGCCATAAGAACCTGGCAAGTACCCAAAAACTAAGTCTATTCCATGTAACCATTGCTAATGGCAGTGGCTATTCTCTAAGTGAACTTAATAGTAGGTAATGGACTTCTCCTCCAAGAACTTATCCAATCCTTTTTTAAACACAGCTATACTAACTCCACGAACCACATTCTCTGGCAACAAATTCCAGAGTTTAATTGTGCATTGAGTAAAAAAGAACTTTCTCCGATTAGTTTTAAATGTGCCCCATGCTAACTTCATGGAGTGTCCCCTAGTCTTTCTACTATCCGAAAGAGTAAATAACCGATTCACATCTACCCGTTCTAGACCTCTCATGATTTTAAACACCTCTATCATATCCCCCCTCAGTCGTCTCTTCTCCAAGCTGAAAAGTCCTAACCTCTTTAGTCTTTCCTCATAGGGGAGCTGTTCCATTCCCCTTATCATTTTGGTAGCCCTTCTCTGCACCTTCTCCATCGCAATTATATCTTTTTTGAGATGCGGCGACCAGAATTGTACACAGTATTCAAGGTGCGGTCTCACCATGGAGCGATACAGAGGCATTATGACATTTTCCGTTTTATTCATCATTCCTTTTCTAATAATTCCCAACATTCTGTTTGCTTTTTTGACTGCCGCAGCACACTGAACCGACGATTTCAATGTGTTATCCACTATGACACCTAGATCTCTTTCTTGGGTTGTAGCACCTAATATGGAACCCAACATTGTGTAATTATAGCATGGGTTATTTTTCCCTATATGCATCACCTTGCACTTATCCACATTAAATTTCATCTGCCATTTGGATGCCCAATTTTCCAGTCTCACAAGGTCTTCCTGCAATTTATCACAATCTGCTTGTGATTTAACTACTCTGAACAATTTTGTGTCATCTGCAAATTTGATTATCTCACTCGTCGTATTTCTTTCCAGATCATTTATAAATATATTGAACAGTAAGGGTCCCAATACAGATCCCTGAGGCACTCCACTGTCCACTCCCTTCCACTGAGAAAATTGCCCATTTAATCCTACTCTCTGTTTCCTATCTTTTAGCCAGTTTGCAATCCACGATAGGACATCGCCACCTATCCCATGACTTTTTACTTTTCCTAGAAGCCTCTCATGAGGAACTTTGTCAAACGCCTTCTGAAAATCCAAGTATACTATATCTACCGGTTCACCTTTATCCACATGTTTATTAACTCCTTCAAAAAAGTGAAGCAGATTTGTGAGGCAAGACTTGCCCTGGGTAAAGCCATGCTGACTTTGTTCCATTAAACCATGTCTTTCTATATGTTCTGTGATTTTGATGTTTAGAACACTTTCCACTATTTTTCCTGGCACTGAAGTCAGGCTAACCGGTCTGTAGTTTCCCGGATTGCCCCTGGAACCCTTTTTAAATATTGGGGTTACATTTGCTATCCTCCAGTCTTCAGGTACAATGGATGATTTTAATGATAAGTTACAAATTTTTACTAATAGGTCTGAAATTTCATTTTTTTAGTTCCTTCAGAACTCTGGGGTGTATACCATCCGGTCCAGGTGATTTACTACTCTTCAGTTTGTCAATCAGGCCTACCACATCTTCTAGGTTCACCGTGATTTGATTCAGTCCATCTGAATCATTACCCATGAAAACCTTCTCCATTACGGGTACCTCCCCAACATCCTCTTCAGTAAACACCGAAGCAAAGAAATCATTTAATCTTTCCACGATGGCCTTATCTTCTCTAAGTGCCCCTTTAACCCCTCGATCATCTAAAGGTCCAACTGACTCCCTCACAGGCTTTCTGCTTCGGATATATTTAAAAAAGTTTTTACTGTGAGTTTTTGCCTCTACAGCCAACTTCTTTTCAAATTCTCTCTTAGCCTGTCTTATCAATGTCTTACATTTAACTTGCCAATGTTTATGCTTTATGCTATTTTCTTCTGTTGGCTCCTTCTTCCAATTTTTGAATGAAGATCTTTTGGCTAAAATAGCTTCTTTCACCTCCCCTTTTAACCATGCCGGTAATCGTTTTGCCTTCTTTCCACCTTTCTTAATGTGTGGAATACATCTGGACTGTGCTTCTAGAATGGTATTTTTTAACAATGACCACGCCTCTTGGACATTTTTTACTTTTGTAGCTGCTCCTTTCAGTTTTTTTCTAACAATTTTTCTCATTTTATCAAAGTTTCCCTTTTGAAAGTTTAGCACGAGAGCCTTGGATTTGCACACTGTTCCTATTCCAGTCATTAAATCAAATTTGATCATATTATGATCACTATTGCCAAGCGGTCCCACCACCGTTACCTCTCTCACCAAGTCCTGTGCTCCACTGAGAATTAGATCTAAAATTGCTCCCTCTCTCGTCGGTTCCTGAACCAATTGCTCCATAAAGCTATCATTTATTCCATCCAGGAACGTTATCTCTCTAGCGTGACCCGATGATACATTTACCCAGTCTATATTGGGGTAATTGAAGTCTCCCATTATTACTGCACTACCAATTTGGTTAGCTTCCGTAATTTCTCTTAGCATTTCACTGTCCATCTCACCATCTTGACCAGGTGGATGGTAGTATACCCCTATCAATGTAGTCTTCCCTGACACACAAGGTTTTAATGATCCATAGTCAACAACAAACCTTTTCCGCTGGGAAAAAAAAAAAATCAGTAGAACTAGGGGTCACTATTTGAAACTCCAGGGAGGAAGACTCAGAACCAATGTCAGGAAGTATTTCTTCACAGAGAGGGTGATGGATGCCTGGAATGCCCTTCCAGAAGTGAAGACTAAAACTGTGAAGGATTTCAAAGGGGCATGGGATAAACACCGCGGATCCATAAAGGCTAGAGGATGGGAATGAAGAGAAGAGGCATGGGGGTGGCTTGCTGGAATGGTGGCTACTACCTGGAGATAATGTCATAATGACTCTGTATCACTCCATGGTGAGGCCGCACCTTGAATACTGTGTACAATTCTGGTTGCCGCATCTCAAAAAAGATATAGTTGCGATGGAGAAGGTACAGAGATGGGCAACCAAAATGATAAAGGGGATGGAACAGCTCCCCTATGAGGAAAGGCTTAAGAGGTTAGGGCTATTCAGCTTGGAGAAGAGACGGCTGAGGGGGGATATGATAGAGGTCTTTAAGATCATGAGAGGTCTTGAATGAGTAGATGTGAATTGGTTATTTACACTTTCGGATAATAGAAGGACTAGGGGGCATTCCATGAAGTTAGCAAGTAGCACATTTAAGACTAATCGGAGAAAATTATTTTTCACTCAACGCACAATTAAGCTCTGGAATTTGTTGCCAGAGGATGTGGTTAGTGCAGTTAGTGTAGCTGGGTTCAAAAAAGGTTTGGATAAATTCTTGGAGAAGTCCATTAACTGCTATTAATCAAGTTTACGTAGGGAATAGCCACTGCTATTAACTGCATCAGTATAGAAACATAGAGACAAAGAAACAGAAATGACGACAGAAGACGACCAAATGGCCCATCCAGTCTGCCCAGCAAACTTTCACACTTATTTTTCTCATACTTATCTGCTACTCATGGCCCTTTATTGGTAACATTTTGGTTCCAATTTCCTCCCCTCCTGCCATTGATGCAGAGAGCAGTAGGGATGTGAATCTTTTTTGACTATTTAAAAAAATCGTCCGTTATTTTTAAAATTGTCAAAAATCGGTACAGTGCGCGATACAATAAAAATTTTCACGATTTATCGTGAAAAATCATTACTCCCGTTAGTGTCCACTAACGGGAGTTATTTGGGGGGAGGGCGGGAAAACCGGCACACCAAAACCACCCCTAAACCCACCCCGACCCTATAAAACTAATCCCTTACCTTCCCCCACCCCCCAAACCCCCCTCCAAAACGTTTTACAAGTACCTGGTGGTCCAGTGGGGGCGTGGGGACCGATCTCCCGCTCTCGGGCCATCAGCGCCATTTTGGCTGCCACTCAAAAATGGCGCCGATGGCCCGATTAAAAAAAACCCACCCGACCCTTTAAAGATGACCCCTTAGCTTCTCTCACCCTCCCGATCCCCCCAAAACATTTTTAAATTACCTGGTGCTCTAGTGGTGGTCCCGGGAGCGATCTCCCGTTCTCGGGCCGTCGGCTGCCACTCATAAAGATGGCGCCGATGGCCCTTTGCCCTTACCATGTGACAGGGTATCCATGCCATTGGCCGGCCCCTGTCACATGGTAGGAGCACTGGCTGGCCGCCGGCCATCTTTATGAGTGGCAGCCGACGGCCCGAGAACGGAGATCGCTCCCGGGACCACCACTAGAGCACCAGGTAATTTAAAAATGTTTTGGGGGGATCGGGAGGGTGGGAGAAGTTAAGGGGTCATCTTTAAAGGGTCGGGTGGGTTTGTTTTTTTTAATCGGGCCATCAGAACCGATTCACATCTCTAGAGAGCAGTGCTGGAGAGCAGTGCTGGAGCCTCTTTAAAGTAAAGTATCTAACTTAATTAGTTAGGGGTAGTAACCGCCACAATAAGCAAGCTACTTCCCCGCTTATTTGTGAATGCAAATCCTTTTTTCCACTTTTTCTCTTGCTGTTGAAGCATAGAGCAATGTTGGAGTCGCATTAACTGCGTGTGTGTTTATTGAATAAGGGTATTAATCTCCAGGTAGTAGCCATCATTCCCGCAAGCCACCCCCCATGCCTCTTCTCCTCATTCACATCCTCTAGATTTTATGGACCCACAATGTTTATCCCACGCCCCTTTGAAATCCTTCACAGTTTTGGTGTTCACCATTTCCTCCGGAAAGGCGTTCCAGGCGTCTACCACCCTCTCCGTGAAGAAATACTTCCTGACATTGGTTCTGAGTCTTCCTCCCTGGAGTTTTAAATCGTGACCCCTAGTTCTACTGATTTTTTTCTGATGGAAAAGGTTTGTCGTTGACTTTGAATCATTAAAACCTTTCAAGTATCTGAAAGTCTGTATCATATCACCCCTGCTCCTCCTTTCCTCCAGGGTATACATATGTTTAGGTTCTTCAATCTCTCCTCATAAGTCATTCACTGAAGACCATCCACCGTTTTGGTCACCCTTCTCTGGACTGCCTCCATCCTGTCTGTGTCCCTTCGGAGATACAGTCTCCAGAACTGAGCACTGTACTCCAGGTGAGGCCTCACCAAGGACCTGTACAAGGGGATAATCATGTTCCTTTTCTTACTCGATATTCCTCTTCTCTATGTAGCCCAGCATTCTTCTGGCTTTAGCTATCGCCTTGTCACATTGTTTTGCCGACTTCAGGTCGTTAGACATTATCACCCCAAGGTCTCTCTCCTGCTCCGGGCACATCAGCCCTTCACCCCCCCCCCCCCCCCCCCCCCCATAACGAATACATTTGCTTTGGATTTCCACACCCCATATGCATGACTCTGCACTTCTTGGCATTGAATCTCAGCTGCCATATCTTCGACCAGTCTTCCAGCTTTCTTAAATCCCATCTCATTCTCTCTACCCCTTCCGGCATGTCCACTCTGTTGCAGATCTTAGTATCATCCGCAAAAAGACAAACCTTACCTTCTATCCCTTCCGCAATGTCGCTCACAAAGATATTGAATAGGACCGATCCCAACACCGAGCCTTGCGGCACTCTGCTCACAACTGCTCTCTCTTCTGAGTAAGTTCCATTTGCCATCACACATTGTCTTCTGTCCTTCAACCAGTTTGCTATCCAGGCCACCACCTTGGCACTCACTCCCAAGCTTCTCATTTTATTTACAAGCCTCCTGTGCAGGACTGTGTCAAAAGCTTTGCTAAAATCCAAGTTGATGACATTGAGCACTCTTCCTCGATCCAATTCCTTAGTCGCCCAATCAAAAGTGTCGATCAGATTCGTAGCATGGGATCTTCTTGGTGTTTGGGTAATTGCCAGGTTCTTGTGGCCTGGTTTGGTCTCTGTTGGAAACAGGATGCTGGGCTTGATGGACCCTTGGTCTGACCCAGCATGGCAATTTCTTATGTTCTTATGTACTCAATAAGCCTTCACATGGTTACTGCAACTCCAACATTGCTCTCTACTTCAACGGCAAGGGAAAATGTGGAAAAGAGGATTTGCATTCAGCAACAACCAACAACTGCACAGTCTGGGTAAACAAATAAGCATAGGGGTAACTTGCTTGTTGCGGCGGTTACTACCCCGAATCAATTAAGCCTGATACTTCACTTTGAATGCATATCCAGTGTTGCTCTCTGCTTCAATGGCAGGGGGAAATGTGGAAAATAGGATTTATATTCAGACAACATCCAACAAGGCATTGATCTGTGCAGTCTGGGTAAACAAGCATCGGGGTAACTTGCTTGATGCGGTGGTTACTAACCTTAACCATTAAGCCTTATGCTTCACTTTTGATGCAATTCCAACATTACTCTCTGCATCAACGGCAGGGGGTGGCAGGAAATTCGAATCAAACAATTACCAACAAGGACCCTGAACTTGGTGGTCGGTGAAACAGACAAGTATGGGAAAATAAGTGTGGATGCTTGCTGGGCAGACTGGATAGGCCGTTTGGTCTTTTCCTGCCGTCATTTCTATGTTTCTATGAGGACCGGGGTGTGGGTTATGCTCTCTGTGATCCAGTCAAACCCACATCCCAGGTATTGGCTGGGATGGTCTCTGGGGCATTTGCGAGAGACATGCTGAGACTGGGTCTGAGGGGGTGGAGGATAGTGTCTCCTCAGATAGAAAAAATGCTTCCTCTGGCCCGATCTCTGGTAACTCCTACAAAAGGAAGTTGAAAGTGGAGCAGGTGTGGAGAGCTGCTGAAGCATCATACAGTGCCACCGCATCCTTGACTTATCTTCAAAGAGATTCTCTTCTATACATGGCACATCAGCAAGTCGCTCCTGCAGTTCTGGATGGAGACCAGAAGTGTGCAGTCGGGCAAGTCTGAGGGCCCCTATACCAATGGCAGAACTCTTGATAGTATCTCAAACATCGTAAATTGACTGAACCTCGTGTTTTCCACATTTCAGACATTTGGTCACCAGGGAGGGAGTCTTGCTGCTTCTGAGCAAGTTGTTCAGCCACCTCTTGCACCTGCTTCAGAATGTCCTACATATACTTGCTCATGAAGAGCTGGTAGGCTGCTATGCGGGCAATGAGCATGGTGCCCTGAAAAACTTTCCTCCCATGGCTCTGGGGTCCCAAAAGTGGGTCCTAGAGTGCTTGGCCTGCTTGAGAGCAGATTCAACCACCACAGAGTGGTGTGGAAGCTGATGCTTGTTGAATCTGGGTGCCTTTTGGACAAGATAAACCACATCTGCCTTCAAATTCACAGGAGCCACAGAAAGTGGGTTCTCCCACATCCTCAACTGTAACTCCTGAAGGATCTTGTGCATTGGGACTGCCACGATCTCCTTAGGAGGCTCTATTTATTGGAGTGCATACAGCATCTTTTCCCTGTAGTCTTCATCTGTTTATAAAGATGATGGCCTCCATCATCGACCTCATAAAACCTGCAAAGGGACTTACTTCTGACTGGGGAAGGTGAGTCATCAGAAGGGAGATTCCCCCTGATGTTTCATCATTTGAACAAGTCAAGAGTCTCCACACCCCTATGAATAGATGAGATTCTGATCCATAGTTGCTTACAGGGGAAGGATCTCTGAGCACTTCCCTGGCCAGTAGGTCTATGACCAGCCTGGCTAGCCGGTGGGGTCTGGATCCAAAGGATCCCTGCCCCCTTGGGGCAGTTTCCTCTTCCAAAGAGACTGGGATCACCCATGTTTGTCAGAACTGACTCCAATGCCTCTCCTGGCATCGGCGATGCAATGGGTACAGACATGAATGCTGGTGTTAAGTAAAGCACCGATGACAGCCAGTATGGAATCGAGCAGTGGCTACAGAAACAACTGTGCTACTCTTGGTGCCATCGATGCCCCAATACAGAGGCCCTGCAGTGCCTTTTCCACGGCCAGCTGCACACGTCTCTCCAATTCCTCCTTGAAGATCAATGCTAACACTGACTTGGAGGCAGGAATGGCAGCCATATCCTCTTCAGAACCAAGAGGAGGATCGGTGGCTAACACCGGAACCAGTGGAGACTGTGGCGAATCCCCAGGAACCTTTGAGTATGAGCTCTCCTCACTGCAAGGTTGCCTTGAGGGTTTCTCAGTAAGAACTGGATCATCCCAATGTTCAGCATCATGCATCAGTGGGGACAGATGCTGATGCTTCTTCAGCTTCCCTTGTTGCTTGGCATGGTCCTTCCCCAGTGCCAAAGTTGAAAAGGTTTCACCAGAAGCCTTCTTCGACCAGGAGAAGCTGGGCAATGGCCTGTAACAGGATTCCTAATGGCTGCCGACACCGAGGGTGCTGATGGCCCCTCCCCCCGATGTCTATGTCTCCTCATCCATCAATGCAGTTCTATGGTTCTTCAATGCCAATAGATTGTCTTCTGATATCTGAACAGACATTCCATCAACCCAAGCAGAACTGGCATCCTTAGGAGGTCATTTGAGCACACTTGCACAAACATCAAACGTCATGCGAAGCCCCCAAGTAGAGACACATCTATCATAGGGATCCGTGATAGACACAGTCCTCATGCATCGAGGGCATCTCTGGAACCCCAAAGACATGTTGGCATGAAACTAAAGGGACACTAAATCAAACTTGATGGTGTCAGTGGCCGATGACCAGTGGGCATTGCTGGCACCACCACCTGGAAGGTAACACACAGTGAAAGAAAAATGCCAAAAAACCTACCTAGGGATACTAAAGGGAAGACACAGGGACTACAAGTGCAAAAAAATCCTGATAACAGTGAGAACACAGACTACAACTACTGGTATAAGGCATGCCATGGGCATGCTCAATAAGGCTCAGTCAAATTTCTTGAAACTTTGACATAAGACTTCCGTGCCAGGCTCCATTGAATTTTGTCACCCACATGTGAGGACTGCAGTCTTGCTTATCCTCGGAGAAAATCAGATTTATTTTTTTTTTAAACTCGCTTTTGGTGAAGCCATGCTGTATTTGATATGCTCCATAAAAAGAAAGAGGAAATATACCCCTCCATTGATATCAGATGGACTCTGCCCCAATAGCATAAGAACAATATGCGGACAAGCAGTCTGAGGACCAGACTAGAGCAATCCTAGGCCTGAGGGCATAAGAAGGCTGAGCCAGTCTGAAGCATGGCCTTTAACACCTCTCTTAATGAGTGTCATTTCTAGAGACAAGTGCTACAAATGTCATCACCAGCAACAGATGTAAGCGACCCATGAATGTCCATTACAATGGAACAAACTTGTTTAGTTAAAATTAGCATGAGAAAAAATTCAGGATAGAGAAACTGGCATAGTGAATTCCTCAGTATAACAAAATTTTCCATTCGTCCTCTTTCTGTCCTATATAGTTCAATAAAGCAAACCCTGTTTTAGTTAAGGTGCTTCTCATTACAGTAAATGGTTAGTGGACTGGTTTTAAAGATAAATATACAGTTTTTTAATATATTTTAGGATACTTATTTCCCACGCTATACAAAAATAAGCTTATCCATTTAAAAGTATCACCAAAACAAAACTGCTAAGATGATTATGATATGGAATCTCATAGTTAGACAAACTGTTCATATATCATTGGATATTTTGAGAGACAATATGGTAATTCTATGAACGTAAGAGATATTGATGGATGCACTGAGCATGATGGATTCTTTTCAGCCTACAAGCTTCATGATTATGTGCTGACGACAATTTGACTTTTATTTCTTATGGCTGCCTCTGTCCACACAATGAGGATTACTACAATACAAAGGACTGAGTTCAGCTCAAAAGTCAAGGAACGAAAAGATAATATTTCAGACTAGGTGCACTAGAGATAAGATAGTGTTTCAATCTGGCCTCTGAAGCAGAGGGGAGTGTGAGCTGGTACTAGAGACAGCAGGAGGCTCTTTCAGAGCATCAGGATTATTAAAGGGAAGGCCCAGGTGGGACAGAAACACAAAAGAACGCAGGAATACAAGAGATCAGGGAAGAGGAGGGTGGAAAACAAGGGACTGTGCCTACTATGGGACAGAGACAAGCAGCAAGCAGGATGGAAACTCTGGAATAAATTATCTCCCGAAAACAAAGAATCCCAAATAAAACTATGTCGCCAACTATTATCAAAATCCCAAGGAGGAATTGTGATTGAATTGGACACTGAAGATAAGTTTTTGGTTTTTTGCTCTCTTGATGAATAGTTCAAATAAGACGCATACCTATAAGCGACCTGGGAAGGGACCTTCATGTGTCAGGACTGTTTTTAAGAAAAATGAAAACAAAATGAAAAAATAATATGATAAATGAATAAAGTAAAAGTGGACTTGAGGTGAACACAGCTTGTCCATATTTTCAAGTTGTACTCATGAAGGTCCTACATACGGTATATAAAAAAATCTAACAAAAAGTATGTAATATTATACTGGGGAATATTGTTGTGGTTTTTGGAATCTTTTGTGATTTCCTCAGATTTCTGAGATATAGGGGGCTTTTTGTTGTGGATCTTGTGATTGGAATTAAGATTGATACATGTAAAGCATGAATATAGTATGAACAGCTACAGAAGGAACCCAAGAGAAGCAGGTTTTAAAATAGAGCCTGTGGCCATAATAAAAAAAAAAGTGCACAAACCTAGATATACAATTCCAATAAATGTATTAGGACGAAGCTGAAGGAGACATAGGAATGAGATCCAAAGAGGAAGCAACAAAGTCAAGGCATAAACAGGTTGTGATTCTGTGCAGTTCACCTAGTGCTACTCCATGACAAAAAGTTCTGGCTATACTGTATCCTGCTGTACCAGACAAACTGGGGAGAGGGCCAAGGACCAATAAATGATCATATCCTAGGGGGTAAGAGAAAGGTTCTTCAGTTCAGTGAAAGAACACATGGAAAGGATGTGGGAAAGGGACAGGTTCTCTCTCTCATGGGCACCATGACCGCCATTGCACCAGTTGAACAACCCACACCGACAGGCTGCTAAATAAATAAATCTATTAAATAGATGTGTAATTGCTGCTGGTTTAGATACCTGGGCAGTCACATGGATGCACATGGATACTTCTGTGAATCAGCATTCACAAACCTCTTCAATGGCTGAGGTATTTGCTGCTCTCACCAGCTATGGCAGGAAACATTCTGGGAGAAAAAGCAAGACAGCATGCACGAGCGAGCACACACACACATTCTACCTTGAATGAAAGCGGCTTTTCCTTACACTTTATTCATAAGGTGGCATGTTTTGATTACAGGAGGATCCCTACATCTGCCTTCCAATTATGGAAATAAGACTGGGTGAAAACTGTTTAGAAGGATCAGGTGGGGACAAGCAAGGAGGAGGACAGGGAGACAAAAAGATAGCTTGACTGTGATTATTTCTTGCAGCTGTCAAAACTAAGAATAAGAGACACCCCCAGTAAAGAGAGAAAACAGCAGCAGCTCCATATCCACCTCCGGCATGGGAGGGAAAAAAAAAAAAAAAAAGGTCTGCTCCATTTTTTCTCACTGTTCACCTTTACTGACAAGCCATCATTGCAAACAATTCTATCTTGGGTCTTCAGATTAGAGACACTGTTGACCTAGTATTACAAATTCTGCAGCACTTTGTCCTTGACTCAGCAAAAACATGCAGAGCTCCTCAGCGAGGAGCATTAGCACACAGCTGGCAAAGAGTGCTGACAAAGGCTGAGAGAAGCACCTTTTCTTTTCTTTTTTAACTTAGCCACACACACACACACTTTGTTTTGAGGAGAGGATTTTAAGAGAGCTGGCTCTCTCTCCGTTAGCTGCACTCCTTCCTGGGGTGGGAGTGAGGCAAGGAGCCAGAAAGCAGGTGGTGATGTGCTCTCTCTCCAGCTTCAGGGACCTGGCTCAGGCAAAGCGACTGGGCCCTTTGGGCTGGCTGGGAACTGAGAATGCTGAAATTGCAATCACACCACCAGGGAAGGCTTGTAAGGAAAAGGGAGGCAGCAATCCAAGTCCCGCTCCCAGAATGCTATTTGATGGCAAGCCAAAGAGGAGAACTGAAAGTCGCTCTCTGTACAGAGCAGCACTTTCATTCCAATCCTTTCAGTAGTTAAGTCTGTTATATGAGCTGCTGGTGGAAGACAACCAACGCTGATTTGCATAAGATGCAATGTCCTACAAGCAGACACATTTCCATGGCTGGCAGCTGGGATATATGCTTAGCAGTGTAGGCCAGACTCATTTCACACAGTGGATAGGCCAGTTGGACTTTATGTGCTGTCATCTACCATATTATTTCGTTACATGGGGAATAAACCACTGAAAATACTTGGCCATGCAGAGGTCCATGTTCAAAGGCATTTAGCCTTGTTGGTTTTTTTTTTTAAGTTATCCGGCTTTAAGTTATTTGGCTCAATGCCTACTTTTGAATATTTAGGGTAAATTTTAGATGGATGTCATTATCCGGCTAAAATCTGACCAGCTAACTTAGGGGCATTTTGGGGGTGGAGCTATGTTATCTGACTAACTTAGCCAATTTCCAGCTATATCCTTCTAGGTTAGCCAGATAACTCTGGGCCTGCCTCAGAGCAGTCTTAATGTTATCCAGCCGCGTGTGGCCAAATAACTTTAAGCTTAACTGGCAATATTCAGAAAACTATAGTCAGTTAGGTGGCTACACAATTTAAAAAAAAAGAACTGACAGTAACACTGGTAGCTTGAGAATTCCAGCATTGCTGTCAGAGAAACACCGGAAATCACAGTTTATGGCAATCCTGGCAGCTGGATTCAGGTGGCGGGGAGGGTGAGGAGAGGAGAGGAGACGAGCATGCCCAATCAATGTTTCCTTACTGAGGAGGGGAAATCTGCGAGGACCACAGACATTTTAAACTATTTTGAATTGGATGGGTTTCAGGGGCATAGCCCCAGCAGGCCACTTTTTGAAATTTTGGATTTTGTGTGTGTGTATGGGGAGGGGAGGGGGGGGGGTGTAATTCGGACCAAGAGATTCATGCAGGACTTTTTTTTTTTTTCAAACTTTGTCGCCACTTAATTGGCTAGATTCTTCTGAATATAGCTGGCCAAGCTTAAAATTATCCATCTAAAGATAGCCGGATAACTTTAATCGTGAATATTCAGCAGGATGTTTATTCATCTGAATATCCCAGATTAATTTCTTCAGCGAACTTTAGCTGAATAAGTTACTTTTTTTTTTTCAGGGGGGGGGGGGTGTTTGTTTTGCTTTTTAATATTAGCCCCATAAGATAACCACCTAATGAGAGCTAGATAGGGTCTCCAGCTGGATCCATGTCATCTGAAGAGGTGTACCCTCTCATGGCTTCACACGGTTACATCTGTGCACCCCTGAACTCGTTTTTCTTAGAGCAATTGGAATGCATGGAGAGCAGATCCCTGATGATAGTGTGATATCACAAAGCTTAGGAGAGAAGGTGCTGTCCAGTCCTGTTTAGAAAAAGAAAAACCGATAAATATAACGAAACTAGATAAGAGAGAAGGACTTTAAAACCCAGCCAACTCCAGAATGCAAGTTCACCTTAAAGATTTAAGCCCCCCATTAATGAACAAGTAGGATCAATTAACGTAGGGGGGGGTGTAAAAAAAAAGCACATTCTTTGGGCAGTACCAGGTCCTGGTCTGACACAGACGATTGCTAATCTTCTGCCCTTTAGGTCCAAGGAAGGGGGTGGCAGCTAGGCTGAGGAAGCAGGAGCCATGGCAGCATCTCCTCGCTAAAGGTGGACAGCACCAGAGACAACCCTGGTTCTCTCCCCCCCCCCCCCCCAATTCTTGGTGCACAGGATCACAGGAGACAGCAGTACAGTTCCTTTCCCATGTGACTTCTTGTACAAATAAACCTGGAGTTTCAACAGGAAAACTGCTAACCCCCCCCCCCCCCAAAAAAAAAAGGGGGACAGGGGCATTTTCAGTGCCATGGTTTGATAGACGCCCACTTCAAAATTTATAGTTTTAAATTAAAGGAAAAACAATTTTTTTTTAATGTAATCTTGTTTTTCAAATTTTGGAAACATGCTAAAAAAAGATGGAGAACAAGGTCCAAAAAGATGCTATTTAATTAAACACCGCTGAAAGAGAAAGTGCATTCCTTGGCGAGTACTGTAACAGGTTTTCAGCCAATACGGACTCCCTTAATGATAAGCCTCTAACCAATCAGAACTGAAAAGAATTTAAAGCACAAGGTTTTTTTTTGTTTTTTTTAAAGTTGTAAACCACCCAGATTGCAGGTAGGCGGTATTTAAATTTTTAAATAAATAAATAAATGGCCTGTCAGGGTCAAGAAGCAAAGTCCTGGGCCATGAAGGCTTTCTCCCCTGCTCCAGAGTTCAGACAGAAAGTGCAGAGCCCATTCATTGGGCTGAGAAAGCGGCTGAACTTGCTATACCTGGGAGGCAGAAGGTACTAGATAATATTTCAGAGCGCGTTACAACGCAGACAACCCTGCCACCGGTGGGGTGGAAGCCACGTGAGAAGGGAGCTTGGCCAGTACTAGACAGTGCCAGCACCAGTTTGTGTCACTAATTATGGTTAAGAGGTGTTCAAACAATTCAGGTTGAGCAGAATCAACAGAGGCCGACGGGACCCAAGAAGTTCATCAGTGAGGACTAGCTGCACTGTCTTTTTTTTTCCCCTAAAGCAATCTATACTATTGACTAAACAATAAATTCATCACGCAAACAGCTTTTTAATTAGTCTTGCCAAGATGATGCCATTGACTCTTAAAACTGAACCAATAAAAGTTGTAGCTGTGCAAAGAGGATCTGCCAAGGGAGTGACAAAGAGCATCGATTCCATCGCACGCCCCAGGACTAAAGGCTCTGATGCAGGCAGTGTGAACAGGTTGTCCACTCAGGTTGTTAATAACACTTCCCAAAGAGCAATGGGTTAAAAAGGATGATTCTCTCTTTCTAGATTAGTTATCACGTTTTGATTATGATAGCATAAGGCTAAGAGCCTGAGGAAAGTTCCAGGTCAAAGTTAAGCTACCTTCTGGGGCAGGCACAACCTTCATGCCCTCCATGAAGACAATCTGAGAAATGGAGAGAGCAGCAGTTGGACCACAGAAACAGAAAAATGCAGAAAGTGCTGCCAGGAGAAAAGAGTACAAGAACCCATCTAGTCTGCTCATTCTCCTTGACTAGCGCAATAGCAGACACTAACTGATCTCTGCATTTCTTCATTGGGAGTGCTTTACTAGCCCCATGCTTTTTAAATGTAGTTACCCTTCTTGCCTCCAGGCTTACATTCAGAGGGTGATCCATGTATTCACCACCCCTTCCTGTGAAGAAACTCTGATACTGCTACAGGGTACGTTTCTCTCTAGACTCATATCCTTTCACAAAGAATTGCTTGCCTTTTATCATTTACATTTCTGAGTTATTTGAATCCCTATCATGTTCCCATTCTCCTCAAAGTAAACATATTTATGTCCTTAAGGTTCATAGGGTAAGGGTAGCCAACCACAGACCTCAAGAGGCCCAAACAGGCCTGGTTTTCAGGATATCCACAATGAATATGCATTAGATAGATTTGCATGCAGTGCTTCCATTGTATGAACACATGTGTCCAGTATATTCATTGTGGTTATTCTGGCCTGTTTATGGCTCTTAAGGACTGGAGTTAGCCACCTTCGTCATAGGACTTATTTATTTATTTATTTATTTACGGGTTTTTTTATATACCGGGGCACTTAAGTAACATCACCTCGGTTTACATTCAAACATTAATTCAGCATATTGCTTTACATACTGGTACCCCTCTTCTGAACCTGGTCTACAACCCTCTGGTGATGTGGTCTCTAGATCTGGCCACAATACTCCATACGATTTGGTAGCAGATTTAAAACATACTTAAGTGTTTTCTCAGTCAAAGCACAATTAAGCTGAGAAATTTGTTGCTGGAAGATATGGTCAAAATCAACAGTATAGCTGGGTTTAAAAAAGGTTTGGACAAGTTTCTGGAGGATAGGTCTACTATTGGCCTAGTAAACATAGGGATCACCAGCTCTTTACTCTGAAAATGAGCGACAGGGAAGGAATGTCCCTATTAGGATCTGCCCAGATTGATCACTGCTGGATACAGGAAGTTAAGCTCAATGGACCACTGGTCTAATCCAGCATGGCATGTCATATGTCTCAGAAAGATATTACCACCATCCTTTTTCTGCTGAGGGTACTTCTCTATACATTCTACAATTTCTCCTATTCTCCCCACTGCACTGTCTACATTGTCAGCCTTTCGGTCCTCAAACATAATATCTGGAGATCCCTCTGGCAGGTGCCTTAGCACCTCACTAATCCATTATATACTGCTTCCCTATCCCTGCCCAGGTTTCAGCACCTCAAATACATGTCTGCAATTTATCCATTAAATCTCAGCTGCCACACACTTGATCACACCTCCAGTTCCTTGCTAGATACCAGTTTATTTTTTTTTACTGCCTCAAATGCCAATGTTTCTACAGATCTTCAGTCACCTGCATACGACACATTTCAGCCCATCATCAAAGCAGCTCACTAAGGGCCTGATTCACTAAGGCATTTCCTCCCATTCTGTGTCCATGGGAAAATGCCTTGATGAATCGGGCTCCTAAGAAGCCGTAGTAATTTTCTGAGCAGTTAAATACTATTAGAAAAAGTACCAGAGTGAAGCACCCCACACAACCAGGGGCCGCAATCACTTAAGGGGCCTGAGTGGTGCACATGCGGTTCCCATCCCCCTTCCCGGCAGAGTAAAAACCCCTGTCCCACTTCTCTGCCAGTGCCCCTTGAAGAGGCCAAAGTTGAAAAAGTAAAAATATTTAAAAAGTTCAAGTCCCCAGCCTTTCTAAACCCACCGGCTTTCAGTAGGAAAACTTAGCTTCCAAACCCGCCACTTATCCTCAGTACTTACTATTAGCCTCTGGTGATCAAGTGGAGTCAGGAATGCGCCCCATAGGGCTCCAAGCCCGGTATCGCCATTTTTAAAATGGCAGCAGCCAGTCGTACACATGCTTTCTCCCGCAATATGATGGAGCAAAAGCGTGTATGCGTCGATCGGTGCCATTTTTTTTAAAATCCCAGACCTAGGTCACCTGCATAGCAATGCATAGCACTACCACAGAGTCATGTAGCTGATCAAGATGCTACCATTTTCAAACAAACAATGTCACATCGTTTTAGTACATTTTGATATTTGAAAACAGCACTATGAAGAACCTACATTAGCAAATGATGGAGAAAACCTATGGGAACAACAATGAGCTTACCAAAAAAACTATTTCTTATTTCTATTAGTAGCTATCAGCTAATTTAATGTACTCAACCACCATACAAATTAAGGGACTAATGTAAAATAAAGGTAATGCAGGGTTAGCACATATTAATGTATGTGTGCGTTAGCCAATATCAATGCTGAGTTAACACAGGTTCCTGTGTTCAAAATATTTATGTCTATGTGCATTCAAAATGATGCTAAGCAGCTCAATATTAAAATGGGATGATCATACAATGCATTTAGTAATGTGATTTGTGTTAATGTACTATGATACAAAAACATAACTATGCCTCCCCATGATGTAGCTATGTTTTGTGTTAGTCTCCAGGGGTTAATGCAAGGCCCAACATGGGCCATGACCCCTGAACCTCCTTTCTCCCCAAGTTACAGTACACGTAGGCCACAGGAGCCCCTCTCCTCTGCTCCCAGGAGCCCTAGAACCATCCAGCCCCCCTTCTCTCCCCTTCAGTTCCTGTCCCTATGGTGGACTAAAGCAGGAGAGAAGAGTTCCTTCTCCCAATCTGTGGCTCTGGCATGCGAAATGGCAGTGGCTAATCTCAGGAAGAGCTGCTCAGGTCAGCCACCAACATTTGACATGCTGGAGTTGGTAGGATGGGAGGAGAGCCTGCCCTTTCCTGCTGTTCTCACTACAGCAGCATCTTTGGATGGGGTTAAGGGGTTAAGTCCACCAAGGAGCCCTCCCCCCACCTTTAATGTTGGTGGGGGGGCTCCTATGGCCAGTAGGGGCCCTTGTTGGGTGAGGGGGAGGGCAGGCTCTTTTGGCTCATGGGAAAGCTGTCACACAGGGAAGGGAATTAATCAAGGCCCTCGTCAGGCCTTGCATTACCCATAACACTGATGCATTACCGCCAGTATCATCACATTGACATTTAATGCCCTCTAGTACACTGGGTGTTTAATATGGGGTTTCACTGGAGATATTGGTGTTAAACCTGCCCATTAATACATGTTATCAGACTATTTAAATGTTGTTTAATACGCTGGTCCCCAAGTTACAAAAAAAAAATTTTTTTTTTAATCAGATTCTCATGAAACACGCAAATCCTACTATGGTCAAAAAACTTGCTTGGCAATCATATCTGCTGTGAACAGAAAAGGCAGAAAGGCAGAAAAATAGTCAAAACAGATACCCCGGCCTTTCGACCCATTATGATTTTGTTTCAAGGGAAATGAATGAAAACCTCAAATTCATTTGTAGAAAAACACTTACCTACAAAACTGTTCCCTGGCTTTATAAATGTTGCCTATGTTCTTGATAACTCCTTTCTCCTCCTCTTGCCTGTCTGCCTATTTACTATTTTTAGCATCCGGCCTGAATGACTGTGCATGGAAGCAAATCTGGTTAAGAGACACTCAGATGATAAAATGTCATTCTGTGAGCATGAGGGTTATATACTTAGGATGAGTTTCCACACACTAACATTTTTACAGACCTTTCAACTTTGTTTCCAAATGGAGTTGATTTGGTTTTTTTTTTTATTGAAGAGGCAGATGTTTAAGACAAAAAGATTACATTGTGCTGTTTTAATGGAATCATTGCAGTATCTATCTGGGGCGATACCATGAAATGGTTTTGCTTTTGAAACATGTTTTGTAAATGCTTTCAGTAACAAATTAATTTTTATTTTGGAGTACCTAGTCTGGTTGTGTTATTATCTGACAACAAAAACAGAAATTCTGCAAGCCATTCACAATACATGAGGAAGTTAATTATTTAACCAGTAAAAAAGAAACCAATTTAAAAGCCTGAGTTTACTCAACTAGAAGACAGTAAAATAATTGAATAAAATTGTCCTTTACTGCAATCCATAGCAAATTCCACTTATGTCAAATGAAAAACAAAAACAATCCCATTCAAAATACTGTAAACAATAGCTGACGCACTACTGCAAAATATATCAGTACTAATGAGAACACTAGTCCAGGACCCTGAACCAGGTCTGGGTTTGACATCCTTTTTAGAAGTTGCTCATAAATTATATGCCATACTTTTGTCTAAGAACCAAATGAGTTTTGTATATTTTGGTTACCCCCAAAACTTGTTCAAAGGTCCCAAGGATAGTTTGGTAATCGCTTTGGCATGTTTTTAATAAATCAGTAAAGTGATTCATAAATATCATTAGATGTAGCACTGCCCTAGAGCCTCACTTGGCGATATCACATCAATTGCGTGTGCTGGGAGCTCTAAAACAGGTCCTGGTCACTGGAAATTTACCCTTGGAGAAAATCTCAAAGATGTCATGTAACCTCTATTTTTGGGGGGTTTAGCAATGCACCATTAGAGTAAGGTTGAAAGAAGGGATTGGTGTATTTCTTTAAGAGAGTGTTTTGAAAGAGAACCACTTGGGGAAGTTGTTTCATTGGGCCAACAGAAGGTAGTGCTCAGAGCAGGAATGTGTCTTGAGTTGGCTTCTTTGAGTCGGAGCGAAGCCAGGGTGAAGGAATTTCTCTCCCTCCCTACAACCAACAGGCCAGTTCCAGCAAGACCATGGTTCTGGGACTGCACAAGATTGCTCGGCAGGGCCACTTAGAAGGAATCATGGGCTACCGAGCTACCAGGGAAAAAGCTGTATGAGGTTTGTGAATATAGAGTCCCTTTTTTTTTTATTTTCTTTTTAAGAGAAAGGAATAATTCTTTAGTCCCGATGCTAAAGGAAAAGATGAAAAAGGTTATGCTATAGTAGAGGAAGAGTGTTTTGCTGTTGATGTTGCTGTTAACTCTGTGCTGTATGTGTAATGACCCACTGGGGTTCATTACTAACAGTGCCCTTAGTTTAACTCTTTCAGCTAGGGGCAGAGAGAGGTGGAGATGTAGGGAGGCACCATTCAGTCCAGCCCCTCTCTCCCTGGATAGCTATGAAGGCAACTCGCCACTGAGAGACTGCAGGCAGTGCATTTGAGTTGTGAAATTAGCAGGAAGGGCAGGAGATTTCTTCCCGTATCTGGATTTTTTGGCCTACTTAGAGGACTCAGGCAAACCCTGCCTGATGTTCCCGAGAACGGTCGGGGATCAGCTCTTCCAGTTCATTCACTGGTTGGTAGGGCTTGCATCCTGGGCTGTTTTGCTATTTTTCTTTATGAGAAGCTGCG
Source organism: Rhinatrema bivittatum (assembly GCF_901001135.1). Taxonomy (NCBI): domain Eukaryota; kingdom Metazoa; phylum Chordata; class Amphibia; order Gymnophiona; family Rhinatrematidae; genus Rhinatrema; species Rhinatrema bivittatum. Next base: position 27,968,658 of record NC_042623.1, on the reverse strand, counting down.
AGGTCCCTGGGTGTTTCCTGGAGAGAGGTTAGGAGGAAACCTTTCCCTGCAGGGGGGCCCAGGATAGGGAAGACCTGCCCCCCTGCAAACTCCTGGTGGTGACCTGCTGCAGAGAACTTCTCAGTTTTGAGAAGATATTTTTGGTTAGGAGAACTGGGAGGAAGAGTTTTGCTGCCCCCTTCCTTTCCTGGACAAAGAGAACATCAAGAGCTGCGTGTTCCAGAGTGGATCCCTTTCATCGTGGAATTTGAGAGTGCAAGCGATATTGCAGAACTGTGATTAAGTGATTAATTGAGGACACCCAATTGGAGACTTCACCACTGGGGAGAGAGGAATTTGGGATTATGTGTGTTTTATCATGGGAGCTGCTTCAAAACCTAGCAATGGATGTGGGTTGTAAATTGAAATTGGCTCTCTGGGCAGAGACTGTTATCAATTTTTGCCAGCTTTGGAAGGGGGTTTTCCTACCCAAACAAGGATACTTCAGTTTTTCTATGACCTGGAGGGCGAGTGTTCTCCTGTTCAGACAGTTAGAGATCCTTGTACAGAAAGAGGAAGGACTGTAAAGGGGAAGATACCTGCTGTGGGGTTAAGAATTGCTTTGAACTGTGCCATTACTTCATCTGATTCACCCTTCAGTAAAGTAGTGCTTTTGGACACTCAAGAGTTCCCATGCATTACTGGCACTGAGATCAATCACAGCAGTGAAAGTTGTCCCTCTCCCCCCCCCCCCCCCCCCCCCCCCCCCCCCGGTCACTCTGGGCCTAGAAGGAGAATTCCTTCCCCCAACATCAAAAGATTCAGGCCCTGGGAAGAGAGAGATTTGTGGGAGAGCCCCAAGAAAACTCTAAATTCTGTTATAGCCCCTGTGGTATACAGTGTCCACCCTAAGCAGAACCTGTCAGCCCTGAGTAATCAGTGATTTTTAAGATGTATTGTCTCTGCCTCCGGGAAGCCCCGATTGGAAAACAACATTTTTCTTGTCTGAAGATACCTTGGAATGAGACCTTCTTAATCCCAAGACAGTGGGGTTTATGAGAGGCATCTATCATTTAAAAGAAGATTGGGGTTGAAGACATTGAATTTGGCGAGGCGCAGTCAGAGTGATCACACGGGGGGAAAGGAGCGTTTTTGTGATGCTTTCCTTGTCCAGCTTGAGAAATTCAACTCTTGCCTCTGAACTAGGTCCCTACACCAGCTGCTCAATCATTGTTAGTGCTTGAACCCACAGAGCCTGGTGCTCACCTCACAAACAGCAGCAGACACTTTCATTTTAAAATGTATGTTATTGTGATCTGAAAGAACAAGAAGTTTGGTTTTGGTGATTGTGCAGTAGGAAGAGAGAAGAAATAAAAGAGGCAAAACGCAAGATAAATCAAGACTCCGAAGCAGATTGTGTACAACTGAACAGCCTCCCGGGGACAGTGGATAGAACCAACATGGTCAGGATTTAAGGCAACATGGAGTCTCCTGTGGCAGGGAACAGAAGTGGAGACTGGGACTGCATAGTGTCTGCAATATTGTAGAAGAAAGGGTAACGAGCAGACTAGATTCCTTTAGAGGTTTCCTCTTACTGACACATTTCATGTTCCTATGGCATCTGACCCATGACTCTATTTGATTTCTGACTGCCATTTTATAAAAAAAAACTCCATATGCCATTTCTGAGAGCTTTAACTGCTCAGGTTGTCATGTAGTATGGATGGTTTTCAGGTCCATGACTGATCCAAATCCAACTTACTCAAAATCTTTCCGTATGAATATCAAATCGCCTCATTGACCCGCAGAAGGAATGAGGGTAACCTAATTCTACTGTGGGCCCACTCTACCCAGACACCTCAAATGACAGAACGAGTGCAAAGGAAACTCTGCCCTCTCCATTCAGTTCTTCTCAATAATGGAAGCACTGAGTGAATGACATAATGGCAGATTTAAAATAGAAGCATTTGGAAGGGAGGAAGAGAGAAAGCGCAGCACTCACTTCCTTTGCAAAGGCATTACCCATTCATCAGTGGCCAAACGCCAATATTTTGCAACAGTGGATCTTAATTTCTGCAAATTCCCCAAACCTGAAAAAGCTGCTTACTCACAGCAGCTCCAGAGTTTTCAGTACACAGCACTGGCACATGGCCAAAGTGAAAACGCTGGAACGAAAGGCAACACTGGCCGTGCAAGCAGAGCGCCAAGGGGGCACCAGGGCTGGAAAGGGGCTTTTCAAAGGACTTGCCATGCATTTTAAAAGCCCTTCAAAATCCCCGGTGAAGGGCATTATCGCCTCATATCAAGTCATTTTCCACCTAAACCCATTTAAAAAAAAAAAAGGTTTCTGCTACCCATACACTGACGGTATCAAGCAGGCACAGGATGGAGATTGCCTGCTGCACAATTCCAAATCCAGTAATTATTCCAATATCTTCAGTTTACTTTCTCTACTAGTCATGGGAGGGACACAAAAAAAAAATAGGTCATCAAATATTCTCTCTATTTACCCAGCTTTTTTCTTCCTCACCATCTTTCACTTAATGAAATTTTAAATATAAACAAAGCTAACGAAATGTCTGTACTTCCAGTAATAACATCAGAAGCAGTATTTGAGATGCATTTGGGGGTGGTAATGTACTACTGTGGCCACTGGTACCAGATGCTATTGAAGCAATTAGCAACAAACTGTTCGCAGGCAGCTGCATGAACTCTTCACTATCTTACAGCAGAAAAAATAAGTAATGGGCTATGCTAGTCTAAGAACACAAGGTCAGCCACATTTCAGGGAAATAAATGTGTAAAAATCAGCTTTTAATCAATGAAAAAAAAACCGCATCTTTATTTTAGTGAGACTGAGAATCATTTTTAGTGTCAATTTAGTGATTAATACAGACAATTGAGCTTAATAGTCTCAGTGGGAGTGGTATAATGCGTTTCTCAAAATGGCCCTTGAAAGCCACCCTGCCAGTCTGGTTTTTCAGGATATCCACGATGAAGAGAGATGTTTATATACAATGAAGGCCCTCTGCATGCAAACGTATCTGCTGCATAGTCACTGTGGATATCCTGAAAACCAGGCAAGGCTGGCTGCCTGCAATGCTCCCTCAATTATTTCTGGGGCATGAGCAGATGCTGGGCACATAATTTTTTTTTTTTTTTTTAAGTACGTAGCGGGGACAGCCCCATCCCCCTTCCACCGCAAGCTATTTCTACCATAGCGCCATCACTCGCCGCTTCCACCAGCCCACGCCAGGGAGCCAAGCTGTCTCTCGCCTTTATTCTCTCCATTTTTCTCTTCTCACATCTTTTAGCTCTCTCTACCTAACCCTCCACACCTTTTTCCTCTCTCCCGGCCATCCCTTCCACCTCCTCCATCTTCACATCGTCTCTCGCCACCATCAGCTCTCCATTTCTCTTCCCCAGCATCTTTCCTGTCTCTTTCCCCAGCACCCATCCTTCTGCCTCCTTTCCCAGTCCTATCTCCCTCTTTTCACTTCGCACCTATCTGCCAGCTTTCCACTCCCTCTCCCTCCCATCCACTCCATGCCCTCATATTTCCACCTTTGTGTCTCACTCCTTCCCCCCCCTCTCAATTATTCCCCAACTTTCACCTTCTGCACTCGCCCTGTTCCCCAGCCCTCATCTGCCTTTCTCTGCCTCTTATCCCCTCACCAACCCCAGCTACTTCCTCGTCATTCGTCTGAAACCCTCACCCCCACTCCGGGCTTCTAGCCCCTTTCTTCTCTTAGCCCCTTCCCAGCCTCCCAAGCTCCCTCTCATCTCCTCCCCTCCTCCACAGGCCTGTCCCTTCTCACTGCCTCAGGCATCATCTATTCACTCCTTTCCACCCTTCTTCACCCTGTTGCACCCCCCCCAACTCAATCGTTGAGTCCCCATGCTCAATTCCCACTCACACTCAAATCTCTATGCAATATAAGTCCGTGCTCTGCCACTTTCCCACCTAATCCCCGAGGTTCTGCTTTTCCCCATCCCTGTCCCCACTGCTCTCAGGAGCTTCTGGCTTGTTCTTCCGTCTCATGCAGGGGGCGCCTCTCTCTCTCCTTTACCCATGGTTGACGCTACTTTGGATGCAGGGTAATGGCCCGGGGCAAATCAGCTGGTGAAAGGCCCTCATACGTTTCATGTGACACACTTTTTCTTCTCTCCCTCCCCCACCCACACCTCAAATACAAATTGTGACTACGTCTTCTCCCTCCCTCCACAAAATCATCCCTTTCCATCCTCCCTGCTCCACCACTGACCAAATTCCCACTCAGTCCAGCAGTACTCATTCTCCCCTGACCTAATCTCCCCATTCCACCTCCCCCAAACACTTATTCCCCAAGGTTTTCATTCCATCCCTCCCCTGCATCCACTCTCCAAGTCTAGAGCTGCCAAGTTACCCAGTTTCTGGAGGGAGACTTCGGGCCAGTCCTGGATTTCTGACAACCCTGTAAATCCGATGTATTATAGGAACAGCAGCACTGAATTCAATGGGTAGAATGAGATACTACAAATACCAGCATACTTTGGGATATAAGCTCAAAACCAGGACTGGCCAAAAAGTCTCCCTTGACAGCTCCGAAGTCCCCACATTCCCCCACCAGCTTGAAAGCTTCTCCTCCATCTCCCAGGGGTTTCTCGCTCTCTAACCTCCCTCCTCCTTTTTCAGCCTAGCCATGAGGAAATCTTAAGTGGCAGTGCCTGGCGAAGGCTAGGGACCCACATTCTGATGTTTCTAACTTGTGCTTCTCCCCCTCCCCCACAGTTCATACAGCCTATCGCAATTTGAATCGCACAGGAGGAAGAGGCTCTGGGTGCAGCAGGAGGAGCAGGTTAGAAGCTGATGGCATAAGTCACTGTTCTCCTGCTAATGACCCTAGAGAAAGGAGGTTGGGGTGGCAAAAGGTGTTTGTTGCCTTACACCCCCCCCCCCCCCGATCTTCTCCACTCATAGTGACCCCATTAACTGTGTCTCTCCTTTTCCCCACCCACCTCCCAACTATGCATCACACCCTTCCTCCTCCCCCCAACCAAATATTCCCTGCTGTATGTAACTGGGCGCCAGCCCTGTGGCTCAATTTTTTTTTTAAGTTTACCTGAGGATCTGCCCCTTTAAATTGAAGGCCCAAGGCAGCATGGGGGCAGGGCAATAAAGGTAGCCAAACAAAACAGTCCTCCTCCCCAATCAACTTCTCAGGATGATTGGAAATCAACAGATCCCAGGTATGAAGAGCGGTGATCCTCTTAATTTTTATTCGTTTTAATTATTGGGTGTTATTTGATGTCTGTTTTGAAATATTTTATTGATTTTTGGAGAACTTTCTAAAAATCTTCCAGTTTAATTATTGAATGATGATCTGTTCGTCAGCTATTTTGAAACATTTATACTATTAGTATAGTTTAATTATGATTGGTGTGTTATATTTCTTGATTTTATTATTGTTTTATGGGCATGATGTTTTTGTTTTTCCCATTGTTGCACTGCATACAGAGTCTGACTTCTTGCAGTTTACAATTCAGTTTTTGTCTGCACATTTCTATTTATACTTTGTGTCTTTATTTTGTATTTGGCAGGTGTCCGAATACACCTGCCAAATATAGTGTGACTGAGGTGCGGTATTCTGCTGGCATGCAGTTGCTGTGTAGGGATCTATAGCATCCTGGCTTGTTCTGTTTTCCTACTACGAGATGTATTGGCATGTTAGGGCCTGGCATATTTGCAGTATTGCCTTTTCATAGGTGGGATTGTTACTGTTTGAGGGCTGGAAGTTAGTGCTGTTTTGGTACAGGATATTTATTATATTATAATTCAGTTTATTCACGGCTTTCTGAGGGCCAAGGCCATATTGAATGTACTTTATCATAGTCTTAATACCATAAAGTTTCCAAGAGTGTTTCGTACAGTTTCTTTCTTTATTTAAAGTCTTTTCTATACCGTCGCTAAGTTATATACCATCGCAACAGTTTACATGTAGGCACATAAGTAAGTTTGGAGTAAGCATACTATTGTACATTCTAACAGGTGCCATTAAGTTTCAGTTACATTAAATCATAAACATAGGTACAAAGGTTTAGTGATGTAGGTTCTGGCCAGATGTACCTGAAGGTACTTTTACAGGTCAAAAAAATCACATTTACTGTGTTATATTATTAAATTTATTGTGTACTCAATTTGTTAAAATATTGTATTGCACATTTATGAGAATAGTGCTGTGTGCCGGTGCTCTTCTGTTTATTCCAGTGTATTTTCTATTCTCCGGTCTCTTTATAAAAGGCTTGTTTAAAAAGCCATGTCTTTAGACTTCTCTTGAATGTTTTGGGGTCTCTCTGTAATCTGATCTCCAAAGGCATTGTGTTCCAGAGTGTGGATCCAGCTAAAGACAGAGTTTTCTGGTTGACACCACAGTAGTGCATATAAAAATATACATGTTGTGATATTTTTAATCAGAAGACTCTGAATGTCCTTTTTCATATAAAATCTATTTTAAATACATAATTTTTAGTTACATGAGCTGAGGGCTGGAAGGGAGGGGCCACAAGGCTCTAAGTTTTGCCTAAGCACCAAATACCTTTGCACTGACCTGGAAAGAGTGCGCCACACACAGACACCCCCCCCCCCCCCCCCACACACACACACCATTCACCCATCTCCCATTTTTCCAGGGGGTAAAATCCTGGGGAAACATGGGAGGAAGATCAAAGAGTTCCTGGGAGTGTGGCAGGGTTGCCAGCTTCCTAGAATTATCATCACTGACACACACTATCTGCATTCCTCTGTTCCCTGTTTTTCTCTTTCTGTGTCATTTCAAATCCCTGAAAGGGCCAGACTTCAAGGGGACCATCCTTGGCCCTTTCGATTTGACCTGTGCCATTTTTTGGCAAGGAGGTGGAGATGTGGGGAGGGGAATATAATCTTATACTTCACCTCAGGCAGCAGATTGCCTTGATACCACTGTTCCCCATAGCCATGCTCAGTTTTTACCACCCCTGCCGCACAGGAAGACAAGCGGGGCCGCGGTAGAGTTCATCCCGCCGTGGCCTGAAGCAGAGAAGAGTCCTGTGGCCATCAGGGAATCTGGAGGAGGCCTTGAGGCTGCCGGGGATGACGCCCCACCCGGCGGTCAAAACGGAGGAGACACCATGGCTGCAGAATGATCACATCCTGCCTGGCAGCCCAACTAAAGGAGGCTACACAGTCACAAGGGATTATCTTCTGCTCACTTTCTAAAGAGGAACTGCTATTGTGTATGTGTGTGTGTGTGTGTGTAACCAAGTGTCCTGAGAAAGGCAGTATATGTGTGTGTGTAAGCATATTTGCCTGTGAGAGAGCAAGTGTGTGTGTGTGTGTGTGTGTGTGTGTGTGTGTGTGTGTAAGCATATTTGCCTGAGAGAAAAGGAACATGTGTGAGTTTGAGAGAAGGGGGTGTTTGTGTGAATTCAGGGATGGGAGAATAATCAAACTGAGCAAAGGCATACCTATTTTGCTTCCTGGCAAGTTTGGTATGGTGGGCATGAGCTGATAAAGCAGCACTTTTTAGTGCTGGGCACTGGAAGCAGCAGCAGATGCCTTCTATTGCCCAAATGCCAGGAGAATGGGAAACAGAAAACACATGCCTGTTCTATCTGCTGGCAGAGCAGAGCCAAGTCAAATCCTCCTGGAGCCTTGGATATGAAATCGCGTTTTAAAAGATTCGGCACCTGAAAAACCTGGGTGCCTTGATGCTACAGCAGGCAACACTGAGGCAAATCATGCTTAATTATCGCACAGCCTACAGAACATCCATCTAACTCTGAAAAACAGGAGATATATTTAATATAATTAAAAGATAATTATTTTCTAGGTATTACAATCTGCATTCCTCCCCATCACCTAAGATTGGATGCTAGCAACACTATTCAGTGTCTTGTCTGAAAACAAGATCAGCAGCTCCTTCTTACAATCACTCTGTTGTCAATTTTCAAAGAGATTAGGTGTCTAACTTTTTGAGAATTTGCTAGTGCCAAATACCTAAATTTAGGCCCCTAAAAACTGTGTCGTTACAAGGGCAGAGTTAGGGCAGGGAAATAAACGTAGGTGTTTAGCACTGATTTTCAGCACTAGGTGCTTAATTTAGGAGCCTAAATCTAGGTAAATTAATTGCATTCATTTAATTTTTGAATTCTATTTATGTTCTGCCTTTTGGCACTTCAAAGCAGATTACATTCAAGTTCTGTTGTGGGCCTAAGTTTAGGCGGCTTTCAGCTGAAAACAGATGCCTAAATTTAAGTGCCAGCATTTTATTTATATAGATAGATAGATAGAGATATATTGGGCTCTCTACATTTAGGAAGAATATAAATCTGAAAGAAAATGCAGCTCCCCCCATGCCTCCTATATGTTGCAGGATGGTCTGAAGAAAGATAGTCTCTGTAATGTATATGCTCACCACTAGGTGGCACTGCATCAGTTGTATAAAAAGAAGAAAAAGTCATAGTACAAATTTTGTGAATGTTACACAAAATTCAAGAAACAAAACAATGTGCAATATGCTTTAACAGTTGAATTTTCTACAGAAAGGCAGCAAATGCCAAATTTCACCCACTTGATAGTTGTGCCCTTCCCCCACCCATTTCTTTTTAATGAAGATATTGTAAATGCAGTAACATGAGTAAATTTCAACAGTTTTCCTTATTTCATCCAAAAAGCTTTTCCATTCAATATGATTGCTGCATTAGCACATGCCTCCAAGTTCTGCTTTTAAGAAAGCAAAGTCTCTTCAGTCAGCTCTTCCTACAGTCAGAGCTGACGCACGCAGTCCCGCCTTTACGGTATCTGAAAGGCTTCCCACTGAGTGACTCTCCCCTTCCAAGAGCATGCAGGTCAGCTCTGATGGGCAGGCCTTGCATGAAGGTCCAATCATCCTGCTGTAATGGGATTTCCATCATATGAAAACCAACCCAAAACCTTGAAGAACCATCTCTGCATACTTCAGACCGTGGGGATCAGGAGGTCTCAATGGAATACTAAGCAATTGCACTATGAACATGGATATAACTCAGGAGCTAAGGCTGTATGGCAGAAGCAATCTTGCATCTTTATTCATAAACTTCGGACACCCAGCGGTAGGCTTGCTGATACTCTTACCCTAGGACTGATAGCTCGGGACTTCTATGCAACTTTGTGCAGTGGGTGTACATGTTATGACACTGCTCCACTTGACTCTTTTTTTTCTTAAAACAAACTTAAGCTCTCCATTATCCTGTCTGAGGCCGTTAAGAGCCTTAAAGCCACGACTGCAACCTTTAACATTCAGAAGGCCATCGGTGCTCTGCCATCATGTTCGAGTCCAGGACCTGTTGAATATCACATCTTTTCAAGAAATTTAACACATTTTGTGGCCTGTGCTTGCAGACCTTTTCAGCTATTTGAGACAATCCTTCTGCAGTGCCAGAATTAAACAATGCCTGTACTATTCTTTCATAGAAGCTGGAGACAGGATCTTAGTGACCCATCTTGTCCATTAATTCAGATATCAAAATACTTGCAAAGGTACTGTAACTAGGTATAGAGCAAATCATAGCACTACTTGTTCACCTGGATCAAATAAGATTTATTAAAGGATGGTGAGCTGCTTGCAATACTGAGCAGGGTGAGCAGTCCTAATTTTGGATACATGAAAGGCTTTTGACAAGGTAGTGTGACCCTACTTAGGCACGATTATAGAGAGGTTTGGGTTCCCCGAGGAATTTAATCGATGGGTACAGGCTTTATTATATGAATCCCCCACTATGCATACCTTGGTGAATGGATGCCTTGACAACCCCTTTTACGATTACTTTGCTTTGCAGTAGGCATTGAGCCTCTTGCTCAAGCTATCCGAGACATCTCCACAATCAGAGGGGTTAGGGTGGATGGAGTGGAGCATAAAGTTTCCCTGTAAGCGGATGACATGTTTGTTGATCTTCCTGACTGATATAGAGAGGTCTGCCCCTTTTCGGAACTAGTTCATAGAGAATATTAGGGGTCTTGTCTAGGTATCAAACTATGCAAAATCTGAACTTTTCCTCCTGGCTCAGAGTCTGAGAATTCCTCAGTGCCTGAAGAGATTTAATATAGTATATCCAGGGAGTTTCAAATATTTTGGGGGAGGGGGAGGTTGCGCTATCTAGTGACTTTGGGGAGCTTTTACAATTAACCATTCCCCCATCTTAGCCTCTATTCATAAAGATCTACAAGATTGGAATGATACCGAGGATAGAGAAGCTCCCTTATGGAGAAAGACTAAAACTAAGGCTCTTTAGCTTGGAAAAGAGATGACAGGGGGGATTTGATTGAAATTTATAAAATCCTGAGTGGGATGGAATGGGTTAGTAAGGAAGAGTTATTTACCCTTTCAAGCAACACTAAGGCTAGGGGGACACTCCATGAAACTAGCAACTGGCAGATTCAAAACTTATAGAAAGTATTTTTTCACTCAGCACACAATCAAGCTCTGGAACCTGTTACCAGAGGACGTGGTCAAAGCAGCTAACATAGTGGGGTTCAAAAGAGGATTGGACAAGTTCCTGAAGGAAAAAAGTCCATAAACAGTTATTAGCCAGGCAGACTTGGGAAAGCCAGCACACCCCTGGGAGTGAGATAGAAGAAATAGATCAACTATTGGGAATCTGACAAGTACTTGTGATCGATACTGGCCAGTGGCCACTGTCAGAGACACGATGTTGAGTTTGACAGACCTTGGTCTGATCCAGTATGGAATTTATTATGTTCTTAAGTGATCTTATTGAATGGTGCTCTTCTTAATTTGAAGAATAAATGCCAATGAATTTAAAAATTGTTTACAACAAAACCAGAACATCTGAAGAGCAAAAAGGGGAAATGAGACAAAGGCCAAACCCGGTGACACCAGGTGAGCATCCAGTGCTTGTATTCTGAATGTCCCGTGTGCCTCTCCATACAGACATCCACACAACAAAACAGCACACCACCAGTTTAATTACTAGCAATTCCAATCTCAAGTAATGTTAAAAATCCAATATTTATATCAGACTGGAAACAAACAAAAGTGGACTCGAGGGACTTCTAGGCTTTTTTCAGCATGTCAGATGAAAACTACAAGAAAAGGTCTCCAGACGAGATGAGGGGGAGAGATGTTATACATGCTAACCAGGAAGCAGCCTGCTTTAAAAGAGAATTAATGTGTACAACATCATGTAAAAATTCCTAAGTAAGGTGCTGGTGGTACAGAGAGGGTGAAGGGAAACAAGTAATGTACCAGAAGTAATCAAAGAGAGGATGGTACAATACTGTGATGTAAAAAAACATCAGTATCAAAATGATCCTTTTAAAGGTGGTGTCAGACAGAGAGGGTGGAGGTAAAATCAACAACTGAGACACGTGATATGGGGGGATGAACCTGATCTATGAGATATTACAAAAGAGATACAGAAGAAGTAATGTGATTTGCAAGAGAGTTGGCAGCACTGAAGGAGTAACATGACATATGAGAGAAAAGACAGAACTAGAGTAGTGTGACGTGCAAGAGATGGCAGCCCTGGAGGAGTAGTGCGACTAGTGAGAGAGATGGCGGTACTGGAGTAGTGCGACATGTGAGAGAGATGGCAACACTGAAGGAGTAACATGACATATGAGAGAAAAGACAGAACTGGAGTAGTGCGACATGCGAGAGAGATGGCAGCCGTGGAGAAGTAGTGCGACATGTGAGAGAAATGGCAGCCATGGAGGAGTAGTGCGACGTGCGAGAGAGATGGCAGCATTGGAGTGCGACGTGCGAGAGAAATGGCAGCATTGGAGGAGTATGTGGTGTGAGAGAGAGATGGCAGCACTGAAGTAGTAATTTGACATGCGAGAGTGATGGCAGCACTAAAGTAGTAATTTGAAATGTGAGAGAGAGGAGGAGTAATGTGGCATGCAAGATAGATGGCGATGCTGGAATAGAGTGACGTGCGAGAGATGGTAGTGCTGGAATAGTGTGACATGCGAGAGAGATGCCGGCACTGGAGTAATGTGACGTGCGAGGGAGATACCAGCACTGAGTAGTGTGACGTGCGAGAGAGATGCCAGTGCTGGAGTAGCATGATGTGCCAGATATGCCAGCACTGGAAGAATAGTGTGACATGTGAGAGAGATGGAAGCACTGGAGGAGTAGTGTGACATGCGAGAGAGATGGCAGCACTGGAGGAGTAGTGTGACGTGAGAGAGATGGCAGCACTGGAGGAGTAGTGTGACGTGCAAGAGAGATGGTAGCACTGGAGGAGTGTGAGACCTATGTTCCAAGATGAAACACTTGCTTTGGGAAATGCTTTCTGTCTAGTTAGTGGGCGCTGTGTGTTATAACCTAAGACTTTGAGAAGGATGCAATATTACACACGTTTTTTCAATGCACACACATCCACCTCCTCTGGGAATGCAATACAATATGTTAATGAGCTGCCACACTAAACGGGACGCGCTAGGTAAAACTTGCGCATTCCTAGTGCTCAAGCATAGGACACCCAGGAGACGTGGCTGTGTCCACAACAGCATCGGCCGCCCAGCAACTGATATGGCCAGACCTCCCACCCCACTCCCAAGCAAGGCTGTTCCTGATTGATCCTTTTCAGTGACTCTCGTCAGTGAAAGGACCAATCCCTTTTCAGGAGAGCATTTTGAAAAGGGACTGGTCCTTTCACTGACATGTGATAATGAATGGACCAATCGGCATTGTGATGGCATGAATAAATGAATTTTAAGTGTCAGCACCTTCCTTCTGCGAGTCACTGGAGCCACCAAGCACCACCCAAACCCGCTGCCCCAGGCTGGCTGGAGGGTAGCGCTTACCTCTCCATTTGAGTAGTAGGGAGGCCACAGAGCTGTCTCCCCCCGCCAGACACCGTGCCCAGAAATTTTTTTTTTCAGGACTTTTTATTTTTGCATGATGATGCTTTCTATAGTTCCTCCTACTTAGTATTGCAACAATATTAATAGAAAGAACCACAGAAAGTAGGATTTTGTTTTAGTGGTTGAGCCCTTGAGTGCGGCATGCCTTAACGCCAGTTCCTAGGCTGGCTTAAAACTGGCCTTTTACAATGGGAGCATTGGCCGCGCAGGAATGTTTTGAATCGTAGGGTATTAGCTAATAGCCTCATCTACATGCAATTTACATGTGATGAGCGCCATTAGCTACGCGCTGGTTTGAATGCGCGTTTGGGAAGCGCTAATCCCCATATTGCATCAGGAGTTATTTTAGCAAATTCAAAACTCACATCCAATCGTGCGTTAAGCTGTGTTTTAATTCCTCCCAACCCAGAGGCAACTTTCCTTATAGAGGGCAATTTTCAAAGTACTTTTTACCCATGGACTTTGCACCAATTTTCAAAGGAAAAGTACACGCATACTTTCACTTTGAAAATTGCCTATGAAGAAATAACTGCAGAGGTTTGCACTCTTTTATCCATGGACGCTTTTTCCAACCAAAACTACATACAGTTTTTTTCCCTGACATAACTGACTCGGAAACTCCTCCACTACAATGCAGGTAAAAGAACGCCCCTTATAGACTTGTGCATGCACTTTAACCCATATAGAGAGTGGGCAAATTTCAGACAGACAATTTATATGGGTAACATGCTTTTTAGTTGTGAAAATCCCTTTGCAAACTGCTCTCATAAATTGACTGAAGAGTCTACAGCCCTCTTGCAAGAATTCAGGTGACTCAGGATTTAACACCAGTCCTTCCTTCCCCACTATTTTATTTATTTAATTGTGTTTATTTCACATAACTTCCAAAGAACAGTTCAGTACAGGTTATATACAGTCATAAAATCTTACATAACATTTAACACACGAACAAAATACATAAATCCATTTAAGACATTTAAAAAGACACTTAAAAAGCCTTACATATATATTCATATATAGGGTGGTCATGTACCTCTATTTCAAGGGGGAGAAGCTAAACCCATTTTGGTTTTGCCCCATTCTAATCAGGGAGATATGGTTTCAACTTCCCTACTGATTTCTCTAAGAAAAATAGGATTCTCTCTCCATGCATGCAATAGAGGCAAAACCAGGACTGGCTCAACTCATGACCCTTGTTATGTATTCTAGGAAAACACTGGCACCACAGAGTTTATTTAAGACCTGCTTTCAAAATAATCCCAGTGTGCTGAAATTGACTGGGAACATTATGAGAACAGACCAAACTCATTTTTGTTTTGTCAAAGTCATAACCTAGAATAAACATGTCTCCGTTTGTGCTTCTTGCTGCGATGCTTCATTTGGTTTATAGTTTAAACTGGGAAGACAATTAAAGACAGTCTCCTTTTCCTCCGTTACAATTCATTTTCATCCACTTCTATTGGCGAGAGTGGGCTTCGCTGAGACCACGCTGGTGATGTAGCAGAACTGACAACTCCCATTTTTGGGTACGGGCAGCAGCAATGGCACAAACAGCATCTTCTGCAACAGTGACACTGAGCCAGCTCAAAGCACATTTCAAAATATTCTAGCGACTCCCCTTCTTCCAAGATCTGGTAGTCACTGATGCGCAGTGTGCACTTGGGTGGCAGCTCAGTTTTATTGAGGTACTCTAGTTCCATGTTGTCCACAAGCAGTCTAGCCCGTCTGCTCAAGTTCATTATCTCACCAGCAGAGTTTGGAGCTGTTGAAATGCCTGAAAAGCTGCAAGGCGAACTGGAAACTCGGGAATCTCACAGAACGTAGCAGCAGCTACCACTGTCCTGCCAAACTTGACCACCTCATCTGCCGTGAGCCTGTCTTCTTTTGCTTAGGGCCAGATTTAGGCACAGGCATGTCCCTAAGGTACAAAATTCTGAAGGTGCCCAAAACTAGTACTGTCTCCCTGCTGTTCTCTGATTTCTGGGGTTGAAACACCCCACTCCTGGTGCTCCGACTATAGGCACCGTAATCTTAAATCCAGCCCTACCTTTGCTATGTTCTGTGGTGCGACTTGTCTGTCTTGACTAGGCTATAAGCTCCAAGGAGCAGGGACTGTCTATTATGTATTGTGTCTGTACAGCGTTGCATACTGTACATATGATGTGCACTACAAAAGTGCTTAATAACTAGGGGCTGTGTGCCCCTGCTTGCTTTGCTCAGCAACCCCACCAGTGAGGGAGTGTGCAGAAGGGGTGTAGGAGTGATATATTCTTGGTGTGGGAGACGAGATGAGGGAGATGAGTGTATGCATGGCTGGGGGCACTATTCCCTTGCACTCTTAACTTGACCTAAATATGTACACCCTGGAAGAGAGGAGGTGCAGGGGAAATACGATACAGACCTTCAGGTACCTGAAAAGTTTTAATGATGCACAAACGTTTTCCGTTGGAAAGAAATCAGTAAAACTAGGGGTCATGTAATGAAACTCCAGGGAGGACGACTCAGAACCAACGTCAGGAAATATTTCTTCAGGGAGAGGGTGGTGGATGCCTGGCCTGCCCTTCCTGAGGAGGTGGTGAAGACAAAAATGGTGAAAAATTTCAAAGGCGCATGGGATAAACACTGTGGATCCCATGAAATGAAAAAAGGAGTACATGGGGTAACTTGCTGGTATGGCGATTAACCAATAAGCTTGATACTTTTGATGCATCTCCAACATTGCTCTCTTCTTCAACGGCAAGAGGTAACGAGGAATTGGACTCAAACAGCAACCAACAAGGGCCCTGACTTTGACGGTTTGGGAAACTAAGTAAGGTGGTGACCTACATGGCGCAGCAGAGAAGCTTGCTGGGCAGACTGGATGAACCGTTTGGTCCTTTTCTGCTGTCATTTTCTAAGTTTCTATGTCCCTAACTCCTCATCCCATGTGAAGATAGGGAGAAAGTCCTGGTGGCTGTGTGTGTGTGGAGGGGGGGAGGGTTAGGTAGTGGTGGTGTGTATGCATGGGGGATTGGTGGTGGTGCATGTGGGTTGGCAATTATGTATGTAGAGGGGTTTGGTGGCAGTGGTGGTGGGGTATGTGTAAGGAGGATTGGTAGTGGTGGGCAGTTGTGTATATGGGGAGGTCTGGCAGAGATAGCATGTGTGTATGTGGGAAGATCTGAAGGTGGTGATTTGTGTGTGGAGGTTGGCAGTGGTATGTGCGTGGGGGGTTAGTTATGGTGCGTGGAGGGGTTTGGTGGCAGTGGTGGTGGGGTGTGCATAGGTGAGTTGGCGGCGGTGGTGGGGTTATGTGTGGGGATTGGTGAGGTGTGTGGGGCAGTTTGGCAGTGGGGGTGGGGCGTGTGTTGGGGATTGGTGGTGGTAGTGTATATGGAGGGGTTTGGCGATGATGGTGGTTGTGTGTGTGGGGTGATTTGGCAGCAGTGGTGGTGTGTGTGGGGACTTGGTGATGGTGTTAGGGTGTGCAAAGGGGAGTTGGCGGTAGTGGTTGGGTTATGTGTGGAGGTTGGCAGTGATAGGGTGAGTGTGGGGTGGTTTGACAGTGGAAGTGGGGCATGTGTTGAGGTTGGTGGTGGTAGCAGGGTGTGTGGTGGGGGGCTTGGCAGCGGTGGCAGGGTGAGTGGGGGGGGCTTGGCAGCAGCAATAGTTATATGTGTGGGGTGGGTTTGGCAGTAGTGGCTGTGTGTGTGGGGGGGTTAATGGTGGTGGTTGTGTGTGAGTAGGGGAGTTTGTGGTTGTTTCATTTAGAGGGTTTGGCAGTAGTGGTTCTGCATGTGGAGGGCTTTGGCAGCGGTTGTGTAGGAGAGGTTTGGCAGTGGTGGTTGTGTGTTGGGGTGGTTTGGCGGTGATGTGTGTGAAGGGTGTTTGATGGAGGTGGTGGTGGTGTGTGTGTGGCGGGAGGGTTAGGTTGGCAGTAGTTGGTGTGGAGGCAGGTGTGAGGTTGTTTGGTGGTTGGATGTGATGGTGTTGTATGAGTGAGACTGGGTGTGTAAGGGGGTGGCATATGTGGGGGAGATGGGTATGGGTGGTTAGAGCGGGTCTAGGTGAGTGTATGTGGGCAGTGATGTGGTGTGAGGTGTACAGGCGGGGTATATGCATGTGTGGAGGAGCTGATGGTTTGTGTGGGAATTATGTGAGTATTGTGTATGTGGAGGGGTGCTAATGTGCGAGGAGTGAGAGTGTGTAGGGATGGTGTGTGGGATTTGTATGCAAGTATGTGGAAAGGATGGTGGTGAGTGAAGAATGTGTTTGTGGGAGGAGAGGGTGGTGTGTGAATGTGTGTGTGTGTGTGTATGTGAGAGGGTGGATGTGTACAGAGTGTGTGTGGGATGTGTGAGTGAAGAGTGTGTGTGGAGAGGTGCCAGTGTGCGAAGAGTGAGTGCGGAGGGGATGGTGCGTGAGGTGTGCCTGCATTGTGTGGAAGGGGTGGTGTTATGTGAGGAGTGTGCATGTGTGTGGAAAGGGTGTATGTGAGGGGGTGATGGTGTGTGGGGAGTGAGTGAGGAGTCTGTGTGCGGAGTGGGGAGGGTGTGCATGTGTGTGGAGGGCGTAGGCAGTGTGTGGGGCGAGTGTGTGTGATGAGGGGGTGCTGGTGTCAGGAGTGTATGGGTGTGGGTAGTGACATATGGGGGATGTATCTGTGGAGGAGTGTTTTGTGTTAAGAGGGTATGAGTGTGGGTTGAGGGAGTGTTTTTTATGTGTGTGTGTGTGTGTGTGTGTGTGATAGGAGGGAGGGTGGTGGTGGTGGGACTTGTGGGATGTGTCTGTAGAGGAGATGGTGATGTAGGGATGCGTCTGTTGATATGAGTATGTGTGTGGCAGGCAGGCAGACAGTAATGGAGGGTATGTGTTTCCAGTCTATCCCTTGACATTCTTGTCTTGCTCCTCTCTCCTCATCTTCCTCCTACCAATTCAATTGTTCTCTTCTTTTTCCCTCCCCCACTTTGGAGCACTTTCTTCTATCCCTACCAAGGCCAATCTGGCCCACAGCCAATCGCACTCCTCTCCCCTCTCCTGCTAGTGCAGACATAGAAATCCTTCAGCACTGCCCTCCGTTGCAGAGGTGCTGCGCTTTGTCTCTTCTCTCGCTGGCCCTGCATTGTGGCTCTGCTCTCTCTGCATCGCTTCTTGTGTGCTGGAGTGGCAGCCCATGCCACCACGTCGCTGCATGTACATGTGCAGGCACGTTGCAGTGACTACCTGGAGCCCTAATACTTTTATAACAGATAGATAATTTAGCAGAAATATGGCAGTAAAGGAATAACATTACAGAGATGGTACTTATGAGCGGGGCGATAGGCGAGAGATAAGGCAGTATTGTAGGAGTAATGCAATTGTCAAGGTTTTTAGCTTCTTAATACTGCAAGCCGTAAGGTGCAGAGTTCAAGCTTGGCTTTATAACAAACAATATTCTGGCTTACAGTATGCAGGTTTAAATACAAAAACATGATACCTTTAGTTCAAGGGAGCTTAGATTTACAGGGATTTTGGTTCCAAACATCCATGAACAAGTGCAAACAGCAATGTTCACATCAGGTCCATTCCAAGTTCAGAATCTTCAGAGGATCGCTTCAGCCTACAGAATATAACTTACCTACAATCTCCAATCGGGTTCACGTCACCTGCTCAAGAGCAGCCTTGAAAAAGCCAGCAACCAGTGTTGTTCCCAGTCATCCCTTCTGTAATCCCCGAGGACCCATCGAGCTCCTCAGGGGCGGGGTTACAGCCTTTACCTCAGACCTGCTGCTAACAGCTTCTGAGATGCTCAACTTCAACTTACCAGAGCCACCCCAGGCAGCTCAAAGGCATCCGATAGCTACAGCAGTGCTGGAGGAAGGGCGTGACGTGCGAGAGATACGGCAGTGCCGGAGTACCGTCACAGACAAGGCACATATGGAGCCGTGTGACGTGCAAGAGACATGGCAGTACTGAAGGAACAGTGCAATGTTAAAACCGAAGCAGCAGTGGCATTCATCAGAGCTCCTACATGTGTTGTATGTCTCTTACTACAAAAAAAAAAAAAAAAAGGTAATTTTTTTTCACCAGGGAAGCTCACTGGGGGGAAAATAGCAATTAAGAAATAATGCTGACTTAATGTTTGAATTTAAACGGAAGCATATGGTATTCGTGCTCCGTACTTAAAACACTCTCGCCTGGCCATGGGTGACAGATCATCAAGGTTAATGATCTAAAGCAAGCAGCACTGTTAGCGTGCGCCCCCCCGGCAACATCTATAAAAGTTTCAGCAGCCTAATAACAGGGAAACCAAAGCCCACCGTGCTGCCATTTTACATATACATTATCCACTGCTGCATATGAGGATTGCTACGGCCTAAGGACCTGCCAGGTCGGGGCACAGGAGGGTATCTGGCACAGTGTATCCAACGCATCTATGAGGTCTCTTGGCTGCTGACCTTAAGTGCTCCAAATATTAAAGTACACGTTTGGAGGCAGATAATCGCAGAATGCTGTGTGCCTGACTCGGGTGCCTCCATTCTGGGCTGAAAACTCACCTTTGCAAGTGCTTAAATTTAGGCCTTCTTCATTCGCTTACATTTAGGGACCTAAATGAGGTGCCCAACCCTGAAAATCAGCGCAGGGTGCCTTAACTTATTTCCCTTGACCCCCCAAGCTCCTGGCCCTGCCCACTTTTTAGGGACTCAGTCCTGGTCAAAAGGGTCAGTTTAGGCACCCAGTCCCTTTTGGAAACTGACCTGTTACTTTGCAGTCCATTTCTGCGAAGGAAGGGTTTTAAAGGCTCCTCCGGCCCCAGTCGCTTTCGCCAACACCTATCCCAGCGCGCGTTATCATTAACTAACTGCAGGAGACTCATCTGGAACCAGCGCTAGGATGAATGTAAGCACAAACATTTCCTAAGTGACCACTGGGAATGGAGGGGGTGGGGGGTGGGGGAGGGAATTTTATAAAATGGAGTGTGCGCTGATGATAAACTACAAGAAAAAAATATTTGTAATGGTTCCTCCAGGCGAACTTCTTTCAGCTAGGGTAGCAAGAGTTGGTAACTAGAGGGAGGCACCATGCATATGCAGCCCCTCCCTTGGAGGGTGCCGGGATGGTTCTCTCCTGGGTAAGGTAATAAACACAGCTCTCTCCTGAGAGCTCAGCAGGCACTACAGTTTGGTTCAGAGGTTTTCAGGAAGTCTGGAGATGTTTCCCTCTGTTGGTTTTTGTACCCTATCTGGGGACCCGGGCTCCATCCTGCCTGTAGTCCATGGGCTAGGTCAGGGACTCCACTCCTGTAGCCCATTCCTTTGGCGCAGGGTGATTCTGACCTGGGTTGTTTTGGTGGGAGTTCTGCATTTTTGGGGAGAAAATTGTGAGACCCCAGAGTGTGTGTGTGTTCGGGGAAAGGTCTTGGAGAAACCTCTCTTTAGGGTAGGGAAGACCTGCCCCTCCGTAACCTCCTCAGGGAGCAGAGGAACGGTGGTGACCCGCAACAGTGTCCTCCTGATGTTTGGACCTATTTGGGGACACAGACACTTTTGATTGGCCCGGAGACAGGAACACTTAAACCTGAGGGCTCTGTGAGGATCCCTTCCATCATGGGATTCAGTGAGAGAGAGAAACAAGGAGAACTGAGTAAGAACAAGTTTGAGACCTGTTGAGGACATCCAACTCTTCTGTGCAGAGGCCATGGTCTACCCTTTCTTACCAGTATTGGAGGGTTGTTCCTGCCCAAACAAAGATAACCTGCTCACTTGGGGCCTCATTACATCCAAGCCCTGGCATATCCATGCACAGACCGAGGGAAAACACTTAACCTGAGAGTTACTGGGTTAACTGTGCCATTATTTTATTTTGGACACTGCACCACAGCCTCTCTGGGTTTTACTGGCACTTACGGCATACGCGGTAGTAAGGAAAACTGGAGCTCTCCCTTGGGTAAAAAAGCACCCCCCTCATTCGGACTTCCCTCCACCACCAAAGGACTCCGACCCTGGGAAGGAAAGGGACCATGTGTAAGAGCGAGCCCATGTGATCCAGCCCCGTTGGTGTGAGGCCTGCACCCGGAGATGGGGTTACACTTCTATTCCAATACAGAAGTAAAGCTGGAAGATGACCAGCCGAGAAAGACCAGAACCATGAAATCCAAAAATTAGCATTTTGAAGGCTGTAGGTTCAAGTTTTGTTTTAAAAACTGGGGGGGGGGGGGGGGGGGGGGGGGGGGGGGGGGGAGTCATCCAAAAGATGGAGAGGGTATTCGAGCATAAAGGAAAAAACAGTCTGCCATTTTATCAAGATCATTTATTGTGCGGGGCAAACGCAAATAGCAAACATTTTGGGGTTTCTAGCTACATATTGCCTTTGACAGAAGTACGAGTCCCTGAAGATTGGAGCATTATGACTGCTTTGCTAACCTTCTCTACTTGGGAATGGCAGGCACCACTATTTTTGGGTCTGGTAGTCTCCTCCTCCTCCTATGAGGAGCTCAGAACCAGTACACATGAGGTTTCGTTTGCAATTACCAGGGATATTCCAGATTTATATTCCTCTTCCTCCAAGATGCCCATTGCATTGAGAGTCCTCAGCCAGGTATTGTGCAACAATACTCCCTTGGCCCCTGAATGTGGCTGCTGGGTGTTGTCACTGAGTGATAGCCCCGTGTGGGCTATGAATGTTTCTACTGAGAAACTGCGTCCTGGTCGAGGAATTTAACTCACACAGCACTACCGTTCAGCTACTGGGCTAGCCCTAGAGGATTTTTTTTTCTTATGGACATTCAGCCCTTCTTTGTAAAATCGGAGCACCATGGGAGCAGTTTAACCTTGTACTTCTGGTTTCCAAAGACTGGGAGTTGGAACAATGACTTTGGACTACATACCAAGAACTGTTCACAAGGGCAGTCTATGCTAGGCTAAGCTGCAGAACCACCAGCATACAAGGAGTCCTCTAGAGCAGTGGTTCTCAACTGGTGTGTCGCCACACTTCCCGGTCCCCTGCTGACCCAGCTGCTCCCCCTACCTGTGCAAAATAGGTCCTCCTCACCAGCTTAAAATGCTGATAGCCCAGGTGGAATGCAGCAGGACAGCTGGAGTCAGCGGCACAGGCATGCTCTCTTCTTCCCGCCCCCCCCCCCCCCCCCCGGCTCGGAAGAGGAAGTGGTGAGCAATGGATGCATGTGTGGGAAGAAGAGACCATGCTAGTGCAGGCAGCGTAGGCCCGAAGAAGACAAGAGAGGCCCAGCCTGAGGAATGAGCAGCGCAGCTCGGAGAAAAATGAAGAACAACATCAACCCCTGTGGCTGATGGGACGACTCCTCCATGGGGCTGAAAGTGAAGGAGATTGCTGCTGCCTTTAGGGTTGGGAGGAGGCTGCTGCTGTTGCTAGCTCGGGGGGGAGGGGGTGTGAGTGAATGAGCAGGCACATGTATTTGAGATGTTCTTTGTGTGTGTGTGTGTGTGTGTGTGACAATGTATGTGTATGATTGAGAGCCTGTGTGTGAGAGATAGCATGAATGGAAGTGCATGACTGAGAACCTGTTTGTGTGAAAGAGTATGTGTGTGTGATTGAGATCCTTTGTGTGTGAGAGAGATCATGTGTATTTATGATTAAGAGCCTGTGTGTATAAGTAAAAGAGAGAGCATGTGTGTCTGTGTGTGACAGAGACCTGGTTTAGGTGAGGGAGCATGTGAGGATGTGATGGAGAGCCTGTGTATAAATGAGAGAGAGAGAGAGAGCATGTTTGTAAGCATGTGAATGAGAGTCTGTGGGTGAGAGAAAAAGACAGCATGTATGTGTGCGATTGAAAGCCTGTGTGTGTGTGTAAGTGTGAAAAGACAGACAGCATGTGTGTAAATGTGTAATTAAGAGCCTATATAAGTGAGAGAGAAAAGGCATGTGTATATGTGAGTGAGCATGTGTGTATAGGTGTGTCATTGAGAGCCAGTGTGAGAGAGAGCGCTGGTATGTGGCTGAGAGAGAGGAGAAAGTTCCAAGCAAACCACCCTTCCTCCTGCTAATTCAAAACAATCTCAGGGCACCTGGATATCAAACATTCCCAGGTATGCAGAGCAAAACATTTTTTGTATCCTTATTGGGCCTTTATGTCTGCTATTTTGAAATATTTTATTGGTATCTAGAAATTTTTTATATGAGTTTTTAATTATTGGATATTCCATTCATCAACTGTTGTGAAATAATCTGTTCTCTTTGTTAGTATGGTTTTGCTGCTATTGATTTTATATTTCTTGATTTGTTTTAGAAGGATGGGTGATGTTTCTCTTTTTCCTTTGTAACACTGCATACAGAGACTCTGGCTTGTTGCGATTTCCAATTCAGTTTTTGTCTGCATACTTCTAGTTATGCGTTTTGGTCTCTTTATTCTTTGTTCGGTGAGGGTCAGCACATGTGACTGAGGTGAGATATTCTGCTTGCGTGTAGTTTCTGTGTAGGGCTCTATAGCAGCCTGATTTGGTCCGTTTTCCTAATAGGAGATGTATTGATGTCTTAAGGCCTGGTGTAACATTTCAGTGTTGCCTTTTCTTAGGTAAGGTGGTTACTGTTTAAGTGCTGGAAATTGGTGCTGTTTTGGTGTGGGATGTTTACTATTTATGCAATTTCTGTTCAGACAGTATATGTATCTATTCCTTGTGTCATTCTTAACAATAAAAATAATACTGGACCTTTATTTTTTATTTCTGCCATGAATTGTAATGAGCAGTGTGTCACACATGTGAACGTGGTCTGTCAGGTGTGCCTCGATGGGAAAAAGGTTGAGAACCACTGCTCTAGAGACCTCTCAGTGAGAAGAGATGCACTGAAGCCTACATGTACCTGGAAGCTCAAAGAAGCAGGAGACAATGGCTAGAAAGCTGCTCCTGTAGCAGCAGTACTCCTTTATCTCCTGCCCCAGAGCCCCTCCTGTTAATAGTGCTCCTCTTCCACCCACAATAGCGTTTTACCACCTGTTGCATATCCCATTACTGAGACTGGACAAAGCAAGCACTCTACATACCCAATCAATGACAGCCAATTCATTCCCTCTCCACTAATCCCCCAATGTTACTGCCAGTACAGCGCTGGCACCAACCTTCAAAACCATACAGAACTCAGTTCTACAAGACAGCCAACACAGACAGTAGGGGCTCAAAAAGCACAGCGAGTTTTCATCAACCACTATCCTGCCACGGGAGAGGTACAGCACAGGCAGCAGCAGTGCAAACTTCTCTTTCACACACACACACTGCGCCAGCACAGAACAAGTACAGCACGCACAGCAGTGGCAAAAGCTTTCCTGACACATACTGTCCCCCACCACTGAGCAGGTACAGCACGGGCAGCAGCAGTACAAGCTTCTCTCACACACTGTCTACGTCCCCACCACAGCAAGCTTCCCTCACACACACACAGGCTCACAACAGCACAGCAGCAGCACTACAAGATTCCATCACATATTCTCCATCCATTGTAGTTCAGCCCTGTTCTATGACTCAGCAGCTTTGTCATTCCACCTTTCTTGCTCTCAACTTGGATGCTCAGAGAACCATATTTAATGGTTTTCAGTGACCTGATCACCACACACTACCATTTCAAGAAGGCTGCCACTGCCACCTGAATCCCACCATGCACAAACCATTCAAAACGTTATGTCACAGAAAGTTAGAAAACCAGGCCTCACAACCTGTCCATCACTCGATTTCCTTGCCCAGCTGGTTATTTAGAGAAAAAAAATTGAGGTGGTCTCCTTTAAAAATTTACATAAAATTGCAATTCAATTAACGGAAGGAAAAGGAATTCATAAGTATCAGAAGACCTTCTAATTGACTAATTAAGTATGGAAACAGAGAATACAATTACACTAACATTGGACTGATTCATTAACACCACAGCGAAGGCAGAACAGGGTTTTCACTTAAACATACTTCCACAGCTTAATTGTGTAATTTGTTTGGCAAGTACAATCAATAGGGATCCAGCATGTACAAAATGATGTGCAAGATGATTTTTGACTTTACTTTGCATTCCTCTTCAGCAGAGGGGGAGCTGTGAGCAGATAAAAATCTGTGAAGAGCAGCACAGCAAAAAAAACAGCCTGGCAGCCTAGAACAAAGAGTGCAGGAATCCCAGGGAGGAGAGGGATAATGGGTGGGAAGGAAGAGCTGAAAAGCGGGCCAGGGAGGGAAGGTAACAGCCACCAGGCACACAAAGGGAAATAAGCTAGAGAATTAGCAAAACAAGAGGAGGGAAAAAAAAAAAGAAGCATGGCTTATTTGCTGGAAACAGCGTACACAGTATAACATCGATGTACCAAACAAATACTGGGAACAGAACCCTAACAGACGAACGACCAAGTTGCGATCACCTGGGACATTCCTATTCCCACCGACAGGAAAATCGATGCTAGAAAACCAGATATTATTGTGAAGGAGAAAAAACACAAGAATAGCGGTGCTGATAGAAGTGTCAGTGCCCAGCAACTATTCTGTGGATTGTACGGAGAAAGGGAAGATCCTTAAGTAGCAAGAGATGCAATCAGAGACCGAGAAAATGTGGCAGAAAGACACAGAAATAGTCCCAGTTACATTGGGTGCCACTGGGCTGATTAAGAAGAATTTCCAAGTGCATCCTGATATATTGCCTATAAAAATTACACTCTATGAACCCCAGGAGGCGGCTCTCTTTGGTACAATGCAAGTACTAAGAAGGACATCAGCTGTACATTTGAGAGACTGAGATCATTCCCAACATATCCCGGCTTACGAATGAGGTTCAGGCTTTTATTCAAATCCCATTGCTGCTCCTTCAGGTGATGCGATATTGGTGTGCGGAAAACGGGCGCTCATGACAGAGGGCCGATGCACCTCTCCGGGGTGCCCCATGTAATATTTAAATTGGCTGCCGCGGTAAAAAGCAGGCGCTAGGGGAAACTGTGCGCCCCTAGTGGCTCAGCGGGTTAGGAAAACGGACGCTCAATTTTAGAAGCGTCCCTTCTCCTAACCTGCGCATCAGCGGTTTTGCATCGGGAGTTATGGACGCGCGTCCAATCGCGTGTCGAGCTACGCACTGCGGCCACAGCGCACGCTACTGCCATCGGCCTTGCTTGTGATCTTGGGCAAGCCACTGTACTCTCGGGTACAAACAGATTGTGAGACGATGGGAACAAGGAAATACCTGAACGTAATCTGCTTTGAAACGTTGAAAAGCGGAACATCTCTCTCAAATAAATTCCTTTCAAGGTATGCACAAAACAAACCTACTTGGAGACACTACCATTGCTTCGTCAGAGAGGGACAGAGGAAAGAGGGGTGGGGAATGCAGGGAAGTGCTGGAAGAAAGCAGGAATTCCTGAGGGGAAGAGAGAAAAAAAAAAGAAAGTAAGGCGGGAAGGAGCAGAGGAAATTCCTCACGAGAAAACGGGCAAGTTGGAAGGGGTAATATCTTATTAGTCCAACAAAACAGATGTTGTGCATTGGCTAGAGAGGCCGCACAGGTCACGTTCTCTGAAATAAAGCAGGTGGTGGTATGTAGCGGGACAGAGCTGGGGGAAAGGTGAGGAAAATGGAGCCGGGAGAAGTGGGAAAAGGTGATGGGATGACAGGAGAAAGGAAAGCTAGCATGGTGGAGAGAGAAACAATGAGCATTTTAATTTTTTTTTTTTTTTTAAAGCAAATTGAGAAATGTTACCATGTCAGTTGCCTAAATATTGCGTTCAGAATTAATGAGCGATGAAATGAAGCTTATTAAATACTCCTCCTTGTGGGTATAGGGAGATGTTTCTCAGGTAGGAGGAGACCAGTAACCATTATCCATGGAAGCAATTAGTGACACTAACCTAATTACTTGTTTACATAACTCTCCTTACAGGTTTGTAGTCAAGTAAATATATCACCACTTCTGGCAAGTCACTGGGAGTTTGTGGAAGAAGTCTCTCACTGGATACAGACTGATTCCCGTTCTGCCACGTTATAGACAAAAGGGGCACCTGCATTACCAGCCTGTGCGCGCAGTCTCTCAGAATCTGTACTACGTACAATGGAGGGCACGGCCTCCTGTGCCATGAGATACGGCAGAAACCCCCAGAAGGCTGACGTAACCCATGCTGGTGGCACAGGCGTTTACTTTTTTTTGTTTTAGAATATTTTTATTTTTTTTTCAATGTGTCTTTGTTCTTCTCCCTCTCACTTCCCCACCCCTCCCTCTAAGCCTCTCTGCAACCTCATCGCTTCTCCTCCTTCCCAGCACGCCACCACCACCTCCCCACCAAGAAAATCTCCCTTTCACCCACCGACCCCCTCCTCAACACCCCAGCTCAGCTCTGCAACCCCTAGTCCATCATCATCTCTACCTCCCCCTCTTGCCCTTCCAGTGGATCCTCCATCCCTCAACTGGTATGACTGAACCACAGATCACAACGGTGGCAGGAAGGGAAAGGCCTGATATGTTTGCAGAGTGACAATGAGGAGACAGACAGCAGAATTATGTTTGAGTTAAAGAAAAAAAAAAAAATCACTGTTAAATCCTTGTATGTCAATTCTGAACAATTTGATCATTTTGGAAAAAGCTGTCCTGCATTTTTAAGATGGCTGTGAATTTTCTTTTTAGCATCCTGCTCTTAGTCCCTCCACGGAGGGGAGGTGCTGCCTTGCTCTTCCATGCCATGTGTGACCTTGCGTTCTCTGCCAACGCGCCAGCCCCCTCTCCCCCTTCTCACCTCCGCTGCAACGCAATCTAGGAGTCTCTGGTCTGCTCCCTGGCCCATTGTAGTTACATCCTGCCTTTCTGATGCTGAAGGATGGCCCAAAGCAGTTTACAATAGATTAAAAGTAA
Source organism: Rhinatrema bivittatum (assembly GCF_901001135.1). Taxonomy (NCBI): domain Eukaryota; kingdom Metazoa; phylum Chordata; class Amphibia; order Gymnophiona; family Rhinatrematidae; genus Rhinatrema; species Rhinatrema bivittatum. The sequence continues at coordinate 27,941,003 of NC_042623.1, read as the reverse complement.
AAGTGTAAAGAAATCACTATCTCTAGGGTTATTTTCAACCTATGAAGTGCAAGCAACAACCTCCTTTGCCCTAACGTGCTCATTTCACTTGTTCCGATAAAGGGAGTGCTAACTCTTCAAAGCTCGTCAAGAAATGTATAAAAAGGTGTTACCTTCTATATATATATATATTTTTTTTTTTTTTTATTTAGTGACCTTTATTTCTGGGTATGGATGCAGACTAACACGGCAACCATATTATTTTATCTTCTGTTTGTGTTTCTGTTGAGCAACAATATTTACTTTGAACATGTCTGGCTTGGATGTCTTTACAGAGAGTTAAAAAAAAATACATAAAAGGGTGTTCATGCGCCAGTTAAAGAGGAAAACACATGGGGACAGTCTGCAAATTCTGAAAGGCTCGTCTTTCAGCTACCTTTAATCGCTAGTGGCAGTGTTGCCTGGATGCAAGGTCATGCCTCTGAATTGGCACGGATACACTGCACCCTGCTAGGATTCTGAAAGTTTATCAGTATAAACATTTCCGTTTTTTTAGGGATAGATACGAATAAATGTGCATGGAAGTTTCAATTTTACAGCTATTTTGCTACAAGAAAAAAAAAAAGCTTGCAAGTGAACAAACAGCTGAGGAAAAGAGCGCGTACATGCCTGCAAGGCAATGGAATAAGGAATTTATTATATTAATTGTACTGACCCTTTCAGGGCATAGGTTTCCTCCCGCAACCCCTCTACATATTAAGGGAGGAGTAAGGGTTGAACGGCGTGTGGATGACCTGCACTGGGATGCTGACCTTTCAAGGTTTAACCTGATTTCAGGGCTGGTCCCTAGGTGTATTTTTTAACACTGGGCCCACAATGCAGCTGTAGCTGGGAGTTACAGGGGGAGGTGGGGGTGGAGCAGAAGGGAACTGGCTCAGGTGAGCCTCAGCGACTGCAAGCGGCAAGAGGGAGCCTTAGAGCAATTTCTCGCGTCTCACGGCAGCACCTGGCAGCGGCGGTGCCGACACAGGCGTCGGAATGGGGTGGGCCGCACGGGGCCATGGCCCGACCAACTTTGGGGCAGGGCGGCATACCCATTAGCAGGCCTCCCCCGGTCTCCAGCAGCAGGAAGGGCCACACAATTTCCCACTGCAAGAGACAGGGGGCGGGGCCAAGCAGCAGCAGCACTGCCATTGCCTGGCGCACTTTCCCCTCCCCCACCAGCTGCCGATTTGGCTAGACTAACCTAACAGCGGCAGCTCCTCGGGCTGCTTCCTTCCCCCCCCCCCCCCCCCCCCCCCGATGTGTTTTGCACCCTGGTTATAAGCACGACGCACTGGCCCCGTGGACAGGGGAAGGAGAAGAGGAAGTGGCCGGAGGAGGCCTGAGGATTTGCTGCTTCTGCTGTTACCTTAAGACGCCCTGAGATATCCTCCTTCCCCCACCCAGAACCCCTCCTCCTTACCAGCACCAATCATTAACGTCCGTCCCACTCCTCGCTCCCCCCCCCCCCCCAAGAGCAAATACATTGGGACAGGGGAGAGAGGGTATGGGGGGCAGAGGGGAGAAAAAACGAGGGACAGAAAGGCAAATAGATGGGGGGGGGGAGGGGCAGGGGGAAGAGGGGGGGGGCGCCAAGGACAGAGTTGGCTGGTTTGGCCACCCTTAACCAGAAAGCCATTTCGCTGCCCTGTTTTCTCAGGCACCATGGGTCACCCCACCTTGCTGTTGTCTGGATATCAAGCTTAGCAATGGCCATACAAGCTTCAGTGGTCACATCAAGGTAGACGACATTAAAAGACTTCCTTATCTGGCTGTCTCTTAATTTTAAACTTTAGTTATTTGAAAGCGCTCTGTCTGACCTTTCAAAGTGATATAAGACTGAGGGCTAAGTGAACGTGTATTGTGTCTGGAGGCCCAGTGCGGGAAGCTTCCACTATTCTAAGATTTAAAGGGAGAAACTATTTAAATTAAAAGTTAAGTGAAAATATAAATGTGTCATAACCAGAGAACAAATGTCCTGGGTACAGCACTGCAAGAAAAAAAAAAAAGAAAGCAGCAAGAAAACCTCAGTTCTGTGTGGTCTCGGAAGCTCATGTGCTGTACACCCTCAGATTATTCCTCTGCTGCTCCAATAAAAAGCATCATCCCTGCAGTTCACGCAGAGGGCCCCTCACTTCCCAGATTAGCTGGGGGATGCTGAGGAGGCAGCATTCAGCATCTCTTCGTTTGGGGGGGCTGGGGAAGGGGGTTATGACGATTGAGGGCAACCCCTGTGGCCAGATTTGGAGCCGATGGAGTCCCTGGGTCTCAGGACCGGTCATTAAAATGACTAAAGCAGGAAGTGTTAGTAGGGAATATGGGGGGGGGGGGCTATTAAAATAAGGGACAAAACTCAGGTAGGTGCAAGTAAGCACTCACAGAGGCTGAGGCAATATAGTGCGCTCAGGCTAGCGCGCCGGGTAACAACTCTACTGGACGCGCTAAAATAACTCCACGATGCAATACGGGGATTAGCACATCCAAAACGCGCCTCCAATGGAGTGCACAGCTAATAGTGTCGATCGCATGCTAATTCCATGCAGATGAGGCTATTACTTATTACCCCTCGATGTCAAAAATTGCTGCATGACCAAGGTGCCCATTTTAATGCGGCAAATTTAGAGCCTGTCGTGATCAAGGGCTCAACAAATAAAATCCTGCTTTAAGGGGGAGGAACAAAAATTAAAAAGTGGAATACTTTTATTTAATTATACAAGCTTTATACGCGGTTAGGTTTTCTGATTCTGTATCCTGTATGATGATGATTTGCTCTTTGGATTTTGTATTAATGGTCAACTTTGTCATTAATTGTATTTGTATTTTTTGGATGTCGAATAAACAGATTTAAACAAAAAAAATCCTGCTTTTTGTGGTTCCTCAGAGGGAAGCACAGACAGCAGCATCCCCAAGGTCTGGCCCAACTGGAACCCCTGCCACAGTAGGTGAAGGAGTGAATAAATTCATATTAATTGTCAGGCGCTTAATATTAATTTATTCATTGGTCCATTCACTGTCACATCAGTAAAAAGACCAATCAGGAACATCCCTGCCGGGGGTGGGGAAGGAGCTCTGGCCAAGCTGTTGTGAGCACAGCGCCACGTCTCCTGGGTGTCCAATGCAGAGCACTAGGGATGCACAAATAATCCATTGCACGTCCCTTTTAGCGCAGCAGCTCATTTGCCTATTGCATCGAGCGCCCGAGATAGGTGGATGTGTGCGCTTTCAAAAAAATGTACGCCCAGTTTGGATGCATGTTTTTAAAGCAAGGAGACTGCATCGGCCTGATAGAGGCAACATCCTAGCCCTGGTTCCAACTGAGCTGGGAGGAGGAGAAGAAAGGAGGAAAACAAATGTAGATATATACACACACACTATTTTTCGCTCCATAAGAAGCACTTTTTTCCCCCAAAAGTGGGGAGAAAATGTCTGTGCGTCTTATGGAGAGAATATTAAAAAAAAAAAAAACCAAACTAACTACAACCCCCACCCTCCTGACCCCCCCCCCCCCCCAAAAGTCCCTGGTGGTCCAGCGGGGGTCCGGGAGTGATCTCCTGCACCTGGGCCGTTGGCTGCCAGTAATCAAAATGGCACCGATGGCCCTTTGCCCTTACTATGTCACAGGGGCTACCGGTGCCATTGGTCAGCCCCTGTCACATGGTAGGAGCACGTCCATTGTTGGACCCCCGCTGGACCCAGGGACTTTTGGCAGGTCTGGGGGGGGGGGTTGTATTTTTTTTTTTCCAACAGAAAGAGAATGATAAACGTTTTCTGATCTGGGGAGTGGACCGAAATGGCCCTCCCCAGACCCGAAAACAAAATGGGGACAAAAAAAAATTTTTATGCACTCCCCTAACTTGCTCCATAAGACGCACAGACGCCCGGGAACAGAGCTGGTTTAGCACACCATTTTTTTTTTCCTCCTCTGAATCCTAGGTGCATCTTATGGAGCAAAAAAATACGGTATATCATGGCTTACTATGTCATCACAGTATCACCTAGAAACAGACATGCAAGGGGAGGAAGGTGTCTTCTGATCTGCAAGCCAAACTCGGGACTGGTTTCACAAGAAGTGAAGAGAGCAGCTTCCTGCACACATCACTAAGTGGCGGCACCGCACATCTCAAAAGCCACCATGGAGGATCTCGGAGGCATAAGACTAGGATTTTTGCAGGAGGGACTTTGGGAGATAACTAGGATTTTTTTTTTCCTTTTTACTTTAAGCTGCAAAGTAATTTTCTAATTAAGCACACATTATTACAGAGGGTCACAGCTAAAGCTAGTGCAGAACTTGGGATGTGCTGCAAGAGGAGGCTCACAAATGAGATTTTCATTGCCAGTACGACTGAGTATTTAAATGGGGGACTGGGGTTCGGGGTTTTTGTTTGTAGACACTGAGGTGGTTTATGGAGAGGAGGGGGATTTTTTTTATTTTATTTTATTGCCAATTGGAATAAGGAGTCCATCCAGCTTTAGTGAGAGAGGGCAGTGCGGAATTTGCTCCCTAAATTATTCATGCATTGTTGCATTTTTTATGCATTTTCTTTTTATTGATGCATTTGATATTTATTGTATTATCTGTGATTTGTAAATCGCTTTGGGTTGAACTATGGTCAAGGAAGGAGATGCAGAAGTACAGCATAACATTCACATGTAGAATGATTCAAATATTTACATAATCGGGCAATAAATTTAGAACCTGTTTAGCTCCAATAACCTTAAACTGCAGGTTAAATTGTTAAACAGCAGGTGTTCAGAAAATAGCAGATTTAATACAGTTTCAAACTTTAGTCTTGAAAACAGTATTTCTCTGAGTGCTATAATTTTATCTTACTACATAATTAGTTATTAAAGTAATTTATACCTATCAGCCTATTAACATTTATAGATTTAGTCTGACATCGTCTTCCAAAGGCACTGCTGATCATCTACAGACTGATCTGTGCCTTTCATAACAGTTGATACAGGCGAACTGAAAATCAAAAAAGGCTGAGGGATCCTCCTATGTTTAGGAGACTAAAATCATCCCACCTGCTAGTAAGATGTTTTACATTATATATTTTTAAAAAATGCAAAAGTAAAGCAACTTTTTTTTCTCCTGATCCAGCAATTTCCTCCTGCTACTTTCCACCTGTAGCTCAATCAGAACCAGGTCTGGGATCTGGTGCCAGCAGTCTTCATTTGCAACCACTCGGGTGGGGGGGGGGGGATTTTCCCCCTATTTAATATCACCCCCTTCTCCCACAACACGGTCCTGGGCTGGGGGCAGAGTACCCAGGATCCTTCTAAAACCCTGCAATCAGGGACCCCGAATCCGACCGCTAAGCAGTCACAACCACTCCTTCCCTCCCTCTGCAATCAACCCAGGGACGCAGACGACTCGACTGGGGGATTGAACTGGGGACCTTCTGCATGGCAGTGCACAGCACTCAGCCACCAGGCTGGCCCAAAACTGCCCTTTTAAGGAAACACAGAGCCTGGTCTTAGCATATAAACAGCTGAACAGCCAAAATTGTGTGTGTCTGTGTGAAAAATGAGTTTGGAGTCCAAATAGGTTAAATATATCTATATGGAAAAAGGATCTATAAACTCAGGATCCAAAATTCTTAAAGTACCTCTCCCTCAAGAGACTGCACAATTTTGTTTAGTAAGTTTGCTTTTCTGTTATTGAGCCGAAAACAATTTCTTGATTTACACAAGAGTCCACAGCTGTTTGCACAGTGCTGAGTAGCAGCTACAGGCTAATGTACCTCCACATAAGAACATAAGGCTGACCCAGGATACTGGGTCAGACCAAAGGTCCATCAAGCCCAGAATCCTGTTTTCAACAGTGGCCAATCCAAGTCACAAGTACCTGGCAAGTACCCAAACATTAAATAAACCAAGATATAATTGCTTATTAATTACCGTAATAGCAGTTTATGGATTTTTCCTCTAGGAACTTATCTAAAAATTTTTAAAACCCTGTTACACTAACTGCTGTAACCACATCCACTGGCAATGGATTCCACAGCTTAACTATGTGTTGAGTGAAAAAGAATTTTCTTTGACTTGTTTTAAATGAGCTACTTGCTAACTTCATGGAGTGACTCCTGGTCCACCTTTTATCAACTGAGAGAGTAAATAACCGATTTACATTAACTTGTTCAAGTCCTTACATGATTTTGTAGACTTCTATCTTATCCTCCCTCAGATGTCTCTTCTCCAAACTAAACAGCCCTAACTTCTTTATCCTTTCCTCATAGGGCAGCCATTCCATGCCTCTTATCATTTTGGTCGCCCTTCTCTGCACTTTCTCCAGTGCAGCTATATTCTTTTTGAGATGCGGTGACCAGAACTGCACACAGTATTCAAGGTGCGGTCTCACCATGAAATGATACAGAGGCATTATGACATCCTTCATTTTATTTGCCATTCCCTTTCTAATAATTACTAACATTGTTTGCTTTTTTGATTGCCACAGCACACTGGGCCGACGACTTCATTCACTATGATGCCTAGATCCTTTTCCTGGGTGGTAACTCCTAAGATAGAACCTAACATTGTGTAACTACAGCAAGGATTGTTTTTCCCTATATGCATCACTTTGCACTTGTCCACATTAAATTTCATCTGCCACTTGGAAGCCCAATCTTCCAGTCTCACAAGGTCCTCCTGCAATTCATCACAATCCACTTGAGATTTAACTACTCTGCATAATTTTGTGCCATCCACAAACTTGATCACCTCACTTGTCGTACCCCTTTCCAGATCATTTATAAATATATTAAAAAGCACCGGTCCAAGTATAGATCCCTGAGGCACGCCATTGTTTACCTTTTTCCACTGTGAAAACTGACCATTTAATCCTACTTTCTGTTTCCTGTCTTTTAACCAGCTTGTAACCTACAAAAGAACATCGCCTCCTATCCCATGACTTTGTTGAATGCCTTCTGAAAATCCAAATACAGCACCTCTACCGGTTCACCTTTGTCCACATGTTTATTCACCCCTTCAAAAAAATGTAGGAGATTTGTGAGACAAGACTTCCCTTGGGTAAAAATCCATGTTGGCTGTGTCCCATCAAACCATGTCTAGCTAAATGTTTTGTGATTTTATTATAAGTTTCCATGATTTTTCCCGGCACTGAAGTCAGGCTCATTGGTCTATAGTTTCCTGGATCACCCCTGGATCCCTTTTTAAATATAGGTGTTACTTTGGGGAAAGGGATGGGGGGAGGCATAGTGGGAGGGGGGGTAACACAGACTATATCTGTATGGTATACATTTCTTGGAATTAGGCGGTGCTAAAGCGCATGCACCTCCTAACTGTTTGTACATTCTTTTGTTTGGAAAATGTTAATAAAAATGTTTATTGTCACAATTAAAGGACCAAAAATGCCTCTATTCCTTCCATAAATTCAACAAACATTAGTGAAATTCTTTTATGAACTAAATTAATGACCATTAATGACCATTAATTTAGTTCATAAAAGAATTTCACTAATGTTTGTTGAATTTATGGAAGGAATAGAGGCGTTTTTGGTCCTTTAATTGTGACAATGCTTCATTGACCAAATCCTCGAAAGAAAAATAGAGAATTTTTTTGCTATCTGTAATAAAAATGTTTATACATAAATATAGGTGTTACAATGGCCACTTTCCAATCTTCAGATGACTTTAATGATAGGTTACAGATTAACTGAAATAGGTCTGAAATTTCATTTTCTAGTTCTTTCAGAACCCTGGGGTGATTCCATCCGGTCCAGGTGATTTACTACTCTTCAGTTTGTCAATCAGGCCTACCACATCTTCCAGGTTCACCGTGATTTGGTTTAGTTGATCTGAATCATCACCAATGAAAACCTTCTCCGGAACAGGTAACTCTCCAACATCCTCTTCAGTAAACACCGAAGCAAAGAAATCATTTAATCTTTCTGCAATGGCCTTATCTTCTCTAAGTGCCCCTTTAACCCCCTTGATCATCCAATGGTCCAACCAACTCCCTTCGTAGGCTTCCTGCTTCATGTATATTTAAAAAGTTTTTATTGTGAGTTTTTGCCTCTATGGCCAACTTCTTTTCAAATCCTCTCTTAGCTTGTCTTATCAGTGACTTACATTTAGCTTGCCAATTCTTATGCTTTATCCTATTTTCTTCTGATGGATCCTTCTTTCAATTTTTGAATGAAGATCTTTTGGCTAAAATAGCTTCTTTCACCTTCCCTTTAAACCATGCCAGTAATAGTTTTGCCTTCCCTTCCACCTTTCTTAATGTGTGGAATACATCTGGACTGTGCCTCTAGGATGGTATATATATATATATATTTTTTTTTAACAATGTCCACACCTGTTGCACATTTTTTACCTTTGTAGCTGCACCTTTCAGTTTTTTTCTATTTTTCTCATTTTATTAAATGAGAAAAACCTTTGAAAGTTCAGCGCTAGAGCCGTGAATTTACAACATTTCAACTCACTCATAATGAGATTCAGTGCTCGGATTTAGGAGAGCCAGAGTCAGCCAGCAGACTGCTGGATATATGAGCACGGAAAAGGCCCTGTGTCATCCTACCTGACATCAGAGTCAACTGGTTTGGAATTTGCAAAAAGCAAGACTGGCTCCCTTGGGAATTCAGCAGGCATGGCACACGGCAGAGAAGACATGCATGCTGTTGAGAGCCCAGAGTCCTATAATCCCGAGACACTGCTTTCAAGCCCACCTCCTCATATCTCACCTTCTTTGGATGCTTAATCTCCTGGCACTAAACCTTATCGCCACATAATTTCTCTCGTGTACAACAGACAACGATATATTTAAGTACTAGATAGGATAGTTCCAGATCTTGTCAGGCAGACAGGCAACCCAAGATTCATGTGTTCTGGTCCTAGGTCAGTCACTGACCTGGACACGATAGATACCAGACACATATCCAGGCACCAGAAGTATTCAATTGAACATGAGTCCAAGCTAGGAATAGCTCCCCTGAAGACACTGATGGTAAGACTCCTGCTACCCAATCTAAGATTCACTGCTTCTGCTTAAAATGTAACTTCTCTAACGCACTGTATGTTTTAGAAGGAAAAAGGCCTGCTGGTTGGGCCCCCTACACCCAAACACACACTGGGGTCCATTTCCAGGCACACTTACTTTTAAAATGTCTCAGTGGTAATAAACGTAACTATGTACAAATGAGACCTTGTGGCTACCTCTGTGAGGCTTCTATAACTTACAGCTCAGACCCCGCACAGTTCATAGCTTCAAATTATTTTTGTTTCCAGCATGATGCTGGGCTTCTGCAAAAAGAAAATAGAAGGCAAAGATCTAAAAGTGTTCTGTCAGATAAAGGCGAGTCCCTGTCTGCCTTAAGATCTACACCACACCTCCCCTCCCCTCATTTACCTTTAAGATGGGCTTGCCTATCTTACAGTCTGTGATCTGCAGCCTTCCTACATCCCTCTCAGTAACAGTCCTTGGCTCATATAGGCTTTGCTCGTCCCACTGTGAATCCCAGTCAAGGGTTATCACTGAAAGGTTTTATAGGGTTAATTTACTTCCCATATCAAGTTACTTTGTGTTAGGTGGATATTTAAAGTCAATGTCCACAGAACATGAAGCACATGAACTGAACTTCATTCTGACTGAATGGTACATTAGCCAATCAGGAAACGCAAACAGCCTCCAACCAGTCTGGTTTCATTATATTTGATTCCACCCAAGGATATTTGGAAATCAGGATTAGTCAATCATGGTTAAAAGGCACTTCTAATTCTGGAGCGTCAAACTGTATGACACAAAGTGGGGGTAGTGTGCCTTGGGCCACTGTTAAATTTATATAGCCTATCTTGTGCGAGCACAACATTGGCCTTAACAGGCGGCAGCTAATATGCCACAAGACATGATCTTCTGCTCGGACAGCCACCTCCCCCTTGGGTTGAGCCCGCAAGTTCTGGTGGCCAGCAGAGGTATCCAAGCTGAGTAACGATGAAGATAGAGGTTAGCAAAGTCAGTGGCCAGGCTGAGGTCAGGACAGTCAGAGAGCAAAGCAAAGTCCTGATCCAGGCTGAAGTCAAGGTAGGCGAAGTCAAAGTCCAGGCTTAGGTCAAGATAAGGAGAGATCAGTTCAGGGGGAGAAACACAACAGCACAGGCAGGAGATGGCAAGGATGGGAATAAGGCAGGGCAAGAATATTCAGAAACAAACCAGGAACAAGGCAGGAACTAACAGGAACATACTGGGGCAACTAGCAGTAGACCTGTTGCGAAGGCACTGGAAGATGGTTCTGAGCTTCCCTTTATACTAAGCAGGATGTGATGTTACCTCTGCGTGTCACGGGAAGTCCAGCCAGCAGGTCCTAAAAAAGTGGCACAGCAACTGCAGGAAGTTTAGCCATGGTCTTGGGATGCAGCACAATGCTGTAGGCACTTCAGACTCGAAGTGAGGGGTGTTACACTGAAATACTTTGCCTGGTTTTCAGACTATCCATAATAAATATCGATGAGATATATTTGCATACAAGTTAGACTGTGCTTGTAAATATCTTTCATGGTATATTCACTAGGGATATCCTGAAAATCAAACTAATTTGTAGCCTTAAAGAATTGCAGTTTGGCACACTTGCAATTAATATTCTCTTGAACGCTCCCCTCTGCTGAAAATCATTTCAAATCTCATTTAATCCAATGAGGGAGGTGTCACTCTTCCTTCCAACACCAATCATGTCATGCTCTAATTCAGAATCTTTCTGCTCCTGTCTGCTGAGCTTGGCACTTTCTACCCAGTCCTGCAGCACACTTTGCCCCCATGAGTGGTGAGGTAGTTTTTCTGTACCTAGTATCCCTGAAGAACACATGAAATTATTATCCTGAATTTTTTGATGCATCACTAGGAATTTCACTAACCCAATTCTACCCTCTCCTCTACCAAATGTTTTCCATAATGTACGGATCACAGAACTGCATACACACATCGCACAAGGTAACCTACTTATTAGGGATCATGAAGGACTTAGAGAGATCACGATCAGCGTACAGGCATTCTTAATGAGATGCAATAAATGCAACAACATTACTACAAGCATATCCTCACATAAAGGGGGTGTACCTAGTACAGAGAAATCTCACTATCAGGAATTTTGCTTTATTGTTGTCCATTGCCTTGAGGACACCAGTATGGCAAGAAGGGCATAGCAATAAGTGACTCACCAGCAAGCAGGAAGGTGATGAGGCAGGTCTCCTTTGGCATGTAAAGCTTGAGTCGGGAGCCGCTGAAGACATACTCTACTACCGCCTCTGACCGCCCAGCACGTTGCAGAAATGGTAAAAACTGCTTCGCTTTCTGTGTGTCCTGAGAAAGAGGAAGGTAAACATACATATTACAGCCCCACACCTATTGCTACCTATCCCAGGTGTAAAGAGAACAGTGTGTAAACATTGTATGCAGATGTCAGGTGCATTAAACCAATTGCAGTGACTAACCTAAAAAGGCTCAAGAGCAATGGCTTAGGACACCATCCAAAAACTGCAAGAATTCTGGCCTCTGCCCACGTTTCTTTTCAAAGAAAAATGCCAGCTTTTGCTAAAATGCCATGATGGCTCAAAAATGGCTCCAGCGAGATCTAAAAACAGCCAATCAGCTACAGAAAGTGAGGCCCCCATGGAGATGTATTGGTAAACCAGAAAATGGAGGAGAACTTCTGTCTGCCTCAACCAGCATGATGTGATCTCTCGTGCACCGTAAGAGACAGCACTCACAGCACCGGCCAGAGCCATACCAAAAGGCGCTACAGCGCCGCCGTCACGTGGGGCCTGCTGCTTTTCCACTCATAGGTGTCGGAATGGGGGGGGGGCCGCCAACAATGGGAGAAGCCTCATTGGTGGCAGTGGGATGGCGCATGATTTCATGAACGCTACTGCGATCTCCTCATTCCCCCTCCCCCCCCCCCCCCCCCTGCTCCTGAAGAATGGAAGGATCGGGCCTTCCAGCGCGGGCTGCTTCTTCCTCCTCGGCTGTCGGCACCTGATTGTGTCATTCGGGTACCGGCAAGCTGGGAGGGAGGAAGCAGCCCGCGCTGCAAGGCCCGATCCTTCCATTCTTCAGGAGCAGGGGGGGGGAGGGGGGGGTGAGTGAGGGGATTATGGGTGAGAAGGTGTGGGAGGGCTAACAAGACTTCTGGGCAGTAGGGGGGCTGGGAGGGGGAAAAAGGCTAGGGAGCAAAACTGCTGGGAAATGGAGGTCTAGGAAAGGAGGGCCTGTTGAGCAAGATTGCTGGGAAGTGGGGGGGGGGGGGTCTGGGTGAGGAGAGGGGGGCTGTGGAGTAAGACTTCTGGGGAGTGGGATTTCTGGGATGGGAGAGGGGTCTGGAGAGCAAGACTGCTGAGAGGGGAGCAAAACTGCTGCTTTGAACATCCTTTTTCATGTAAAATATTATAAATGCATACATTTTAAATGTATATGGTGGGGTGGAGGGTACCTAATACCCTTGCACTGTCCGTGGGCATTGCTGTATAAACATTTAACAGAGCCTCCCAACTCGTGGTGTCATGTGTTGTGCAATGGGTGAGGGCGCAGTTTTTCACTTAGCTGCAGGCGCCACATTGCCTGGCCAAGGCTCTGGGACCAGCTCTACCTTTCTACAAACCCCATAATTTTCACATTAACAATTGCTATAAAACCTTTTTCATGTTTTTAAAGCTATATTTAATAAACTCAGCAAACATACTCCTGCAAACACTTCTGCTCCCCTACCCAAGAGCATGCTATACATCAAACAAGCAACAGCGCCAGCCAATCTGGGTGTGAAAGGCTAGCATACAGCTGTCACATTTAGCCCGATCATGCAAGCTGGAAGCCTTCATTACCAATACCCTGAGACTTATTACTCGCTAATCCCCGACATAGCTGAGCACCAGCTGAAGGTGAAAGGTTTTTGTGGTTTGTTTTTTTTGTTACAGATTTCTTAAGCTTTTCACTTGCATGACTCAAAAAAGGTATGGTCAGAACAGCACCCGACCAGCCCCTCCTCCCACCATGTCCACAGCCAAGCCAAAAAACAGTCATCTGCCAATCAGTTGTCTTGGCTTCCCCATGCACCAAAGTCACACAAGCATAAGCGTGCCTCCTGCACAAACTAGAAAACCAGGATGCGCTGCAGTCTGAAAAGGTGGAGGCACCCTTTATCAGTAGTACAACCTACGATGTCTCCAGTTTTCTCTGACACTAATATGACTGCCATAGCTCTGGACTATACCAAACCTTGCATCATCACTTTTGCTGTTCTCTCGTGTGTTTATCAATGTGCCTTTCTTAATCAATATTAGGGTGGAAAAAAAACCCCCCAGAGATGTCTTTAGTTACATTTATAACAAGCTGACTCACATGTACATCCTGGAACAGGTAGGAGAGGGTAAATTAAAGGTTGCTATTCCATGAGTCTCACAATTCTAAGAACATATCAGAAAGCAGCTCTTATTTAGATAGGACTGCTGCAGTAAGAACTTTTAATACATGAGTAGTCTCATTCGGTCTCTTGATTCGAGTGGCATGCAGTTTTGCTTCCTCTTACAACCAATACCTCTTTTTTTTATAATTTATTTATTTTTTATTGCTTTTACAATAAGATATCAATAATAACATCTAAATGATATTTATAAAGAAAATGAGCATTTACAATTCTTCTTACAAGAAACTCTCAAAAGAAGATACAATATATGCCACATACATAAACAGGTAGCATGGGGGGGGAAGCCATATAAAGAGCAATAAACCATGAAATACATAAGAAATAGAAAGATGAGTAAGCATATACCCCAATCTTACTTTTTGCCTAAACATTCAGAGCTTACTAGGTGTGCGAGTCTAGAAGGACCCTCAATTGTGACAGTTCAAAAAATAAATATTTAACATCTCCCAACTTGATTTTACATTTGCAAGGATACTGCAGCATAAAATTTGCCCCTTTGGATATAACCTCATCTCGCATCAACAGGATTTTTTTTTTTTTTGTTATGTTTGCCTTGTCACGTCTGGATAAATCCACAATTTCTGTCCGTAAAACAATAGTTCACGGTTACGGAAAAAGAATTGTAAGATAGTATTTCAATCAGAAAAGAATGCAAAGTTGACTAGTAGAGTTCCATGTCTATTGACCACCATCTCATCTAACTGTTCCAAAATTTGAGTCAGATTTAAAGACAATTTTTCAAATATATTATTCGATGTTGACTCCTCAGATTTAGGTAAATAATAAATTTTTGTAATCACCGGCAAGATAGATTCAGGCAATTTCAAAACCTATAGAGGACGTGAATGAAGAGTGGGTGGCTCGCGGGAATGATGGCTACTACCTGGAGATAATACCCTTAATTCAATAAACATACACACGGTTAATGCGACTCCAACATTGCTCTAAGCTTCAACAGCAAGAGGAAATTTGGAAAAAAGGATTTACATTCACAAAAAAGTGGGGAGTAGCTTGCTTGTTACGGCGGTTACTACCCCAAACCAAATAAGCCTGATACTTCACTTCCAATGCATATCCAGCATAGCTCTCTGCTTCAACGGCAGGGGGAATGAAGAAAAGTGGATCTATATACAGACAACAACCAACAAGGACTGAATTACATAGTCTGGGTAAACAAATAAGCATGGGTGTAGCTTGCTTATTGCGGCGGTTACTACCCCTAACTAATTAAGCTAGATATGTCACTTAGATGCAGTTCCAACACTGCTCTCTACATTAATGGTGAGGGTGGAAGGGAAATAGAACCAAAGGTTACTAAGAGCCAAGAGTAACAGATAAGTATGAGAGAAAACAAAAAGTGCGAAACATTCTGGGCAGACTCGATGGGCCGTTTGGTCTTCTTCTGCCGTCATTTCTATGTTTTAAACAGATCAATAACAGGCAAAGACTTAATAGGAAAATTCGCCATGCGGAGACTACAACTCCTCAAATTATTTTCAATATTCTCCAACCTTTTTGCATGTATTAAATCTGACTGAACCATATTAGATTGTATTTTTTTCAAATTCAGTAAACTTTGATTCCAAAACATTTAACTTAGTCCCACATTGAGAGTTTGAGTTCTCATTAGCAGAAACTTTTATATTTGTTTCTACAAACACTTTTGTCAGGTTAAGTATCGACATTTCCAATGATTTTATTGCCTGCCAAAGGACTTCTAAAGTTATCACAGAGGGTTTCATAAGTTCCAAGTTGGGAAGGTATACCTTCCAATCTGCACCTCTGCTCCTTATTCCGCTCTCGAGCAGTGCTTTCGGGGTCGAGGATCTACTCACAGGATCCGGAACAGCCCTTTCCACCACCACTCCAATCGGGCTCACTCCTCCTGCTGTCTTCAAGGTAGGCCCACGCTCCTCGGCGCTTACACCCTCCATTGGGCCCCCGCTTGCTTCTGCTCTGTAACTCTCCCCCTGAGCAGTTGGAATCCAAGCTCATTACCGGGGGAGGAAGGGCGTTTTAGGCACCCCTGGGGTTAGCGATATCTTCTAGATCTGCAGAGATGGCGTGTGCCCTGCGTCCTCTCCGCCAGTGATCTCATCCGGGGGCCGATTTGGGGTTGGTGAGAAGAAGCCCTCTATCCGCGTCTGCAGGCCTCCCACATTTGGGGACCTATCACTAGCCCCCCCGAAGCTTGGCCTTGCGCTTCGTATGCGGCATCTTAACGAACCAGAAAATATGAAATAAGGTAATAGAAGTCAACCTCGGCAGAGGAACGTTTCTTAGCGTTCCTCACTGTCGGCCATCTTGGCTCCCCCCCTGGACCCACAACCAACACCTCTTATCAGCAGAAGAGGGTCTCCCAGAGGAGGCAAGATATAACTGGAAAGTGAAGCAGCTCTGCAGCTGATTATCAGTGCTCTTTGGTTATTATAAAATTCTTTACAGTGTACAGCAAAATGCACCCTAGTCTCCCAAAGCAAACCTTGTAGTTCATATGCTGTAACAGTCATATTCTGCTGTACCAAATTCTCTTCATAATGGGCAAATCTCATTTATCACAGACAGGGGATAACAGTCAATATTTGTGCTTTTCCTTTAAAACATTTAAAAAATACACCTTCCAAGGCATTCTTCACAGCAACCTACAAAAAAAGTGCTAGGTTTCCCCATCATGTGATTCTGCTCCCAGTATAGGCAGATTTCACTTTGATAGTCCTGTTGCATGAGACAAACAAGACCATTCTGCTTTGGACCTATAGCAATGACCACTGATTCATCTCTTCAAACCTTTCAGCAGAAGAGTAGTCAGATGACAGGGACCAACGACCTTACTGAACGTTCAGTGTCCTTGGCATACAGGGACCAGAAAAGGAGGTATGGAATAAGAGTTTATTTTATTTAAACAGTTTTATATACCGAGAACAGTTTGCACATCGTGTCGGTTTACATGTAACTTAAAACCAATGTATATATAGGTATTGCCTTTACAAGGAACAGAGAACAATAGAACGCAGTAACAAAGCAAAAACTAGATAAATTAGAAGGAGGGATTCAACTGGGAGTGACATAAGCTGGGGGCGGGGAAGGAGTAAAACAATGACACAAAGGGAAAGGTTATGTTGTAAGAGTTAGAAGTAGTACTGAAACAGTTCCTGGTACACCATGTGGCATTGCCCTTTTCATGAGACAAAGTACCGTGCAATCAAGAGACAGCTCTGGGATCCTGACTGAACTGGGAACAAATGCATTCCCCCCCCCCCCCCCCCACTTTTCCGGCCCACTGCCAGCCACTGTTTGCTTTCCTCATCTTCAGAGGCAGTGGGCTCAGGACTTCCGAAAATGTTAATCTGTGGTGTATCACTGGAAAACTCCATTTAATGACCACGGCTGCAATTAATTTGCACAGCAGGAAACCCCCTGCCATTGAAAAGGTTAGAAAGTAAAATACACTGCCATCTTCTAGGCAGCATGGCTATTATAGGTTTGTTAGTATTTTTTTTTAATTTGAATGTACGTACCATTTGGGACTGTAAATCATACTGACCCTCTGCGAAAATATAGGATAGATATGTTGCTAAAATAAATAAATAAATGTGAGGGGGGGGGGGGGGGGAGTGAGGGCAGACTCCAGCTTGAGCTTCTCATACCAGGCTTAAGAGGCAGCATTTTCAACACCGACTGCCTACAAATCTGCCCAAGTCTCTCAGCACCATACAAAACCAAGAGTGAAACCACCATCTCTCCCTTTTCTTCTGCAACCATGCGTGTTCTGGCTGCTCAGCTCAGGGATGGCCTTTGATTCCAGTCAAGCACTATCAGCGAGCAGCTTGTGGTGTGCAAGGACCTCCGGGCAGAGCCAGAAGGTACCAGAAGATGAATTATCTGGTCTTCCATGCACACACTCCACAAGCTCAAGGCTGACATTTCTGCTCACGCTGGGAGAAGTGTTACTTAAGTTAGATATGCTAAATATGTTACTACTGCATCATCTTAAAACACGAAGCAGCACAGCATCCAAGTGCTCCCTAAAAATACATAATGCCACCTTTCAGGGACGGTGGTACTCTCCTTTCAGCACAAAGTGGTGGGTGCCACAGAACACCATTCCCTGCCCAGGGGCACTTGAAGAGTATCTGAAGGACTGTTCCCTGGCCCGGCTTTTACAGAAGGGGTACAGCAGTATTACTGAAAAATGTTTTTTTTATATATAAATATGAATAAATGTACACACATCTAAAAAAATATTTCAACTGTCAGTCAAAACAAACAGCCATGTTTGTTAATTTTATTTCCAACAGAGGTGGGAAATTTCCTTCGCCAGCAGCATGCATCTTAGTAAATCAGGGGCGCCCCTGTGCTGATCCTCCTAATCAGAACTCCCTATAGGCATCATCTGGGCAAAGCATGAACATAGCATGAACAACTGAAGAGAGGAGTGAAGGAAGGAGTAAGACCATAAGAAAAAAAAACTACAATGGTCTATCTTGGTCCTGGGAGACCAGAGATCCAAGCCCTGGATACCTGCATCCAGGGACACCAGGTCTGGGACAATGCTGGCACAGCACCATAGACTAACACTAGTCCCAGAAATGTGAGTTAACTTTACTCCAACCTCTGACCCAAGAGTTAAATTTCAAGCATCAAAAAAACAAAAACCAGAATTAAGCCTTCAGGGCTTTAATGCACCTCCCTGCACTGGGGATAATAGCTAATCTCTTAATTTAAATAGGATCTGCATGGGGGTGCACTAATTTTAGTGCACTTTTTTTGAGCACTAAAAAGCCTTATTATATCATAAGTAAAGTTTAACTCACACAAGAAGCACGCTACAAGTAAAAATGTGCACTAAAATTAACGCATGTCAGTCCCAATGTGTTGCAGTACACACTAGGGTGGCATTAGGACAGTAAAATTAACATAAGAGACCACCAGTAATCACATTCTCGTGGGGAGGGGCCAGGCAGAAGATGGCTGCTCTGGGCCTTGGAGGAGAGCTGCATTTGCATAAGTAAATTAAGGATAATGGTGACTAACACTGAATGGCTTTTAGGTTAGTTATTGGAATTCATTTGCTTTAAAATTCTAGACAACAAATTACTTTTGCCTCAGTTTTATTTACCTGGAATGCCATTGTAAATTCATTCACAAACTCTGACTGAAAGTAACCATGGTGAAATGTGATTTAACCTCGCCATTAAGAATCAGTCCAAAATACCAGCTTAACAATTACTTGGCTCTACAGATTGATTCTAAGGTCTCTTCTGTCTGCCTGAGTGTATCCTATTGCTGATATTTTTACACATTTGAAATAAAAGCATGATTATGGTATTGCCCAGCTTACTTTTTAAATCACCTGATACTGTAAATTGAACTTGTGAATACCAAATTATAGAGAACTAAGCATGTCTCTCCTGAAGATCGGATACTTGCCTCTAGAGCAGGGGTCAGGAACCTTTTTGGCTGAGAGAGCCATAAACGCCACATATTTTAAAATGTAATTCCATGAGAGCCATACAATATGTTTAAAACTAAATACAAGTAAATGTGTGCATTTTATGTAAGATCACACTTTTAAAGTACAATAAGTCTCTGAAAATATTACACCAGGCCTTAAGACACCAATACATCTCCTATTAGGAAAACGGACCAAGTCAGGCTGCTATAGAGTCCTACACAGAAACTACACGCCAGCAGAAAACCTCACCTGAATCACGTGCTGTCCCTCACCTAACATAGAATAAAGAGACCAAAACGCATAACAAGAAGCATGCAGACAAAAACTGAATTGGAAACTGCAACAAGCCAGAGTCTCTGTATGCAGTGTAACAAAGGAAAAAAGAAACATCACACATCCTTATAAAACAAATCAAGAAATATAAAATCATCAGCAGTAAAACTGTACTAACAAAAAGAACATATTTCGAAACAGCTGATGAGTGGAATATCCAATAATTAAAAACTCATATAAAACATTTCCAGATACCAACAAAATATTTCAAAATAGCAGACACAAAGATCCAGTAATGAAAAATAATAAGGATACAAAAATTTTTTTGCTCTGCATACCTGGGAACGTTTGATATCCAGGTGTCCTGAGATTGTTCTGAATTAGCAGGAGGTGGGGTGGTTTGCTTGGAACTTTCTCCTCTCTCAGTCACATACCAGCGCTCTCTCTCACACTGGCTCTCAATGACACACCTATACACACATGCTCTCAGTCACTCACATATACAAATGTTTTTTCTCTCTCACTTATATAGGCTCTTAATTACACATTTACACACATGCTGTCTATCTTTTCACGCTTACACACACACAGGCTTTCAATCACATAAATACATGCTGTCTTTTTCTCTCACACACAGACTCTCATTCACATGCTTACAAACATGTCCTCTCTTTCTCTCATTTACACACAGGCTCTCAATCACATACTCACATGCTCCCTCACCTAAATCAGCTCTCAATCACACACATACACACATGGTCTCTCTCTCTCATTTAAACACAGGCTCTCAATCACATACTCACATGCTCCCTCACCTAAATCAGCTCTCAATCACACAGACACACATGGTCTCTCTCTCTCATTTAAACACAGGCTCTCAATCACATACTCACATGCTCCATCACCTAAACCAGCTGTCAATCAGACACAGACACACATGATCTCTCTCTTACTTATACACACAGGCTCTTAATCATACATACACATGATCTCTCTCACACACAAAGGATCTCAATCATACACACATACTCTTTCAAACAAACAGGTTTTCAATTACAAACTTACACATACAGGTTCCCAATGGTAAACTTACATTCATGCTCTCTCTCTCACAGGCAGGATCTCAATCACAGACATACTCTCTTTCACATATACAGGCTCTCAATCATTCACATACATGCAATCTCTCACTCACACACACAGGATCTCAAACACACATGCTTGCTCGCTCATTCATTCACTCTCTCTCTCCCCCTTCCCCCCCGGGAACTCGCGGCAGCAGCAGCCACCTCCCAACGCTAACCTCCTTCATTTTCAGCCCTCGCGGAGGCGAAGGCGGAGTCCCATCGGCCGCGGTTGAAGATTTTCATTTTCCTCCGAGCCGCGCTGCAGTCTTCTTCCCGTCGGACACTAGCGTGCCTGCGCGGGTCTTCCCGCGCAGGCACCCGATGCTCTCCACTTCCTCTTCCGGGCCGCGGGAAGAAGAGAGCACCGGCGTGCTCTCTTCTTCCCGCGGCCCGGAAGAGGAAGTGGAGAGCATCGGGTGCCTGCGCGGGAAGACCCGCGCAGGCACCCGATGACTCCAGCGCTGGCACCCGGCTGACACCCGATGACTCCCGCGCAGGCACCCGGATGACTCCAGTCGGCGTGCTCTCTTCTCCTCCCCCCCCCGCGGCCCGGAAGAGGAAGTGGTGAGCATCGGGTGCCTGCGCGGAAGAAGAGACCACGCTAGTGTGGTCTCTTCTTCCCGCGCAGGCACCCGATGCTCTCCACTTCCTCTTCCGGGCCGCGGGGGGGGGGGGAGAAGAGAGCATGCCGGTGCCGCTGACTCCAGCTGTCCTGCCGCGTTCCGCCCGGGCTGACAGCATTTTAAGCCCGGGCGGCGGAGGACCGGGGAGCAGCTGGGTCAGCGGGGAACCGCGAAGTATGGCGACACTTGTCTGCGAGCCAGATGCAGCCCTCAAAAGAGCCATATCTGGCTCGCGAGCCATGGGTTCCCGACCCCTGCTCTAGAGGGTTTACTGAAGTCCAGAGAGGAAAAAGCCTTATTGATTTTGTAGTCTTTAGGGCCACAATGCATACGGCATTGAGTTAGATTTGTATGCACTCTCTCCATTAGATGCAACTATATCTCATGCATATTCATTGTGGGCATCCTGCAAATCAAGCCTGTTTGTAGCTCAAGGACCAGAATTGGCCACCCTTGCTTTAAGGCATTCTGAGCTAAGTAGCCACCTGAAGGAGATTGCACCCAGACTTTAAAAAAAAGGCAAAGTGCTAGAAACAGTCGGAGAGCAGCAGGGTTAGATTATCATCATACAAGACCTGAGTGTAGCTGTGGTTCTTGAAAGGTTTTCTTCACTGGAAGATTTTGCCTTCTTAAAAGAAACTGGAGGCACCCAGAGAAGGAAGCTGGGTAACTGGACAGTTTATGAAATAAAAAGTGAACAAAAATATATATAAGGTGATACCTTTTATTGGACTAACTTAATACATTTCTTGACTGCCTTTTGAGAGCTAATACTCTCTTTTTCAGGTTAGAATTCAAATGAGCAAAAGATGGCATTACCGGTAAATATAAAGTGGTGTAGTTGTAATAACAGAACTGTAAAAGGCATTACAATTTCTGTGCATTCAAGTAGACTAAAATGGCATCCAAAATAATTTATCCCAGATTAGGAAAGTAAGATGGGGTTTCATGGAAGCCAGGTTAGCCTGTACTTATATATTTGTATAAGTCCTATTGGAACGCCCGCAGAATTGAATGTGGGTAATGTCCCATGCTTGGAAAAGAAAAGACACATTAAGATCCTGCCCAAAGTGTTTAACGGGAATCACTGCATGGCTACACACACATTCTGTGGTGCTGGTTACATGGGTGTTCAGTTAGGCCAACTGTGGCCAACTCTGCTCCTCAAGAGTCACAAATATGGCAGGTTTTAGGAATAACCACAATGAGTATGTAGGAGATAGATATGCATACAATGGAGGTACTGTATGCAAATCTATCACATGCATATTCTCTGTAGATATCCTCAAAACCCGGCCTGTCTGTGGCTCTCCAGTTGGCCACCCCTGGATTAGTTTTATGCTATCAAAGTGATAGGAAGCCATGTTATCCATGGAGGAAGATACAGCACTTACTAGCATTACACATGCACTAATGGCTTAACAAGGTTAGCATATGTTTAAAACTTCTACTCATCAGTCAATCCAAATAGCATTTAGCTGAAGACTCAGAAATCAAGGCTTTAATATAGCATACTAAATATTTCCTAACATCCTACTATTGATATTCTTAGTAGCCAATTGTTTATACTCAAATTTTTCTTATCCCTTACAATGAAGCCTACTGAACATGGTATTATGTCCCCTGTGATAATATGCTGCTATCATAATAGGGACTACACATGTAGATAAGTTACATTTATGACACTAGAAAAGGCTCCTCAGTAGTACTTCAATAAAAGGTATGAGGTAATTTTGACATGCGTTGGACAGATGTGGAGAGCAGCCATATGAAACAATTTGAGAGGTCAGGTAAAAGACATGGGAGTTGGTACTGATTTGCATGTGGGCATAGACTGGATGGGACATTTACTAGCTTACTTTATAGAGTACTTACTTTTTAAATTCCACCTTTCAGACACTTCAAAGCCATTGTATTCAGGTACTGCATGTATTTCCCTGTCCCCAGAAGGCTCACAATCTATTGAATCTGAAGCAATGGAGGGCAAAGTGATTTGCTCAAGGTCACAAGGATCAGCAATGGTATTTGAACCCTGGTTTGCAACCCATTGCTCTAACCACCAGGCTGCTACTCCACTCCTTTTATTGGAGACCTGGCGACACGCACTCACTGGGGTAAGGTTTCTGTTAACATGAACAGTAAGCAGCGCAGTCGATCTCCAAGGGTTTCCAACATCAAGCCTTCAATTACAAGGCAACATGGTTAGCAGGGATTCTCAACCTTTGCTACTCTAAGCACAATGCCTCAAGAGGGCCACACTAAACCATCAGCTAAAGTAACCCTGCAATGTAAGCTATTAGCTCCAACTTATTGGTAAAAAGAATTCCATGGTGTGAGATACCCACATTGATGGCCCAAAGGGACCACAGATAGAGCATATGGGTTTCAACAGAAGTTGGAGTCAAGTTAAAACATGTCTGTAATTCCATGGGCATTCAAAGTCAGCAAAAAAACCCAAAACATTAAAATAGGCCGGCTGTGCTTCTAGCTTACCATGAGTTATGCATCCATGCCCTGCCTAACTATACAGTGTGTTCTGGTAAAGGAGCATATCACAGCACGAAGAGAAAATCTAGGGCACAAAATAAAAATGAAATAAGTAGTGCTAAGACCGCTATTAATGGGGAAAATACTGCGCCAGGGACCCCGCTGGGATTCAGAACAGGCTCTACATCTTAAGGTGTCTTCCCAGCTTAGATAAATCATAGCCTAAACTGAATTCCTTGCAACACGGCCAGCTCCCAGACAGGCCATTGAGTATAAAAAATTAATGCACATTAGCGAATACAAATTTAAGCAGCCGGCGACTGCTTAGAGTCCTCATTGTGCCTTGTGAAACGTGCGTTATGGCCATGTTTCTTTCTGCATCATCGGAATCCTTCACATCTGCCAGCACACTGATTAGATGCCAGCACAGAACAATAATAAAAATGGCAAGGATAGAGAAGAGAAAGGGGATGTGAATAATATTTGTAAGTTATCACTGTTGCTCTTCCCTCCAAATGGAGTCATCACAGAAGAAACCACAAATTGAAGGTAATCAATTCCCAGCTTACTGGTGCCGTATCTGCTAAAAAGGCCAGAGGGTCACGGCGTACGAGGTGGTATTGGCAGCAAAACAAAAATCCACAACCACTTTTACCCCCATGCCTTGCTCTGCCCACTCAAAAAACAAACACCCTCTGTTAACACCCACTTGTCTCATACAAGTGGGGGTGAAAGGACTTGCAAGTTTATTCATTCATTTGGAACGCATGCTCTCTCTCCGCTAATTAGTAGGGGAGGACTATTAAGATGGATGAGTTAGGCTGGTGGTGCTGCTCTCTGCCACACAAAGGATCCTGAGTTTAATTTCCGGCTCAGGAAGCAGCATTCACAGGCCCCCCCCCCCTAGGTATCATGGAGTCTGTCATCACACAACTATGCCAATGTTTCCCAGGAGGCCCACATAACCAGATGGGTTTTCAGGATTTCCACAATGAATGTAGATGAAGCAAATTTGCAAAACACTGGGTCTTCAATGGATGCCAATCTATCTTACACATATTCATTAAAGACATCCCGAAAACCAGACTGGCTGGGTGTGCCTCCAGGACAGGGCTGGGAAACATCGAAGTCAGCAGACATGAGATAAGCCCGAAGCCACAAAACAGATACACGGGGAATCTGAATGAGGCCTCACTTTCACATGGTATTTATTTAGTGAGGGCTGAACACAACCACAAACACAAAAAAAAAAAAAAAACAACAAAATTTAAAAACAAGTCCACAGATCAAAATAATGAGATTTTACTGTGACTAAAAAGCACTATCCCTTGCTTTTGCTTGAATTTGCCATTTATTATATTAGGGATCTACCTGATCAGACTGAAGCAAACAAATTATAATAAAACCCTCCCTGTATCACAGTCTCATGAAATCCGCATAGTCCTGGCTGACGCTAGACCCTCTCTTCAAATAAATTCCCCCCACTTTATAAAGAGAAAAGGGAGGGGGCTCAAGAAAGGCAAAAGAAATTCAAAATGACATTTTTTATGCCGGAAGGCAGAGCAAAGATCTTATGGGTCTACTGACAATGAGGCTGGAATACTAAGTTACAGCAGCAACTGGAGTCAGAAGTAACTGAATTGGAATATGGTGCATGTGGACAGAAAGGGCGACAGAGTGCGGCATCTCTGAGCTAATGTGTTAACTGAGATGGGATTATGCAAGAGCGGGTTTCACCTGGAGAAAATTAAACAACAAGAAATGACTGGAAACCATGCCTGGTTCGACAGCAATTGAGCCCTGTCTGACAAGACACGACTGCCTGTCAACCTTCCATTAACCGGTGGCATTAATGGTGGCATTTCAAAGGTGAGCAGAAGAGGAAGGGGGGTTAAAGAGGAAGCGAGGGAAGACAAATCACCATAAATCTATGGAGACTAGACTCCACAGCATGGGTGAGGAGGATGCTAGGGAGGTGAGCAATTGCCAATTCTAAGGTCATAGAAAGCATCAGTTTCATGTTCTGCTATGAAGTGTTACCGTGGAAGACAGGGAGGACATTCTCTTCCCGTGGGCCAGAGCATGGAGCACATTTGCTGCATGCTAAAGCAAGGATAGCAGGTGTCAGATAATCAGTACCAGAAATCACATTTTCTCTGAATTTTTAGAGATGTTTTAAAAACTGCATCTCCAAAATATCAAGCAGGGGAAGAAAGGAAAGGATTATGACTCTCACTTAGTTCACCTAATATCACTTATTTATTTATGTAAAAATACTTATCGCCTAATTACCTATGATTCTGAGTTAAAGCTTTACATCCATAAACAAAAAACAGTAAACATAAAATCAACATACAATAGTTA
Organism: Rhinatrema bivittatum; assembly: GCF_901001135.1. Classification (NCBI taxonomy): domain Eukaryota; kingdom Metazoa; phylum Chordata; class Amphibia; order Gymnophiona; family Rhinatrematidae; genus Rhinatrema; species Rhinatrema bivittatum. The sequence goes on along the minus strand of NC_042623.1, from coordinate 27,915,221 downwards.
AAAAACATTTTTCGAGAAATTGTCATTGATCGCAAACTGCCAAGACATCAAAATCAGCTCAAAGGCATGCTGAAATAAATACAATTGTAATTGTTTCCTAAACCTCAGCAGAGAATACTCAGATTTCAATCATTAAGCAGAGAATTCCACAGGCATGGAACACTAAACCTTTCCCTAGATTCACTCAACTAAACCTGCCTAATAGATTTTGAGATAAGGAAACCAAAACATCCATAACACCACATTAAAACATTTAGGTGTTCAGTGGCGCCCCCCTCCCCCTCCCCGTTAATCACCGAACATATAATAAGAAAGTGGGGAGATTGGTGCAATCATTTTATTACTAAAGATAGTGACTACATGTGGACTCTTTTCAAGTGCCGCTATTAAATTATGAGCGCAAAAACAGCAGGAGTAACCCATTTATTTATTTATTTTTATTTCAAGTTTTTATATATTCGTTTTCACAGCATATCGGTTTACACGGAACGGTTTAACAAAAAGAAGAGATACCCATGAGAAAGGACGAGCGTCTTGACTAAGATGGCAACGGGATCGCCGAGGCCAGAACCTGAGAAACTGCTGGCAGTGGTATCAAACGAGGTAATACTCACCATATCCAAAAGTGTCTCGGCAGCACTAGAGGACTCTCTATCTAAGCTTCAGCCACGATCCATGAGATTAATGAGGGACTGGAGTTCCATGGATGCAGGCTACTGGAAGTGGAAAACTGTGTCTCAGCTGAGGAGGATCATGCGGTGCAAATTGACATAGATTGCGGCTTCAAAAAGAGAATGCAGCTTCGCTGGAAAGAGTAGATGACCAAAAAAATCAAGATCACCACAACAAATTAGGATGATTGGTATCCTGGAGGCCGTGAAAGAAAAGGACCTATTAGCTCTTTTTGAAAAATGGCTACCAGAGGAGCTAGGCCTTAATAAACTGGTGAGTGCTTGTTTATGTGAGTGTGCTCACTGGATAGGCCCTGTCCAAGATTCTAATAATAGGCTGAGACCAATCATGGCCCGCATCCTAAATTAGGCGGCTAAAACCAAATTAATGAGCACCTACAGAGCGAAGGGCCATATTGCATATGAAGGCTCATGCAAACAATAGCAGAAAGCGTGTATTATGCCCCTACCCACCGCAAACCTATCAGAATACCTCCAAATTATCTTGATGGCTTAGGCTGATTATATAAAGCCTCAATCCAGGTTGTGAAGTGAGATCCCAAACCTATCTTATGCAAAACCTGAAATAAAAAAGGCCAAGGCACTCTGTGTCAAAGGGCTTTTCCACATCAACTGCCAGCATAACCGCTGGAACCTCTTGAGGATTCACTCACCACAAAATTAATACCCTCCTCGCATTGTCTACTCCCTGGAACAAATCTTGATTGCTCACCATGAATAAGGAATGAAGCCACTTTACCTAATCACAAGGCTAGGATCTTGGCAAGGATTTTCAGATCTAAGTTGATTAGGGAAATGGGATGATATGAGCTACAAAGTGTAGGGTCACAGCCCCTGTCGGCAATACAATTATACCTGCCATATTTGCCCCCCCTGTGTAAGTTGGCCGTTCTCCCTCAAATAGTTAAACATGTCCACTACAGGCCTTTTTATAACCTGCTTAAAGATCTTGCATTTAGTTCTTGGCACGTGGCTTCTAGAGATGGAGTTTGATCATTCAGGTTTGAGTTTTAGTTTCGCTATTTTCCGCACTAGCCTCAGTCAAACCCATATCTCGGAAGGAGAAAGAAAGAAGTTCTAGCAATGAATTTCCCATGTACCACTACTTTCAGGCATTCCCATATTATAGCAGAGTTGACCTCCCCAGTATCATTAAGAAATACATATTCAATGACTGCCAAACTTCTTTCAATATATATTTTGTCAGATAACAGTTCTTCATTCAATCTCCAATATTTACATCCTATCTGTAACTTTCCCTATTTTCATCTCCACCAAAACCAGGGCATGGTCTGACCACGAGATGTTACTTATACCCGCTCCCACAGTGTGTCCTACCAGGATCTTGTCTATCAAAAAATAATCTACCCTCGACTAGGTGGAGATTGTATGTGTGCACTAGAAGCAAAGAGCTCCTAGAACAAGTCTGATCTCTGGAGACTAGATTAGCAGACCTGGAGGAGCTAAGGGAGACAGAGAGGTATACAGAGGTGACCTTCAGGGAGACAGTAGAAGTCCCACCTCCAATTAGATAACCCCTATGCTGCCGTGGAAGAAAAAGGTCATCTGGAAGGAGAGCATCACCTTGATGAGGCAGGAAGCAATCCCTTAGCTAGGATTTGCCCTCAAGGTGACGTATAATCCTTGTGCACGGAGGATAGGACTCCTGGGGCACATGCCCAGGACAGAAGTGTTAGGACAGCCATTATTGTTGGTGATTTGATTATTAGCAAGGTGGATAGATAGATGGCTGGATATGAGGATTGTTGGGTAACTTGCCTGCTTGTTGTGAAGCTGACAGACCCCACACATCACATAGATTGGAGTTTAGATAATGCTGGGGAGGAGCCAGCTGCCTTGGTACATCTGGGTACCAATGACATAGGAAAGTGCAGGAGGGAGGTTCTCAAAGCCAAATTTATAGCCTCTCTCACCTCACCTTTTAATCATGCTTAGTAGTCTTTTAGCCTCCTTCCCACCTTTTCTGATGCGTGGAATACATCTGCTCTGGTCTTCCAAGATGGTATTTTTAAACAATGTCCATGCTTGAGTTAAATTCTTAACATTTGTAGTTGCTCCTTTCAATTTTTTCCTAAACATTTTCCTCATTTTATCATAGTCCTAATACTAAACTCAGCTAAGACTGAACTCCTCCTCATCTCCCCTGAAAACAGTAACACTATACAAAGTGCACCATCTAATACATTTGTCACCCAAGCAAGAGACCTAGGAGTATTAATTGACAACCGCCTCAACTTAAAATCGTTCAACCACCACATTACCAAGGACTGCTTTTACAAACTGCAGAAAAGCTTGCCATGGAAACAAACTCAAAAACGTTTTCAGGTACATTCCAGGTAAAAAGCCTGCAAGGGAGTCATTTGGACCATTAGAAGATCAAGGGGTAAAAGGGGCACTTAGGGATAACAAAGCCATAGCAAAGAGACTAAATGAATTCTTTGCTTCAGTATTCACTAAAGAAGATGTAAGAGAAATACCTATGCCTGAAATGATATTCAAAGGTGATGATTCATAGGAAATGAAACAAATCTCAGTGAACCTGGAAAATGTAGTAGGGCAAATTCACAAACTAAAGCATGCAAATCACATGGACCAGATGATAAACATTCCAGCGTGCTGAAAGAAATGAGAAATTAATTTGCGGACTTACTATTGGAAATTTGTAAACTATCAGAATCATCATCTATGGTACCTGAAGACTGGAGGGCTGCCAATGTAAGGCCAATTTTTAAAAAGGGATTAAGGGGTGATCCAGGAAATTACAGACCAGTGAGTCTGACGTCCGTGCCAGGCAAAATGGTATACACTATTATAAAGACAAAATTGCTGATTATACAGTATAGACAGGCATAGTTTAAAGAGACAAACCCAACAGATTTGCCTCACAAATTTGCTACTTTTTTTGAGGACATAAACATGTGGATAAAGATGAGCAAGTTTATATAGTGTATCTGGATTTCCAGAAAGCATTTGACAAAGTCCCTCATGACAGACGTCTTAGGAAATTAAAAAGGCATTGAATAGGCGGCAGTGTCCTATTGTGGATTTCAAACTGGTTTAAAGATAGAAAACAGAGAGTAGAGCTAAATGGTAAATTCTTCCAATGGAGAAAGATGAATAGTGGAATGCCTCAAGGATCTATTCTGGGACCACTGCTTTTTAATATATTTATAAACGACCATGGGAACAATAAGTGAGGTGATCAAATTTGCCAATGACAATTATTTAAAATTGTTAAATCACAAGAGGAATAAAAGAAATTGCAAGAGGACCTTGCAAAACTGGGAGACTGTGTTGCGCTGGAGGTGGATCCTTGACCTGGCACAGGATTGGTACGCCCTCTGAGGGATCCCAGAGGGCGTACCAATCCTGTGCCACACACAACCCCACACATCCCAAACCAGAGAGTGCTAACATGCATTGCTAAATGCAAACCCTACACTCGGCAAGCGTGCATGCATTCTCACTGCTTGTCTTCACGGAAGGAAGGTCATTCACTATGATCCGAGGCTGGAAGCCCATCTCTAGATTCTTGTGAAAGAGCTTGTACTCACAGGACAGCAGAACATTTACAAGAACCCTACCTTTTGCCCTTTTACGGAGTTTTAACATGATCAAATTAAATCAGTGGTTTTCTAACTGCAAGGGAAATGTAACCTTAAGTTTCTTACAGATTGGGAAATACACTGGACATAATAATAGGTAGAACAATTGTGGTTGTAATTTTTTTTTTTGCTCCTTTAGTCCTGGGATGCATCGTATCTTGGGCTCCTTTTACTGCAATCTTTGTATCATTTCTTCCATGGGAAAGGCTATTAGTGAATCAGGTCCTGTGTGCTTAAATAAATGGAAGCTCCCAGCCTTCTCTTTTCTCTTTAATAAAAATAACTCTGTGATTGAATTTTCACTTAAAATTGTCCACGGTGACAGGAGTCACTTTTGCTAAAATGTTTAATGATGCAGACTTTACAGACAACTAAATTCGCCCAGTGCCTGAGGAAGAGTCCCTAGTAATCTCAAAAGCTTTCATCTTGAAACATCATTAACTTTTCCAAAGTATTCTCTCCCTCCTCCCGCCCCCAACTATTTAGACTATCTGTAAGCTAATTTTATGTTTGGCAGGATAACCACACTCTACCATTCTGCTTTTTAAAAATTAAACAAACTCCACATGCACTTTCATCTCAGTAATTTCTAGTGAAACGCCCACTATAGTTGCCAGGTGCATATCACCTTCTTGCAATTAGTATATTCCAATTGCTTGAACAATGGAAAATAGATTATAAAGCTCAGGATGGTTCTTTTCTAAACTGACATCATTTGGCAAGAATGATCCTGCTGGTCTAATGGTGATGATTCTCACACATCACCCTGAAGCTTTCATGTCAGGGTCAATCCTAAACCAGTGGCTTCCTGGCTGGGAGACTAGAATCCTACTCGCCAAGCCAATGAGTAATACTGATAAATCCTTGAAAAGACCTAGTATTGAGCTAGTCATGCATTTGAAGACCAGAATCAGACCTTGGTCTTTCAAAAAGAGCATCTCTGGGAATTCTCCAAGTTCCCAGCAATTCGAGGGCTGCTGGACTCTGCTGGTGGAACATGGATAGGGATATCAGTGATCTGAGCCTGGACGTTCTGCCCTATTGAACCTATTTATATCTCTCCGAAAGCAGACCGGGATATTCTGAAACTAGATTAGACTTACTGTGAATAGTGCAAATCAATTCTGCCTTGAAGTATCTGGACACTACTAGAGATCGTGGACCATCCTTGCTCCAGCCTTATACAGTGTGTGTTTATGTTTTGAATCTATTAAGGTGAAGTTAACCATGTACTTTTTTTTTTAATAACTTTAGTATTCAGATGCCCTGGTAGCTCAAAACAGTTCAGTAATAGCTTACTCAGTACAGTCCAGCACAGAAACATGAAACATTTTCATATAATCTTCCACTTACATGAATGTTACTTGCTATGGTATTTATTTTATTTATTAACTCTTCTATACCGTCGTTAACCATCACAACAGTTTACAGAAAGGCACAATAAAGAAAATTATAAGTGGTATAGATTACAAATTTAAACATGTGCCATCATAGTACAGTAACATTTTAATACGATAAACTATGTGTTTAAGTTAAGCCTATATGATGGTTAGGAAACTGTTAAGTGGTTCAAATCTAACATTAATATGCATTTGCAGGTAAAAAACAAACAACTGCTTGCTTGGTGGTCCTTATCTATCAATTGTTTTTCTCCTTCTCTTTGTCATTATAAAAAGCTTGTTTAAAGAGCCAGGTTTTCAAGTTAGTTTTGAATATTTTCAAATTTCTCTGCAGCCTTATTTCAAGTAGCATGGTAGTCATCTGAGTTCAAATCCTTACATACAGAATCAACTCTTTTGAAGTGATTTGAGTCAGATGTTAATATTGACTTACAGTCATTCATTTAAAAACATTTTTTGAATTTCTTAAATATTCTTTTGACTGATGATTGTTTTTGTCTGCATTTCCCTGTATGCAAATGCCTAAGATTAGACTTGTCTCTCTTCAATCTTTTAGTTAATCTTGGGTTCTCAAATTTACTTTACCTCTTTACTGCTGAGAGAATTCTATGCAAGTGAGTAGAACAGAATTTTCATATTTTGTGCAGAAATTGACTGCAGATAGGTGAGCAAGCCAAACAATACCTGCATCCAAGGCTAATCAGGACCACAGACAGGCAAGTTCAACATTGGCCCCATGCAGCCGGAAGGAGGCAGGTGGTGTCAATGTGGCGCTGGAGCAGGAAGAAGGCAGGTAGGAGGCATCATTGTCAGCCTATGCAGCCTGGCAAAGAAGTAGGTAGTACCTACTTAGACTGTGCAGGAGAGAGGCAGGCCATATCATTGTCCCATACAGCTGAAAGGAATCAGGCAGCATCAACATCAGCTGTGCAGGTGGAAAGCAGGTCGTGTAACAGTGAGCCCGCGTAGCCCGGCAAAGAGGTTAACGTCATCAGCTTCGTCCGCATGGGAAGAGGAAGGCCACATCATTGTTTATCCCGCATGGCCCAGAGGGAAGTGGGCAGTGACAGTGGCTTCCATAAAAATAATAGGGCGTCAGAAAGGGAAGGAGAGAGAGCAGAGATGTTTATGGAGGAGAGAGGGCAAGGAGCCAGCATGAGCATGGAGGGGATGCAAGGAGCAAATAAGAGTATGGAAAAGGTTGAGCCTGGTGGGGATCAGGCCTAAGGGAAGAGAAAGCAAGGGAAGAGAGAGCAAGCGCAGAGAGTACTGGGTCCAGGGAAGGGGTTGGGGGGGGATAGAATACAGAGGGCATCAGGCTCATGGGGTGGGGAGAGAGAGAGAGAGCAAAAAGAAGGAACATTGCATGAGGGAGGGTCAAACTCTGGCAGGGGAAGGAGATGAGCAAGGGGAGAAAACAGTAGAAAGTGGAGGAGTTGGGACCTGAGAGGGAAGAGTGAAAGGGGTCTGGCCAGAGTAGGAAGAGAGGGTGGAAGGGACACAATGTGTACTCCTAGGGGGATTCTGCTCAAAATATTTAAAATTGCTTCTTTGAGTAATAATTTTTCTGTATTACATTTTAAACTAACTACGCAAAGACTGTGATATAAATTGTGTTATTTTGACCAATATAAAGTATACAGAATTTTAATTTTTTGTGTATAGAATTCCCCCAGGAGTACCTCATGTAGAAACCTACAACTTATTACTACTAGCATGCCAGCTACATATATAGCTAGTATAACATTCTTCTCTTTGTTGCAGTAGACAGATTCATTGATCTGATTTTATTTGACAATTTGTCATGTGGCATTTGGACTAATTTTATGTACCATGCACAATCCATTTTTCAGTCCATATATTGGCTTTTTGAGCTTGTAAACTTCACCAGTCCCGTCATGAGGATACGCTGTTTTCACATCAAATTGTTGCATAATTGGTAAAGCCAATAATATGAGCTGCCATTTTTATTACTGGTGAATGTGTTTCTTCATCATCTATGCCATAATTGCTAATTATAATTGATTGCTACTAGTTGTGCTTTATAATCTAACCACATCAACTTTATAATTTAATTCCCAAGTTTTCAGCCAACCATAAACTGAAAGCTCTTCAACAAAAGCCTTATGCTGGTCAGTCTTCAAGGCATCTTCAATAGATATTGGTTCTTTCACTCTATGATGTGCACAGTTGCAATAAGACTGGTTTTATCAGGTGGTTATGACTTGCCGGAAAGGGGAATGATGTGTGAGGTGATCAAATCTGCAGATGACACAAAATTATTCCGAGTAATTAAATCACAAGCAGATTGTAATCAATTGCAGGAGGACCTTGAGAGACTGGAAGATTGGGCATCCAATTGGCAGATGAAATTTAATATGGATAAGTGTAAAGTGATGCACATAGGAAAAAAAATAACCTATGCTGTAATTAATCGGTTAGGTTCCATATTAGGAGCTACCACCCAGGAAAAAGATCTAGGTGTCAAGTGGACAATACATTGAAATCATCAGCTCAGTGTGCTACAGAGGTCAAAAAAGGAAACTGTTAGGAATTATTAAGAAAGGAATGGTGAATAAAACTGAAAATGTTGTAATGCCTCTATCACTCCACGGTGAGGCCACACCCATGAGTACTGTGAGCAACTCTAGTCGCCGCATCTCAAAAAAGATATACTTGCACTGGAGAAGGTAAAGAGAAGAGCAACCAAAATGATAAAGGGAATGGAATGGCTCGCTTATGAGGAAAGGCTAAAGAGGTTAGGGCTGTTCAGCTTCGAGAAGAAACGGCTGAGGAGGGGTATAACAAATGTCTATAAAATCATAAGGACTAGAATGTTTAAATGGGAATTGGTTATTTACTCTTTCAGTTAATATAAGAACTAGGATGCAGCTCATGAAATTAGCAAGTAGCACATTTAAAACAAATCTGAGAAAATTCTTTTTCACTCAATATATGATTAAGCTCTACAATTCATTGCCAGAGGATGTGGTAAAGGCAGTTAGCATAGCTGGACTTAAGAAATGTTTGGACAAGTTCCTGGTGGAGAAGTCTATAAACTGCTATTAATCAAGTTGATTTAGGAAATAGCTACTGCTTATTACCGGCATTAGTAGTGTGGGATTTATTTCATGTTTGGGTACTTGCCAGGTACTTGTATCCTGGATTGGCCACTTTTGGAAACAGGAAGCTGGGCTTGATGGACTCTTGGGCTGACCCAGTATGGCAACTTATGTTCTTACTGAATGACATTCATCTTCCTTGTCTAGGTTCTTTTCTTATTCTAATGAGATTTTACCATCCATTTCTGCCATATATGATGGAAGTTCATGTGGTGAGTGAATCAATTGACTTCATTATCGCTTCTCTGTTTTTCATCAATATGATAATGTCCAATGGTCTTCATTTGGGAAATAAGTGATCATATTTCCTCAGTGTCATCTCCATTTCTTGACTCAAACTTTGGATCTCTGATTGTCAGAATCTTCTTTGGGAATCATGCAAGTGATATCCTTTCCTGTTTTCATAACAACCAACAAAGACTGTAGATTTGCTCTTAGCATTTAATTTCTTCCAATACTGCTTGCAAATCCAGGCATATATGAGATGTCTAAACATTTTGAGGTACAGTATCCTACAGATTGCATTTTGCCTGTTCAAGCGTCTTCTGGTGATTTTTCTTTCAGTAACTTGTTATAACAGTACTGCTTCAGACCAAAACTTGAATGGTAGCCAGATCTTATCAGCATTGTTCTTGCTGCTTCTAATAGTGGTCGATTAGCACATTCTGCAACTCCATTTTGGGATGATAAACATGAAGCTGTCTTCTCATGATGAATTCCATGTTCCTTCATGAAATTCTCAATCTATGAAAAACACACTCCAATTTATAGTGCAAACTTGTTTCAGATTCTTGCCTGTTTGGTGTTCTGAGCATCATACATAGACAATGAAAATATTTGGGACTTTCTCTTTGTGCTTAAGGAAAAATACAATCAACTTCCAGCTACAATCATCTACGATGAGAGTTATATACCAGTTACCAACAATAGAATCAATCCATTGGCATGGGTCCTCATAAATCTATGTCTGTTAGCTCCATTAGGTATTTGTTTGGTTCCTTTGAAATTTTAAGTTGTATTTAAAACCGTTCTCTTCTGCTGATCTTAAAATCATTATCCTCAACGGATTAACAACCAAGTAATCAATAATCAGTGCTACACACATCGCAATAATTAACTATAACGTTTTAAACACACACATCTGCCTTAAATGGTTTGCATGAATGTTTACTGTTGATGCCATCTTCACATGTATCTAGAACTCCTGTCTTCAAGTGAATCTCTTTGATTTTCCCAGTTTTGGTCATAGATTTTAGTGTGTTATAGTTCAAATGGGCAAGGTTTTCATGCCACAAATTGCACTTTTTGTGTAATATTTGTATGATCACTTACTGGTACAGCCTTGATGTGCATTCAATAAATGCCAGTTTTTTAATTTAATGTAGTGATCAAAAGTTCTTTGCTATTTTTTTTATTTTTTTTTTACTTTGCAACTGTTTCAAAAATCACTTTTGATCCAGTACCTGTTAATTTGGATACAGATATGAGATTGTCAGCTAATTCAGGTACATATAGTACATCTTTAGCTATCAGACTTTCATAATCACTGGTTCCATCTGGCTTGAATTGACTACTGCCTACTCCCATTGCTGCCTTGGACGTGTCATCTGCCTTTGGTACCTATCCGTTCTGTACTGCAGTGTAGATATCGATTGATTTATGTTGTCCTGTTAAATGATTTGAGGCATCGGAATCTACTGAAAATGGCTCATTGTTGTCAATCATCTTGCTCTAAATGGTTTGTTTTTATATGAAATGATTATTACGTCTTGGTGGATCCAGTAGTCTTCTTATGGAAAGGAGGAGTAATCTAGTGGTTAGACCAGCAGGCTACTTGTGACCTTGGGCAAGTCACTTTACCCTCCATTGCCTCAGGTACAAACTTAGATTATGAGCCCTTTGGAGATAGGGATATACCTACAGGTCCTGAATGTAATCCACTTTGAAGGGATGAAAAAAGTGCAAAAAGCAGAATATAAATAAAAAATCTAAATCAAATCTATTTATTTGATGACACACTGGCTATTTATCCTCTCTGATTATTTTTTCTTTGATCCATTTCATTGCTTGAAATATATTTAGTCCCATTTGCATTTTCAGGATTTTTATTTTTCCCTTGTGTGCAAAATTAAGCAATCCCTTGTAAAATGCCCAAATTTCTTGCAGTGATAGTATTTTCTGTCACTCATTTTCACTAAAGTTTCTCCAAGCTTTGCATGCACTGTATGGCAGGGAACCTGATATTTCAATCCACTACAGCAACTTGTCTCCAAGAGGGTGACTTCCAGTTCCATAAGACTTGATTCCTGTACAAGTGCATGACCGATTCTTTCTGAAGTCAGCTCAGACATGTTGCATTCACCAAACTTCTGGCCACTCCATATAATGTATTTGAGAAGGTCCTTGAACTGCTAGTGATGCAACTTCTGCCTCCTCAATTGGATTGCCCAAGGTTCACCATGGTTCAGCTAATGATTCCACACACTGCATATGTATGTAATAGCAGACACCTTTCTCTCACTTGGCATTATGCTTAAGGCTCAAGTTTTCTCAATGTCCTATTTTTGCCTGTCCAAACATTGCCAGATGCCTTTTGCCGTAGTCTGGTCACTAACATAACATGTTTGTAACATGCTTAATGTCTGGATAGTTATATTCATGGCATCCTGATCACTTTTCTTTCAGGTATGCTTTACTTTCTGTATAGCTGTTATATAAAGTGGATAAGAGTCTATGACTGTCCAAAGTCCCTTAGTTTTTAGAAGAATCATCTTAAATCTCCAGGTTGGAAAACTGTTCAAATTCAGCATTTCAATATGACTTGTAGCATTTTTAGCCACTTTTACTTTGTTAACTGAAAATCTTTTCTACACAGGCTGCTATTTAACAAATTATCTCTGCAATTCACAAAAAAAATCCTTTCTATTGGTTTCTCTCTGTAGCTTTCTTACCTGGCCTTTTCTTTACTGTTTGATTTTTTTTTATTTTCTCACGTAGGAGCTTATCTCTCTCTGCTCCAGCTATGGGATATCTATCAGTTTAGGCTTTCTCTATCTTTCTTTTCCACTGACTGGGCCCGTAACCCTTTTTGCTGGTTATAGATCTGTGGCACAAGGGAGTTTGTTTAGATAAGAGAATGCCTAAAATAAAAAAACAACCCAAAAAACCAATCAAGCCAGGTAGGCTACTACTTTCCATTTTACAGCAGTACTGTAAAATGGAGCTCAAGCAACCAGCAACAACTCACAGAGAAAGAAAGCAAGTATATATACACAACACTAGTGGCTCAAAACAGTTCAGTAGTAGCTAACAGTACATTCCAGCAGTGTGACATGAAATACATGTGGTTTCAATAATCCAGACCAAGAATCTAATATTTCTCTTCTCTTGCTGCTCCCTCTCTCACACCTCCTCCTCCATCTCAGTTTCCAGGACCTCAGCCCTCCCTCTCTGTTCTTCTATTCCTAGCAGTCAGTAACCTGCAGAGGTTGCCTGTGCTCGCCTCACCATACTGCAGTTCCAGCCCTATCCAGACCGCGGCAGTTCCAGACCTGCCTTTTTGCAGGTTGCTTCAGTTCCACTGTTGTAAAGCTTCAGGACTACTTTGCCACTAGCCTGCCTAGTGTGAGTAGCATGTAGGGCAGGAAGCCTGACATTTCATTCCACTGCAGCAACTTGTCTCCAAGAGGGTGAGACTTCCAGTTCCACAAGACTTGCATCTGCAGTAACTACAACACTTCAAAACAAGATTTCAGGTGGCAACCTCAACACTGATGTGACAAAGGGAATGACCGGCTTAATAAGGATGAGATCAGAAGAATACTCTCCTGTATTGAAAAAAACCCTTTATGAGGTCACTTTATAACATACAGTTCAAGTCTGCTGCCTAAAAATAACCTTCCCCCCACCCCCCCTCCCCATACATGTATATTGCAGGGGTTCTGATATCAAATTGCTTGTTTGGAGGGTGCATTTGTTTTATGCATTGCAGCACTGTCGCAATGAGCTGCATTCAAGCAATTTTTGAGATTGAAAAGGGCATGGAATAAACACTGAGAATCCCTGATGGCAAAAGGATAGAAATAAAGAAAAGAGAAAACCTTTTGTTAACTTTAAATGTAACATTTCTGAATGGGGGTAACCTGCATGGAGCGGAGGTTACTCCCCTTAACAAAAGGCATGGAGCGGTGGTTATTATCCTTAACAGAAGGCACACAGCGTTCCCACCCAAGCAACTTCCTAGGCAGACTGGATAGCTCATTTGGGTTTTTATCTGCCTTCAATTTACTATGTTTTAGATAATAAAGCCACAAGAAGGAAGAAAGGCTGAAAATCCAATTCTTGTATCTGAAGTATGCCAGGCATGTAGCAGTATTTGACCCATGGGAAATAAATTGTAATGCGTAAGGTGCAGTTGAAAAATAGAAGAATACTAGTGTCTGATGATTGATACTTGCACCTATCTGTTTTAAATAAATACAAATATGTATTCTCTTCTTGTTTTGGAAGCAGAGTGCCTCTTGGCCCTTAAAAATGCAAAGTTGAAATAGTATCTTAAATTTAAATAAAGCTACATAAATAATGCATGTTTTTACTAAGTGGTATACCAATCTTGTATTGCATATACTTGGTTATGAACAATGAAATTTCATTTTTAATAAAATGGAGTGCTCAGGATGGAGAAGGTGAAAAATGTATTTTTGGTAGTGTAGGATGAAAAAAAAATAGTCTCCCTTCTAAACAGGAAACACTAAGAACTCCGCTGGCTTTTTACCACAAATGAATTCAAGCCTATCAAAGCATGAAAATTTGTGAATGCATATTTACCAAGGAAGACACAAAAAACTACAGCATTCTTTATCATCTCTACCCAGTACAATTATCTTAAGGAATACTATGCATAAATATGAAGAAAAATATAAGCAGAGAATCATTTATATATACATCTCTCCTTCAATTATGCAAAAGTATGCAAGGATTCCTCAAAAGGACATGAGAGGCTTGTATAAAACTTACTTTTCACAAGCTTATTTGCAAGATCATGTTTTCCATTTCAAACACAAAGTGTTTTTAACAAGAAAAATTGGCTAGTATTTATCTGCTTAGCACAAATTAAAACAGATCATAGAAATGCTAAAAAAGAAAAAAAATACTCCCCCCTTACTACCTGACAATTTACATTTTAATGCCCTCATCACTCAAAATCCCTGCTCACCACATATAGAAAGATTGGTTCGCTCATGGTTCCTTGCACCAATTACTTCATATCAGACATGGGTGGAAGGGGTAAAGGAATGGGGTGGAAATCAAGGCGGATTGGATAGAATTTCAATCATTAAAGGAAAGAAATCAGAGTATATTGCATTCGTTTAATCTTTCTCATTTTCACAGATATTTTAACAATATCGGATTTAAAGCCAACTAACTGGCAGAGTCACTAGGAAAACAAGGGTAATGTACTTAATGGTGTATCAAAGGCCTGCCATAATAATCCAGCTTGTTGTAATAAATGCACCCTACAAAAATCCAGAATTTCATCTTTCAACATCTTGTATATAAAGGTGATATATTGTGAGCGCCATTTTAGAAGAATAACATCTATGTTTGTTTTATATCCTGACTGCCAGCGGGCATAACAGAATCACTACTAGAAATCTTTGCTAGTCTTCCTCCAGGAAAACAAAATGGAAAGTCTACCGCAAGTAGTATACAAAATTACCAAAGGTGCTCTTTGCCTCTAACAGTTATTTTTAAGGGACTTAAATGCACTTCTTGTTTTTTTGTCTGTTAGAGAATGTGTGTGTGGGGGGGGTGCATGTATCTTTGCACAATTGATTTGGCACGTGTGTTTTGGTGGGGGAATGTTTATAGCTGCTGGTAGAGGAATGTATGTGAGAGTTGAAAAGAGATGTGGGGGTGGGGGGTTTAGTGTGTCTGGGAGTATGTATGTGCGTTTGCTTTAGCCACCAGTGGGGAAACTTGGACAGCAGCTATAGAAAGTGTACACCCCCTTCCCAAAATGTTCCCCTTTTGTTATCTTATAGCCTGGAAATAAAATGCATTTAAACCAGTGTTTGTTCCATGTATCCCCACATCCTACCCCACAACTGCCAAGTGAAAAATATATTCCAGAATTTCTTAGAAAATTAAGTGAAAATAAAAACATGGAACAACTTAGTCGCACAGAAACTGATGCAAATAAAGAGCATTCAGTTCATCCAGTCTGCCCATCCATCTCTCCTTCTCAGCTTTATACTCTTCTTATAGCTTGGTTGGATAAATGTTTTCACGCCCTACCCCCTGTACTGTAGCAATCCTAAATACTTAAAGCTCTTGTATAATAATCGCTTTCAAAAGCGCACATCAAGTGAATTAGCCCCTACTGTGTCACACGATGGCAGGATAAATTCAGCAACTCCTGTTGGTTCTCTCTACAAGGTTATATATTTCAAAGCAAAGTCCCAAACATGAGCACCAAGGAGCTGCCAACTCCCGGACAAACTAGTGGAAAGGCACAGACTTGGGGATGGGCACAAAAGAATTGCAAAGTCCTTTAATAGCCTTTGGAGCATGGTCAAAATGATTATTAAGAAGTGAAAGAGTTTGGCACCACAAAGACTACCTAGTTCAGGCCATCCCTCCAAACTGGATGACTGAGCAAGGGAGACAGCCAAAAGGCCAATAGCAACTTTGAAAAAGCTACATGCTTCCATGGCCAAAACTAGTCAAAGTATGCAGGTGTGACATATCCCAAGCACTCCACAAACCTGGACTGTGTGCTACGGTGGCAAGAAGGAAGCCATTACTGATGAAAACCCACTTTGCAATAAGTACTCGGGGGATACTTTAGTTAAAAGGCAAAACTAAAATAGAACTTTTGGGCCCAAGTACAATGCATTATATTTGCCACAAACCCAACAGAGCACTTTGTTCAGAGAACACCATCCTTACTGTGAAGCA
The DNA here is from genome assembly GCF_901001135.1 of Rhinatrema bivittatum. Taxonomy (NCBI): domain Eukaryota; kingdom Metazoa; phylum Chordata; class Amphibia; order Gymnophiona; family Rhinatrematidae; genus Rhinatrema; species Rhinatrema bivittatum. Next base: position 27,899,421 of record NC_042623.1, on the reverse strand, counting down.
TGGTAGTGGCAGCTTCCTGTTATTTAGGATTGCGCAGGGACCGGTGCAGTTGAGATATAAAGGAGGACTGGCAAACTATGTGAAAACAAATTGGCATGGCCCCCCCCCCTCCCCTGCTGCTTTTCCCCCTGCCCAGTGTCCAGCATCCTCCTCTCTCTCTCCTTTCCTGCCCAGCAGCATACCCCCCTTTTTCTGGTCTCCCCTCCTCCTCCCTGTCACCACTGACAGAAGCCTCCCTTCTCCTGCACAGCGCTCCAGAGTCTCTTGCTTGCAGACATCACACGGAAGGGTGCCCTGGGCAGTCGCACATCCCAAAAGCTGGCACTGAATAGAAATAATAATGAGTGGAAAAGTCTGAGGGAAATCTACTTCCTTCTGCAAGAAAAACAAACATGGGCAAAAGTTCACCCCTTTTCAGCAGGAGAACAACCCAACACACACAGCTAAAGCTGCATCGAAGTGGCTAAGGAACAAAAACTGTAAGTGCCCTGGAGCGTCCCGGCTTCAATTCAACGGGAAATGTGTGGCATGACTAAGATTGCTATCCATCAACACTTCCCAAGGAACTTGACAAATCATGAACAGAATGGTCTACTATTGGCAAATCTAGACATGCAGAGTCGGGAGAGGCCTATCCCAACTGGCTCACAGCTGTAAAAACTGCCAAAGGTGCATCCACTAAGAAATGACTCAGGTTTCAGGGGGGGGGGGGGGGGGGGGGGAGGGTAAGAGAGACTTTTCCAACTGGATTTCAGTTTTACTTTTTTGGATATGTATATTTTGCCCCTCCCCAATCAAATATTTTTGGCCCTGAAAGGTGTGAAATAAGAAGTGCTGAGTGGAAAAATATCTTCATTTAAATGTAAGTTTGATGCACTGAGACAACAAAATGCAAAACAATGTTCAAAGGGGGGTTGAGTTTCTATAGCCACTGTTTAAAGAGATGTCTGTGCATGCGCTCCAGTCACCGTTGGGGCACGTGCTAGTGTCTGTGCATGCGCTCCTGTCACCGTTGGGGCACATGTGAGGGTCTGTGCATGCGCTCCAGTCACCGTTGGGGCACGTGCAAGTGTCTGTGCATGCGCTCCAGTCACTGTTGGGGCACATGCGAGAGTCTGTGCATGCGCTCCAGTCACTGCTGGGGCACATGCGAGAGTCTGTGCATGCGCTCCAGTCACTGCTGGGGCACATGCACGTGTCTGTGCATGCGCTCCAGTCACTGCTGGGGCACATGCGAGTGTCTGTGCATGCGCTCCAATCACTGTTGGGGCACATGTGAGGGTCTGTGCATGCGCTCCAGTCACTGTTGGGGCACATGCGAGGGTCTGTGCATGCACTCCAGTCACTGTTGGGGCACATGCGAGTGTCTGTGCATGCGCTCCAGTCACTGTTCGGGTGCATGTGCACTTTAGCCAATAGGGATGTGTGTGTGTGTGGGGGCAGAGTACTCCAGCCATAAATGGGGTGTGTGCCTGTGATCCAGATGCTGGGGAAACCTGTGCGTTCCTGCTGCTAGCTCCTCTCACCATGGGATTTTATACACATAATATTCCTATCAGCATGATTCTATGCATGTAAGCCATTGGTGCATGTGCAGATAAAAAGGAACAAGGGCAGACACCACCATCAGGCACATAAGGTGATCCCATAGTATTTCACTGTAAAGAATGCCAAAAAAAAATCAAAATGAATATTTAAACTCACTGCAACATGGCATATCAATACCTAGATTTATGTTTAATAACTGGAAACATCCTATTGGCTCTGCCCTTGGCTTCATTATTGTACTACCAAAAACCATAAAAACGCTATACCGTTCCATAATACAGACCAGAAATGAAAGGAAGTCACTGAAGAGCCACAATCGCAGAATACTGGTTAGATTCCATAGTGCGTCACATGCTCCAAGCAGCTTTAAATAGCTATTATTGTAAGCGTGACACGAAAATGCTGTCATATTGTTGGTTTTCCCTCAGGAAAGACTGCCTATAATAACTCCCACAGCTATTTCTATGGTAGCCAAAAAAATATTTTCTAGTAAAAATAAATAAATAAAGGCTGTATAAGTAAGGGAGACCATGTTTCAGGACTTGCCATCTATAGAGCATTGAAAACAGGTGATGTGTTATTGTAGATTAAGGTAAGAAAATATACATGCAACCTAAATTATTTCATATTAGAATTATTTTGACAGGCTGTGATGCCTTTTATTAAACCGTGGTAAGCATTACCCAAAGATGATGTTCATGAGCAAATTTCAAGAAAACACTTGTGTACATTTTCTCCAGGAACAATTAGGATACTAGATCTAGAGGGACTGTATGAGATAAAAATCCCTAATGGAAACAAAAAGCAAACATTGGTTTCCAAGTTATAGTAAATATTCTTGTAGGCTGCAGAGCACAATGGCAATATACTCTTCCAAGAAAACTAGCTGACTTTGCAGAAAATATTTTCTACCATCAAGACGGCTCTTTTAATTTATCTGCAAAGAAAAGGAACATTCCAGTCTTAAAGTCAGGAGGCAGAGCAGTAAGTAAAAGAAATGGAACTGGAGAAGAGAGCTTGTATATTGGACTAGCTATGGAAACCTATGCAACCAATCACTGACAGTACAGGGAAAGAAAAAGGTGAAGGCAATGCAGACTTCACAAAGCAATTGTACAACTGCATCAAGCGCCCAACAACAGGAATCAAGGTCAACAAACATGAAATGGCAGCAAACTTTGGTACAGTTGTGTGCAAAAGTGTAGGCTCCATGTCAAATTGAATGTTTCAATGAATCTCCAAGTAAACAGATGTGGACACAACCTCTACATGGTAAAAAGTTAAGCATGACAGCTTTCTGCAACTTTTTATGCAAAATTACTATTTGCTGATTTTCACAGATTAAAATAATTTTTAAAAAAAAGCAAATATGGCATGTGGAACAGTTTGGATACCCCTCAAGTTGATTAATTACTCCTTTTTTTTAAAGTTAATAAGTCCCAAAGAAGTTCATTAACTCATAAGGCCTTTTATTAATTAGGTGAAGATAATTCATCAGTGGAACAAATACTCAGACCTTTCTATCCTCTCAGGTTGTGATTGCTGTTCTGGACTACTTTCAACAACCATGGACTTCTCAAAGCAGCTGTCTGAGCATTTGAAAATGAAGATAATTCAATCTTACTAAGCCGAGGAAGGCCATGAAAAAATCTCCCAATACTTTCAGCTAGTAATTTCAACTGTCAGAAGCATTGTTAAGAAATGGACGTTACATGAAACTTTTGAAGTCAAAACAAGATCTGGAAGACCAAGAAAAATCTGATAAAACTGCAAGAAAATTGATCAGGTCTGCAAAACTGAACACAGATCACTGCAGATGACCTACTGAAAATAGTAGAGTAGTTGTCCACAAGTTGTCATCATGCAAAGTATGGACAACAAAACCTTGATAAGCTTGAAACATTTTGGAACATATCATAGAAGCTAATGTTCCACGGTCAGTGAAGAAATTGAAGCTAAAAAGAGGTTGGATATTTCAGCAGGACAACAATCCAAAACATACCTCAAAATCAACCTTCACAGTCCCATGATTTAACTATTAAAAAATCTGTGAAGAAAACCTACAGGGAGATTAACGATCTGTGAAGAATGCATATAAGGGAACATAACATAGAAACATAGAAATGACAGTGGAAAAGGACCAAATGATCCATCCATTCTGCCCAGCAAACTTATGCTAGTATCTGATGCACTGTGCAGGTTACTCCCAACATTTAGTTTAACAGATCGTAAAAGTCAGGGCCCTCGGATGCTGTTTGAATCCAATTTCCCTTAACTGTTGCCGTGAAAGCAGAGAGCAATGTTGAAGTTGCATCAAAGTATCAGGCTTAGTGATTAAGGGTAATAAGCACCACATCAGCTAGTTACCCCCATTTTATTTGTTTCTCAAATTGTAAAAGTCAGGGCCCTTGTTGGTTGATGTTTGAATTCAATTCTGAGTTAGAAGAGTTAAGAGTGGGGAAAAAATTCCAAAAGCAAAAATAGAAAAACATTTCAAAGCTGTTATTTCTGCCAAAGTAAGTGTCACAAAGCATTAGCTAAAAGGGTGTACAAACTTTTACACATGCCATATTCACTTTTTTTAAAATTTTCAATCTGCTAAAATCAACAAAATAAATAGTAATTTTGCATAAAAAATTGCAGAGACCTATAATGTTTAACTCTGTACCATGTAGAGGTTGTATCAGCTTCTGTTCACTTAGAGATTCATTGAAACATACAATTTTGACCAGGGGTGCCTAAATTTCTGCATACAATCTCAGATATAATTGGGGGAAGTAGCAAGTTTCTTAGCTTAGCCTGTAGGCCTACTTGGCTACACTTTCCAGTGAATAAGTGATATCCTGCAGGTTGTTGAGCTTGTACAACACTGGGAGATATCCTTAGCACATTGAGTAGGGGTAAGGAAGGGTGATGGCCATAACTATAGCAATGCAGATGGTCAAGCCTGTATAGCTGATAGCTAGGAGATATTCTTAGCTATAGTGATGTAAGCAGGGGCTGCTGGGCAATGTGAGTCAAATGAGTCTTATTTATGTTAACATGCTAGGTACTCCCATACAAAATGCAGGAAAAATACAAGTCAGCAGGTAGACTCCTTCTTTATGGTACACTCTGAACATGCAGCAGAAATATCTTCCTGTTGTCTGCACCATTCCTGCATTTCATGCAGGAGTACCCTCTAGGCCTTATTTATTTAAACCTCCTATAGGCCACCTACCTCACCAAATCATGAATGCTCGAAGTGGTATATAATAGAAATAAAAAGTTTAAAACCAACACCACAAATAAACAAATATGGAATTAAAAGACTAACAATAGTTAAAAACTGTGGTTACCTTTTTCTTTGGCAATGACTTAAAACTGTAGCCCTGCTCGGAAGAAAATGCCCTTTGCTAATTCAGCTGATCATTAGGCTATGCACATTGGCTAACAAAAATGGAACCGCAAGGTTTCCCAGGTACAGAAGATCACATTCACATTGAAGTCTCTCCCCACAATCAAGAGTAACCCATGTAAGTTGTATTGATTTAGTGTGGTCTTCTTTACAGACAGCATAAGCCTTGTGTTACTCAATTGATGTATGATTTCCTACCTGTATAGAACAATAGTCCTGTAATATTATAGACCAATCCTTGTCTGCAGGTTTTATGATGATTGATCTAGTCTCCTTAAGTTTGCGCAGTTACAATCACTCAGATTTTGATAAGTTGACTGGACCCCAGACATGAAAAAAAATCAATTTCAAGTTTTTTTCATGCCCTGTATCATTAACTTCTCAAAGTTATTAATACTACTGTCAAGAGTGGACTGTGGGTAAAACTCAAAGCATGACTTAAATGAAGTCTGTCTACCGGTATCAGAACTTATCAGAATCTGGGAACATAACACCCAATTTAATAACACTGAATAAACTTATATAATGAGATTTGCGTCTGGAAAGGATGATATTGATTGGTAGGAACAAACGATGGACCTTTCTGCAACTGTAACTATCTCATTTGAAAGAAAAGAAAGCTAGATTAATTACTGAAATTGGCTCCTAGTCGGCAGCAGCCTGCTGGCCTCTCATTTGATACAAACTCTGAGACAAGGCCTAATGACCACCTCTGTTGTAAGTTCTTTTTTGTTTTTTCTGTCCAGACCTCTAAAATTGGTTAATGTGAAATACCTAATCCTCATCGCTTACTTCTTCTCATCTACATTATTTTATTGACTAAAGCATCCTTATTTTGAAACACTCTATCTAGGACTTTACAAAGGCCACAGGTTAACAGCTTTCCTTCATTCCAGGGTCATCAGCTCTCAGGAAAAACCTGCTTGGAAGTCTCGTCATTTTGCTAGGTTTAGGAAAAAAGGATTTTCAGGTTCTCTTTTGTACTCAGAAAGTGATCATGTATTCTGTAGATAAAGATCAGTGATCTTCATTACTGCTCCTCTTGCCCATTGATGCTGGCTACATTACCATCACATAGTCTCACCAGCCAATCAGGTTACCATTTCTATTCATCTACATCCAAAACCATATGACAGATATCAGTATTCTTGAAAGACTTGCATTGAAGTGCTCGTCAGACAGCTGGAGAACTGAAAAACTGACTGGGAGTCATCTGATTTAGAATAAGAAAATCAGCATGGGAATCCTTAAATATTTAAAAACTAGAGTTTATGAGTTGTTTTTCCTCCAGCTAAAAGACTACACAAAGAAGAAATGATTAAGTAGAAACCAAGAATATAGATGCACATTCACTAATACCCCAACCAAAATCCTCCATCTCAACAGGAGTAATTTATTTTTGTTTGCTTTAACAAGAGTAATATTTTAACTCCACTGCCAACCAACATTTTATTGCATGTTTACAGTTTGTATCACAGGAGCCTACATTTATTACTTGCTGCTAAAACTGCAACAACAAAGAGGATAATAATATGCTATGTAAGGAAACAATGGGAGTCTATGGGGGAAAAAACAATATATAAATGAAATGAACACATTAACATTAAAAAAAAAAATGTTCTCATAGACCTGCCAGATTCAATAAACTTAGAGCTGACAGACACATATAAAAGAGGTCCAAATGCATTATCCCCCAAAACAGGTGAACAGGATGCATGTTACTGCTACACAGAACAAGAGAAAATGCAAATACAAGATGCCAATTCAAACAATCACACCAGGCAAGCGAAGAGATTTATTAAGATTCAATTCTGCAAGTTCCTAGAAGATCTTGCCTACTTTTTTTTTTCCTGAATTTGCTACATACCATTCTAAACTGATGGATTTGGGATGGAGCTCTTCAATAAAACCAATTTCATAGCATTAGTGAATCCCAGCCATGACATATTGTTGCATATTAATCTCAATACAATGCTGATCTAAGAAAACAAGTGATGGATGACATGTACATACAACAATGCAAATGCATGAGGAGAGCACTAGCTAATCTTTATACATATTGTGCTATTATTTAGACAGTAAAGTTCCAAAACAGGTCTTTATCAGAGCTCCAGTATATAAAGGTCAGAGGCACAGAATGCTTAAAAAAAAAAAAAAAAAAGACAACCCAAAAAGACCCAGACAGCCTAAACTGCCATCCTACCAGAAGCAAGAAAATGCAGCCCTATCAGTGTCACAAGATATAAGATGGTGGCTATGCCCACAAATATTAGAAGAGGGTGCCCCATTGCATCCAGTGCTGCACCAAGTGATTTTAATGACGGATGCCTCCTCTTTAGGGTGGGTCATGCATCTGCTTCAATACAAGACCCAGGGCATTTGTAATCACATGGTACAAATGTGAATACATTTTCTGGAGCTCCAAATCATACAGAGCGCTCTCATAGCATTTGAACACCTCCTACAAGGATGACCGTGATGATCCATATGATCCATATGGAGAACCAAGTAGCCAAGCAAAGAGGCATGGGATCATGGCATTGCCAATGTGGAGACAGATCAGCTGAGCAGAATATTTCACCCACATGAATAATTTCTAGCAAAGACAGTCTGATGACTTATTCCAGCAGTGGGATCGACCCTGGGTAAATCTTTTTGCCACCGAAGGGAACAAGAAGGTTCCATGTTTCTGTTCTATCTGTCCCAGCCCTCACAGAGAGGCAGCAGATGCTTTCCTACTACCATGGAGCATGGAACTGCTCTATGCATTTCCCCCATTACTGATAGTTCACAAGACAGAAATTCATACGGAATTGCACCAGAATGATCTTAATAGTCTCTGCGTGGCCGAGACAGCCATGGTATATGTATCTCAGACAGTACTCCATGTGCCCTCCACAGCATCTCGGAAACAATTCAGAATTATTGACACAGGAAGAGGAATACCGTCTGCATCCATGGCATTGTTCTCTCAACCTGACTGCATGAATATTGAACGCATGATTCTAGCACATTGGAACTTGCCGGACCCTATTCAGGATGTCCTGCTCTTGGCAAGGAAACTATCCACTGATCGTAACTAAGCATTCAAATAGCATCACTACTCCAGTTGGTGTACACATCAATCTCTTGACCCATTCTTTTGCAGACCACACCAGTTTATCTATACCACTTCTCCCAAACTGGACTGGCAACCGCTTCGGGAAAGGTTCCTCTAAGTACCACAACAACATCCCATCATCAGGAAAATGGAGCATCAATTTCCACCCATCCACTAATTTTTCGATTCATGAAGGGCTGACTTCATCAACGACCCCTAGTGAAAAACCCCCTGTCCTATGGGATATCAACATTGTCCTGACCACATTCATGGAGCCTCCATTTGAGCCCTTAGAATCTGCTTCTTTAAAATTCTTCACCTGGAAGGTGCTCTTCTTAGTAGTGGTAACTTCTGCATGAAGAATTGGTGAAATCCAGGCACTGGTGTCCATCGTGCATTAGACATTGTTATGCTAAACATTCACTCCATCTTGTAAGATCCAGTGAGAGCGACTTAGGTGCACGCAACAGTGGCATCAGTTGCACACCTTAAGGACATTACTATCGAATACACTTGCAAAGCTACCACCTGATCGTCTATTCATACTTTAACACTATTGCCTACATGGTGCGGCTGCAACTGTAGTTCAGTAGGAAGGGCGATCCTCAATTATGCTACCACAGTTTAGTCATGCTATCCCGATGAAGTCTGGATTGCAGAAAAAAAATATTGTAATGCACTTAGCAACCCTCAGCTTGGGACTCACCATTGAGCATGGCTAATCAAGCCTGCTTATCAACGGAAAAAGCAAGCTTGCTTACCTTAAACGGTATTTCATTTAGATAGCCATGTGAAACCCACCCCTCCCTTCTTGGATAGCATCTACTCAAGAGTTCAGCTATCTTTGTTATCAACTGAAGAGAGTTCTAGAATGGTTTTTCGAGCAGAAAGTCCCGCACATGCTCCAAACACTTGCTAACTTTGAGAGAGAGCTCCACATTGTGCCACCTGATTATGACACCCATTGAGCACGGCTAATTCATCCTGCTATCAATGGAAAACAGTTCATGGTAAGCAAACATTCTATACATTTCTGTTTTTATTTCAGTCCCTAGGGATGCACTTTTGTTGTTTTGTGTGTTTTCAGGCTGAAAGCCAGCAAAGATGCATGACCCACCCTAAAGAGGAGGCATCCGTCATTAAAATCACTTGGTGCAGCACTGGATGCAATGGGGCACCCTCTTCTAATATTTGTGGGCATAGCCACCATCTTATATCTTGTGACACTGATAGGGTTATTTGAATCTGTGTCGACATTGGTTGAAGGAAATGGTACCACTGGCTCTTTAGTCCCCATTGCAGGAAGCGCATGTGGAGTCTTCTTAAAGGGACTACATGGATGGCCACCACCATGTGATCTAGTAAAACTAGAATGTGGCAAACAACTGTTCTGGTGTGTCTTAGCAGCTTAATGGCTAATGCGTGAAAGTCTGATTGCTCTTTCGTGGGGAAGAAAGGCTCTGGCTTGGATGGAGTCTATTTTTGTTCCTATGAATTGGAGCTGTTGTGCTGGGTGAAGCATCGATTTTTTTTTGTAGTTTAGGAGAAAACCTAAGGAGTCCAGGCAGCGAATTGTCACCTTGGCATCAGAACACATTGTCATTTTGTCTGGTGCCACTATCGACCAATCGTCCAGACAGGGAAAGATCTATATTCCTGAATGGCATAGGTATGGCATACTCACAGCTATGCATTTCATGAAGAATTTCAGGGCAGATGAGAGTCCAAACAGGAGAACTTGGTATTGGTAGTGTACTTGACTCACATTGAAATAGAGGTAGTGCCAACACGAGGAATGAATCAGGATATGTGCATATGCGTCCTTTAGATCAAGAGAGCACATCCAATCTTGAATTTCTCTTGGCAGAGATTATTGTTCAACGATCTGATATCTTAACTCTGGGAGGAGGTCACACATTTTCTTTGGGGTAGTACCTCCTGTATTGCATTCTGATGGAGTAATTTGTGTGCCTCCTGTAACAGGAGTGCAAGATGGTCCAGATTTGGAGGAGAGAGTGTTATGTGAGGCAAACTCAATTGGCGAGAGAAACAGAGATGGCATCCAGTTTGGATAATCTTCAGGACCCATTGGACCATGGTTATTTCTGACCAGGCCTCTAGTAATCATTGAATTCTTTCCCCTACTTGAATCTGTGGCTGTGGCAACAGGCTGGTTAAAAACCCTATGGCTCTGCAGGCAGTTGTGGCTGCAATTTTGACCTGCGTCGGTTCGTCTGATGCGCTCTCTTTTGGGTGGGCAGACACCCAGATAGCAAAATGTTGCTTACCTGTAACAGGTGTTCTCACAGGACAGCAGGATGTTAGTCCTCACATATGGGTAACATCATCAGGATGGAGCCAAATCACGGAAAACTTCTGTCAAAGTTTCCAGAACTTTGACTGGCCCCTACTGGGCATGCCCAGCATGGCACTAACCCTGCAGCCAGCAGGGGTCCCCATTCAGTCTTATTTGAAAGCTACAGGCATTGCTGAAAAATGAAACAAAACGTTACGAATCCAACACCGCGGGGCAGCGGGCGGGTTTCGTGAGGACTAACATCCTGTTGTCCTGTGAGAACACCTGTTATAGGTAAGCAACATTTTGCTTTCTCACAGGACAAGCAGGACGGTAGTCCTCACATATGGGTGAGTACCGAGCTGAGGATGTCCAAACATGCACCAAATGTACCCAAAGGCGTGCAACAGGCACAACAACTGGGGTGGAATTTGGTAGAGGGCATCCTGAACCCCACCGGGCAGGCGGAAGGGTGTTGGTACGTCACGTTGTAAACAGGTTATGAAGGACAGACTGGCCGAAGATGGAATCTTGTCTTCCGGCTTTGTCCAAGCAATAATGGACTGCAAAGGCTTGGAGAGAACTCCAGGTAGCAGCCCTGCAAATGTCAAGAAGCGGCACCGACCGAAGGTGTGCTACTGAAGTTGCCATGGCCCTCACAGAGTGTGCTTTAACACGGTCTTGAAGTGGAATGCCCACTTGCCAATAGCAAAAGGATATGCCCTAACTTGTTAGGGTAGAAAGAGACGAACAATTGAGTACTTTCCCTGTGGGAAGCTGTACGGTCTAGGTAAAATGCTAGAGCCCGTTTACAGTCACGTGTATGCAGAGCCTGTTCTCCTGGGTTGGCATGGGGCCTGGGAAAAAAGGTAGGTAGTATGATGGATTGATTAAGATGAAAATCCAAAACTACCTTAGGTAAGAATTTAGGGTGAGTGCGGAATACCGCCCGGTCCTGCAGAAGTTTAGTGTAAGGTGGATAGGTAACTAGAACCTGCAATTCACTAACTCTGCGAGCTGAAGTGATAGCCAAAAGGAAAATCACTTTCCATGTGAGATATCGAAGGTCACAGGAGGGAAGAGGCTCAAATGGTGGTTTCATGAGCCGACCCGAAACCAGATTAAGGTCCCAAGAAGAGGCCGGAGTACGTAGTGGAGGCTTGATATGGAGCAAGCCCTTCAAAAAGCATGTTACAAGGGGTTGTACTGATATAGGGACATCCCCGACACATTTATGGAAGGCGACTACCGCACTGACATGCATTCTGATGGAGGAAGTCTTTAGACCTGACTCAGATAGATGCCAGAGATAGTCCAGAAACTTCAGGATTGGACAGGAAAGGGGGTCAAGGGACTGAGAAGAGCACCATGACGTGAAACTTTTCCATTTGTAAGAGTAAGATTTTCTCGTGGAAAGCTTCCGTGAAGCAGTCAAGACACGGGAAACAGGTTCAGAAAGGTTAAGTGGTTGAAGTATTAACCTTTCAACATCCATGCCGTCAGGGATAAGGCGTGAAGATTGGGATGGCATAGCCTCCCATCGTTCTGAGAGATCAGAAGCGGGTCGTTTCCTAAGGGAATGTGCCTGCGGAGAGATCCTGAAATATTGGAAACCACACTTGGCGTGGACAGTGAGGTGCTATCAGGATCATGGTTCCCTTATCTTGACTTAACTTCACGAGAGTCTTTGAGAGAAGAGGAAGTGAAGGGAATGCATAGAGCAGACCAGTTGTCCACGAGAGGGAGAATGCATCTCTGGGTCAAGAGAGTTTGCTGTGAAAGAGAGAGCAGGTGGTTTCCTCTTTGCGGTTTTGTGGGGACACAAAGAGGTCTATTCGAGGATATCCCCATTGTTCAAAAAAGGAGTTCGCTACTGAGGGGTTGAGAGACCACTCGTGCTGTTGAAAGATGCGACTCAGTTTGTCTGCCAGTACATTGTCCACTCCCGGTAAATAGGTGGCCTTGAGGTACATCAAATGGGAGAGAGCTTCCTGACACAGAAGGAAGAAGCCCATACCTCCCTGCTTGTTGATGTACCACTTGGCCACCTGGTTGTCCGTCTGAATCAGGATGACTTGATTTGAGAGGCAATCCTGAAAAGCCCTGAGAGCATATCTGATTGCTCGAAGATCCAGGAAATTTATTTGGTGTTTGGCTTCCTCTGGAGACCAAGAGCCTTGTGTCTGTAGATCGGCTACGTGGGCTCCCCACCCGAGGTTGGAAGCGTCGGTGGTGAGAATGTTTTGAGGATTTGGAACCTGGAAGGGAAATCCTTGGAGGAGATTGGTCTGATTCTTCCACCAGGCGAGAGACAGACGGAGTGAGTCGGTGACGTGGACAATGGCCGACATAGGTTGAATAGCTTGAGTCCATTGAGACCTGAGAATCCAGTGCATGAGTCTCATGGCCAAGCGGGCCATTAGTGTGACATGGACTGAGGACGCCATGTGTTCCAGGAGGACGAGAAATTGGCGTGCAGTCACAGAGTGCTGAGACTGCTGCTGGTGAGAAAGAGATACAAGAGTCAGTGCTTGTTGTTGAGGCAGAAAAGCCTTTGCCTGTAAGGTGTCCAAGTCTGCCCTAATGAATGACAAGGTTTGAGATGGGTCTAAGTAGGATTTGTCATAATTGACGAGAAATCCTAACAAAATTAGAGTGTGTAGGGTCAAATTGAGGGACGACAGAGCAGCTTGCTGAGTGGGAGCCCTGATTAACCAGTCGTCCAGATAGGGGTAGACGTGAACATCTTGTGTCCTGAGGAAGGCTGCGATGACTATGAGGCATTTTGTAAAGACTCATGGTGCAGATGCTAGGCCGAATGGAAGCACTCAATATTGATAGTGCTTGGGGCGTACTAGGAACCTCAGGTACTTGCGATGAGCTGGACTTATCGCAACATGGGTGTACGCGTCCTGAAGGTCCAGAGAGCAGAGCCAGTCTCCTCTTTGTAAAAGATGTAGAAGCGATCCCAAGGTGACCATCTTGAACTTTTCTCGCTGGAGGTACTTGTTGAGGGCCTGTAGGTCTACAATAGAACAGTTGCCTCCCGATTTTCTAGGGATTAGGAAGTACCGGGAATAGAACCCTAGGCCTTGCTGAGAGTATGGAACAGGTTCTATTGCTCTTGATTAGAGAAGGAGGGAAACCTCTTGATCCAGAAGAATGGAGTGTTCGGATGTTCTCCACGTCTGTAGAGGTGGGGAGTCCGGTGGCAGGGTGAGAAAGTTCAGATGGTAACCCTGAGCAATGATTGCTAAAACCCATTGGTCGGATGTGATTGAATGTTACATGTTGTGGAAGTGGCACAATCGACCTCCCACTGGTATGTGCAACAGAGGAATCTGGCTGCTGCTCTCTAAGTGGAAGTCAAAAACCTGAAGCAGGTCCTGGTTGAGGAGCTGCTTGTTGTTTTTGTTTATGGGCTTGACGAGACTGCGGTTTTTGATAAGGTCTCGTGGCACGTGATCTGGTTGGTGGCGGGTAAGACTTCTTAGAGTCCTTTCTGAAGGGCTGTTTTGAGGAGAAGTCGGAAGGCATCGAAGAGAGCTGTCTTAGGGTCTCATGATGGTCCTTTAATTCTGCCACTGTACGTTGAATCTGTTCGCCAAACAGATTATCTCCGACACAAGGCAGGTTGGATAAACCGGTCTTGTACTTCTGGGTGAAGGTCAGAAGACTCGAGCCAGGCCCACCGTCTCACCAAAATAGTAGCTGCAGACACTCTGGTAGAAGTGTCAAAAATGTCATAAGATGTCCTAATCTCATGCTTGCCTGCCTCAAAACCCTTGTTTACTAGGGTTTGTAATTGTTCTTGAAATTGCTGAGGCAGGGAGTCTGAGAAGTCCTGTATCTGCTTAAAAATGACCCTGTTATACTGGGTCATATAAAGCTGATAGGAGGCAATTCGGAAGATGAGCATGGCCCCTTGGAATACTCGGCGATTGATGTTATCTAGGAACTTCTGTTCCTTTCCAGGAGGAACAGACAAGTGAGGCTTCGACCTCTTCACCCTCTTTTGTGCAGACTCTACCATGACCAAGTGGTGATCAAGCTGTGATTTTTGAAAACCTGGGGCTGACTGCACCAAATAGGTAGTGTCAGCTTTCCTGTGTACTGGAGCAATTGATCCAGGATGTTCCCAGTTCTTCTTGAGGAGATCGAGAAGGACCTGATAGATGGGAATAGAGGTGATTACCTTGGGGGCATCCAGGAATTGGAGCAACTCCATCATCTGGTGCCTATCATCCTGTTCCATCTGTAATTGAAAGGGAATCAATTCAGACATTTCCTTCACAAAGTTTATAAATGAGAGGTCCTCTGGAGGAGAACACTTCCTACTCTCAGTGGGTGAAGGTGGTGAAGGTAAATCATCGATGTCTGTTGAGGTATCATCAGCCCAGGTGTCATAAGGATCAGCACCCATCCCTCTAGGAACTAGAGGGGGACAGGATGGTTGGCTACCTGAAGGTCCCGGTCTAGGCTCCGAAGGAATTGGAGGAATTATCTGAGGCATCGGTGCAGGCATCGAGGGCATCGATGGATGACTTGGTGGCGCCGACGGACATATCGGCACCGATGGATGAGTCGGTGGTGAGGGACATATTGGCATCAATGGCTGAGGCAGAACTCCCGATGGAGGGATGCTTAACGGTGTTTCTCCTCTCCTCCACATTACATAGACTTTATGGAGGTCTGTGATAGACATGATGTGGGTACAGTCTGGGCACCCGCCCAGACTGTACCATCATCATGGGAAACCCCGATGCCATGGAAAAAATCAAGCCGCGGTACAGTCGACAGCCAGTAGGCGGCGAGGGCCAAACTCGACGGTAATCGACGGTTAACGGGTAAAAACTTACTGCGGACTGAGAAAAATTAGAGGAGGGACCCCTGTGGAGCAATTTAACTTTTAGTAATTCCATGAGGAAAATTCCTATCAGGAATCTCTTCAGAGCTCCTTTACTGCGAGGCTACTGCTGCGCGGAAAACAGAAGACTGAAGGGGGACCCCTGCTGGCTGCAGGATTAGTGCCATGCTGGGCATGCCTAGTAGGGACCAGTCAAAGTTCTGGAAACTTTGACAGACGTTTTCCGTGATTGGGCTCCATCCTGATGTCACCCGTATGTGAGAACTACCATCCTGCTTGTCCTGTGAGAAAGATATAACCACTACTGTCTGTGAGGGTAGTATGGGTGCTTGTACTGGGAAAAATACCATCTACTGTTGTCAGGCTGTTCACTCTGTGCCAATAAGGATTGAATGTCTCTGTTTTGTTCTTTAATTTGAGCTATGGTTTCTCTCAATTTTTCCCCGAATAGGTGTTGATCAAGGCATGGAAAGTCAGCAAACTTTTCAAGTACATCCTCCCTTATGCTGCTTGCCTGCAGCCAAGCCAATCTCCAGACACCTATGGATGCCACAAATGTTCTGGCTGTGGTGTCAAATACCTCAGACTGAGCGAAGGAGATGACCTAAACCCTTCTCTATGTCGTGAAGGAGCTGAGGTGTAATTTGTTCACCTGACTCCGGATCAGCTATACAGCTTCAGATTTTGCACACATTCGTACAAATACTGGACCATGTAGAACTGATTCTGTTCTATTCTAGCCACTATCATGGTTCCTTGGAAGACTTTCTTTCCAAAATCTCGATTTTTTTTTTTTGCTTTTATTGCCAATTGTACCACTATGGAACTGTGCAGCAGTTGGACTATGCCACATCCAGGCACTTTTTTCAACCTAAATTTTACATCTACCATTCTTGCTATAGTGATAACTGAGAAAGAGGTTTCTCATTTTTTCAGGAGCACTGTGTTGAGCACATTGTGTGCAAGTAGGATGGATGGCGAATATCTTTAGAAGTCCCATAATTTCTTTGCAATCTCCAGAGGATTTAACCTGGAGTAGGTTAAATCCTCTGGGTGTGATATGTGCTCTGACAGTTCTTCTGAGGGGATGGTAGCACCATTGAACTTCTCAGGGTCTCCCCTGGGGAGTGACCTGTGGAAGGTATGGCACCAGTAAGGGTGGTGGGGAAGTTTCCCTTGATGGAATTGAACGAAATGGCAACTCTTCTAGTCTAGGTGATCTCGGGCTGTCCAAAGAGGATGAAGTCAGAAATGGAGGTATGCCTGACATTTTCTTTGTTGGTGGAAGAATAGGATATGCCAGAAGGAAAGAAGGTGGCAAAACTTGTGGGAAAAGGTTAAGGGGAAAAAACTCTCTAAAATCTCTGTAATTTGCTTGAATGTTTGTTCTCTGCGCCCAGGCGATAACTGAGGTGCATCTTCTTCAGGGACTAGAATCTGGTCAGACTCTAATGCTGGTAGTGAAATTGGGTTGATAGAGTCCAGGATTTGAAGGCAAAAGCCATGTTGCCATAGTGTGGATGTCAGCCTGGATCTAGGAGCACTAGTGGGCAGTGAAAAATATGGTCCATAAGATGAATAGGTGCTTGGAGGCAGACTAGGTGGAGGTATTGCCTTATTTAATATGTCCTCAGCAGTGCTTCTTGCTGGCATCGATTTTGGTTGCCTTTTAGAATGGGAGGAGCTAGACCAAGATAGTTGTCAAGTATGATCTCGCAGTTTCCTGAGTGTCTCCAAGTTGCCCTCACAGCTTTTCAATCGCCTGTTTGAGCTGTTCTTGTGGGGTGCTGTTCCCCTTCTTGAGGTGTTGGCAATCTGCTGTAGCTGTTTATGCCAAATGATGAACTCTGTTTCGTCATTTTCGGCACTTTCGAAGTCAAGGCATGTTTCTGGTGTAACACAATATGCGCTATATGTGCTGTGCCCTAAGGTGCGCCGTGTGCCACACTCCAAGGTACACTATGTGCCTTAGATGTTTCATGGGACTTGCGTTTTGATGCTTGCTTCTTCTTTGCTGTACCGGTGCCTTTCTCTAGCTGTGTCAACAATGTCTTGAGCTGTGCAGTCGGTGCACGTGACCATTCATTAGAGTTTGAATGGTGCTTTTTGGCCTGGGTTTTCTTTCCTGTACCTAGGGAAGGGTGAGAATTTTTCCTCCTTCCCCTATTGGAGTGAGGGGAAGACTTGCTTTAGTAAATTCCTTAAAAGAAGCTGACTAAGTGTGCACTCTCTGATCTAAGTCGGGCTATTTTCTTGACCATCTGACACTGAGCCCTTAGGGACATGCAGCCACAGTCCGCGCAATTCACCTGATCGTGTTTGAGCCCTGGGCTTAAATAACAGTGTTATGGACATTATATGTCTACAGGAACAGTATCTGAATCCAGATGATGGACGTAAGGCCATGGTAGCACTAACAAGTGCTGTTTCTGTTGTTGCTGGAAACGAAGGAAGACATTCTGAAGAGAAATGTTGAGAGACAGGATACCTTGCACCCATGCGAAGCTTGGATAAAAAAAAGAAGAGCGTTCTAGAATGGTTGTTCGCGCAGGAAGTCCTGCACATGGACCAAAAACATTTGCTAACTTTGAGATGCAGCTCCGCATTGTGGCGCCTGATGTCATATCATAAGAAATCACTCAATACAAAAAAGGAGGATGTATTATGTTCTCTTTTATGATTTTTAAATTGTTAAATAAATTAACCTTATCAACTCTTCACATAGGAACAAATACCATCAGTATTAGTGCAAATGGAATTTAATCCATCGCCTCTCGCCACGCAATGGGCCCCAGGCAAATTCAGCATTTATTCAAGCACTTGGTATATAATCATTTGGTATTGTTCCTTTATTTATTCCAAAACAATTTTTTGATTCTTATCCACTAAAAAATTTTTTATAATTTATTTTCAAAATTCATTTTATCCCAAAAACCCAAAAACTCATTTATTTATGTGTTTCTAAAATCTTATATACTATCCTTGCATAAATTAAATGTCCACCATCATTTAGTTTGTTCAATCATTAAATTATATTTAGCCCTGTGGGCTAAATATAATTTATCCTAGGATTTTATTCCAGGATTTCAATGATTGAACAAACTAAATGATGGTGGACATTTAATTTATGCAAGGATAGTATATAAGATTTTAGAAACACATAAATAAATGAGTTTTTGGGTTTTTGGGATAAAATGAATTTTGAAAATAAATTATAAAAAATTTTTTAGTGGATAAGAATCAAAAAATTGTTTTGGAATAAATAAAGGAACAATACCAAATGATTATATACCAAGTGCTTGAATAAATGCTGAATTTGCCTGGGGCCCATTGCGTGGCGAGAGGCGATGGATTAAATTCCATTTGCACTAATACTGATGGTATTTGTTCCTATGTGAAGAGTTGATAAGGTTAATTTATTTAACAATTTAAAAATCATAAAAGAGAACATAATACATCCTCCTTTTTTGTATTGAGTGAATTCATAGGTGAGGATTTCTAGCTTCTGGTGATTGATTGAATATCATAAGAAATGCCATACTGGGTCAGATCAAGGATCCATCAAGCCCAGTATCCTGCTCCAACAGTGGCCAATCCAAGTCACAAGTACCTGGCAAGTCACCCATTGAGCATGGCTAATTCAGCCTGTTCAATGGAAAATCAGGGCATATTGCAAGGATAAAACTACATCTTATATCGAAGCAGATGCACCTGCCCCTACTTATGTCACTTTTTAAATTCAGTGCCCAGAGGCTTCATCTACATTCTTCACCAATCATTCCTTTGTAGCAGATTGACCAGAGTTTTTATGGAGATATGGAATTGCTCACACATTGTCCACATAAAAGATGGGAGTCTGCATAAATTAAAGATGGTTGTTAGCAAGTTAAAGTGTCCATTATCCCAATAGATCTCAAACAATATCCATTACAGTTATAGACCCCAAAAACGGGCAAGCAACACCTTATGAGTGAATGGCTTATCAGCATGTTTTCTAGGGCAACTTCAGAAAAGGAAAGTTACATAGTTGCTCAAGACTGAAGATGAAAAGCCCAAATTCATTATAATGGGTTAAAAAATGGTCGTCACCAGAGGCAGGATGGCTGCTGCTTGCCTCTCACAAGTCTTACCGCCAGAGCAAACTCGAGTTTTCTTGGATGTTTCTTGTTAATACTATTTTTCTTGGATATGCAGAAGCACACGCAGACCCCAAGAGTTTTTATCCACTGAAGACGCCATTTAGACTCTCATGGGCAAAATTTATCATCTTTGCGATTTGATCTTTTGAAAACTGAAGCAACTGTTTTAAAATACCCTGCGAAATGTAAAGTTACATAGAGGAATGTGGGATTCTGCTCAACTGGCTGAATTTCTTGCAAAAAATTTGTAATGCCTTTTGAAAATACCTCATTAAATGATATCGGCTCTCATTCTGTTGATGAACTTTGAGCTGCTGGATGCATTATTGATTTCTTTTGTTAGATACGAGCTTGGAAATCTCATTTGACCTTGATGCGAAGTCATGCTTTTTCTAAGATCACTGCTTTGGATTCTTGATTCTTTCATTCTTGTTCCTCCAGCTGTTTTGTAAATCGGTTTCTTCAAACTTTCTGGCATTTTTAGATACTTATATTTTACTACATATCATAAAATATCAATAAACACAAAGTAAAAAAAAGAAAATAAAAAGTTCCTATAAAGTAATCCAAAGGAAGATGGAAAACAATGCATCTGTAGCCATTTCAGGCCAGATTAGGGGTTGGAGGGAGAATACATTCTTTCTGAATCCAACTATAGTGAATGGCACTTTTCCCTAAGGGGTAAGTATCTCATGTCTATCAATCTCATATTTCACCAAAATCTTGTCCAGTTTTATTTTTAGTTGTATACCATGATATTGTCCATCAATAAAGCATTCTATAATTTTATCTCTGAGTGAAAAGTATCACCTATATCTTGTTTTTCACCTTTATATTGGACTATCTTAGTATATATGAGGTTAGCATTCAAGTGCTATGCTCCCTTTATCAGGCCAGTGTAAATAAAGCTAGGCTTTTGCCCAAATATATCAATAAATAGAATGTTGCATTAAAATGGTAATGTGGTAGTATTGTTTATTCTTTTATTTTATAGCTTTCAAAACAACCACCACCACACCACCATTGTAATGCAGCCACCACCACTAATTTACTTCTATATTCAGGCAAAATCATCCATAGCTCATTTTGCACTAATCTGATGAAGGGATCATAACTCTCAAAAGCTAGTCATAAATGTATCAACTGCAGCTTATTGGCCTTTACACATATATACAAGTAGACTAACATGGAAACTACATCATTTTAACGCCAGTTGTTAAGAATCTCTTCCTCAAAGAGTGGGGAAATTTGTTTTTCCTTAAATGATGCCACTTTGTTTTTCTTGCCTCTACAGTACAAAGATCACTTGTAAGATTTCTGTAGCATCCACCAATATATTTGTACAGCACAATTAATCACTTGCAATTGCCTTTTTGCTGAGGCCCTACTTTGGACAGTCTCACCATATATAAGACTTAGTATTCCCCTTTGCAAGGCTAGCAGCCTTTTTTTTTATATCTATATTGTCTGACACTTGGTTAACCTTTTTGAGAATGTGTATCCAAAACAAAGCCATATTCTAAATGCTGACTCAGAAGGGCATATATCATGAAAAAGCCATTGTTCCTGTCTGCCACTCCATCTCCCTGACTCCCCCCACATTTCATACACACCAAACTGTGGTCGGCTTTGGTTGTTGCTGCCCGATTCTTCACATGCATTCCCAGTTTATCAGGGGTGGATTGCAGGAAAATATCAGCCTGGGGGAATTTTTTGAAACCAGCCCACGGGATATCTGATTCCCTTGTGCACTTTCTCTGCATCAACACGCCAAGTTAACTCTGAAACCCGGCAAAATTCAGCCCAAATATCTCCAAAATAAATTTCACATTTTTTCCTAAATAACGAAGAAATGGAGCAATACTCTAGACCAGCAGTGAGTAAACAAAGCTGTAGACTGCTGTTCCATCCATGCAAATTGGTTGGGGCCACCCCACAGAGGTCTGCCTTACAAAATACCTCACCTTAGTCACACATGTAGAACACAGACAGACCCTCACCAAATACAAAATGAAGAGAGAAAGTATAAATAGAAACATGCAGACAAAAAATGAACTTGAAACCGCATCAAGCCAGACTCTGTATAAAAGGGAAAAACAAATATTCCTCATGAAACATCAAACAATAACATCAAGAAACATAAAGCATCAAATCATAATAGTAAAACCAAACTCATAAAAAGAATAAATATTTCAAAACAGCTGATGAAAAGAATATCCAACAATTACAAACATTAACATTGCTTTTTTTAAATTTCCCAAACATCGATAAAATATTTCAAAATAGCAGACAGCAAACACCACCCAATAAATAAAATTAAAGCTAAAATAAATCCCCTGCTCTCTCTGTACCTGGGAACTTTAGATTCCAATCACCCCAAAATTGTCATAAATTAGTAAGGTGTGGGAGATATGCACAACTTTCTTCTCTAACACACATGTTCATTCTTACACAAACCCCTTTATATTCTCTCTCACACACATGCTCACTAGATCAGACGCTGTCTCTTGTACATGCTCACTGGCTCACATGCGCTCTCTCATATACATGCTCACTGACTCGTTCTTGCTCACACACCGGCCCACTGGCTTAAATAGTCCTCTTGCTCAAACATATGCTCATTGGCTCACTCGTTCTCTCTCACTCACAAACATGCTCTGGTAACTACAAGCCCGACTGTATTATGCAGTGAAACAGTAGAAAAGCAGAAACACTCCTCACAAAACATCAAGCAATAAAATCAAGAGATAAGACATCATTCATATTAAAACCATGAAAAGAATGAATATATCGAACAGTCAACAAACTTAGGGGGCCCAATATTCAAAGCGTGTTCAGCGCTACTTAGCTGGATAAGTAGGACTTATGTGGTTAAGTAGCGGCCGCTGAATATGCGCTTACATCTAGTGGCTGCTGCTTAGCTACATAAGTCCCGTATACGGCTAAAAAGTTAGCTGTATAAGTTGTGGACAGGCAGTGGGTGGAGCAACTTAGCTGCATAATTTATGCAACTAAGTAACAATATTATGTCTTAGCAGCATAAGTTTACCAGCTACGTTAGACGGTAATAACTGATACAGCTAAGAACAAATATATATGCGTATATTCAGTAACAGCCGTGCCGCTGAATATACCATGTAATTTAACCAGATAAGTAATATCCGGCCAAGTTACTTAAATAGTCATCTTTCAATATTGAGCCCCTAATTATTTAAAGTCGCATAAATTTGCTCTAATATTTCCCAAACACCAATAAATTATTTCAAAACTGCAAATACACGAAACACTACCCCAAAATTTAAAATTATAAAAATTTAAATAATTTAAAAGTCTCCAGCTCTCCATACCATTAAATAAATAAATACCTGGCATCTTTCGATTTCCCAGAGATTGTTGTGGATTTGGGTGAAGAAGGCCACACAATCTTTATCTTCTCTCTCTCCTTCACACACACAGGAACTCTCACACATGCAGGTTCTCTCTCTCTCATAAACACATGTAGGCACTCATTCATGCACATATTCAGGCTCTCTCTTTCACACACACATGCAGGCTCACTTGTGCACATTCAGGCTCTCTCTCTTTTATACAAACATGCAGGCTCACTCTCATGCACATATTCAGCTCTCTCTTTCATACACACTCACACCTATCAGGCCTCCACCTTTCTTCTGGGCCTTGGCCAATCCCACACTGCTCATTTACTGCCAGAGGAGGAAGTGGCCCTGCAACCGCCAAATGCATTCTGTTGCTGCGCCAAGACCTCCCCTCAGGCCATGTGGCCCTGCCTATACTTCCCTCAGGCCTCGATGGGTTGGACTCAGTCTCAGCCCCACTGACACCTTCCTCGGGCCATGTCGAGTTCCACAGCAATCCCTCAGCAGGAACTGAGATAACCACGTGACCAGTGCAACCGGCCCACCGAGAGATGCCCAATCCCCCGATAAACTGCAGAGGCAAATTGGCCTATCATTGATTGATCTGCCCAGATCTTTTTCCTAGTTGGTATTAGCAAATAACGTCCCAAAGTATACCATATCTGCCTATTCTTGCATCCCAAATGCATATCCCTACACATGTCCACATTGAATCTCAACTGCAACTTCTCTGCCCTCTGATATATCAATATCCCTCTGCAAAATCAGTGCATCCTGAAATGCAATTTCACAGACTTTTATCTCCAAAAACACAACATTGATGCTTATTCCTGCCTTCAAATCATTGCTAAAAATATTCAACAGTGGTCCAAGAACCAATTCTGTGAGCCTTTACTTGTCATTTTATTCGAATTGGAATATGAGCCATTAAGATCAGTTGTGCTTTCGTTATAGCTATTTCCTTACCCATTCACAAAAGCTACCCTTAGATTACCTTCCTTAATTTGAAAATGCATCTTTTCAAAGTTCAGTGGGAGGTGGGGGTCAGGAAGGTACCATGTCTAAAGGTGTAGCAAAATCCAGAGAAACTACATAAGTTGTTTTTTAGTATCAAGTTTTCTATTAACATTTTCAAAAATCTCAGCTAGGTTATGTCTGGCAGGACTCTTTGCCCTGGAACAATGCTGATTTTTGCTGAACATTTTTCTCCCTTCCATGTAGTCAATTACATGTCTTACACTATTGCTCCTACAAGTAACATTAGTTTGTTCACTCTAAAGGGGCTTGATTCCAGTGTAGAAAGACAAGAAATAAAGCTTTTTATTTTATTTATTTTTTTTTTTAACACTATTCAGTTTATCGATTCTCTATGAAAGAATGTACTAATTCTAAAAGTTTGCAGCTTTAAATGGCTTAGTTTTACTAAGGTTATCATTACCTAAATACTTTGTTACTATTACTACTTTACACTCATTAGCGTGCTATACAAAAACATAAAAAGAGAGTCCCTGCTCGGTAAATCTTACAATATAATCCTGACAAACATACAGAACAAAAGAAACTTGGGGAATTTCATTTATTAAGAAAATGCGTAAAAATGAATGAGGCTGTAAGCAGGACAATCAAGGGTTAAGATTTAACAGCAGCCTCAAAAAGTTGGATTTTTAGATAAGATTTTACAACAGTATTAAAAACTTTGATTAGTTTAGCATTGCCCATGTTGTAGTTGGTATTTCTGATCCGATATCTGCTTCATTTTATTCCATGTTTTTATCTTGAAGTGTCTTAGACAGATAGCATTGTAGATAATCTTGTGTATGTTTTTATGTGGTAACCTTTTTAGTTATTTATTGTAATTTTATGAATGTGCTATTGTACATCACCTAGTGCATCTTGTATAGATGATTAATACATTTTAATAAACATACAAGATTTAAATAAAACCAAGCGAGGGAGTATGACGCACCAGCTCAGAAGTCTATACCAAGTATATGGTGCAGCCAGGTGGACAATTCAGAGTCAGGAATTGATGGTAGAGGAGAAGGGCAGAGATAGGAGTGACTTATCTGATGAGCAGAATGCATGAGGAAGGATGTACGGAGAGATAAGATGAGGAGCTGCACAGTGAAAGGCTCTTCTACATGAGTAAGAAGAGTGGGAAATGTAGGCAGGAACAAATAGGAAGCCAATGTAGTGATTTGAGAAAAGAGGTTATTTGGATGTAGCAATTTTGGAGAATAAATCACACAACTGAATTTTGGAAGGATTGCAGAGGAGAGAAATGGCATACTGGGAGACCTGTGAGGAGCAGGTTGCAATAGTTGCAATAGTCTAAGCAAGAAGTTTACAAGATTATATAGTATCCAATACTATATAATCACAATGTTTACTGTAAATGTTTCATATGTTATATCTGTTTATGCGTTACAAGGAACATCGTGAATATAAGGTAACTCAATATTTATAATCTCAATGTTCCTTGTAAACCGATGTGTAAACGGTTATCGGTATATAAAAACCACTAAATAAATAAAATAAAAATAAATAAATAACTGTGTGAATAAGGGTTCTGGTAAAGTGTTCAGAAAGGAAGGGACAGAGTTTGGTGATAATATTGAGAAGTGAGGAGATTATAAACAACTAAAACAAATATGGAATAATAATATGCAATAATGGAATGTTAACACGAATCAACCAACCTCAAACCCTCTCTCACTAATTCCTGCTGAATATTTATCATACTATTACCATTCACAACTGTGTCATATTTATTCATTTGATTACCTATGTACCGTTTTATAGTCTTATTTTTTCACTTGCTATTCTAATGTATCAATAGGCTGAAATGTAAATATTGTGCTGTTCAATTTCTCCCCTTCCATCCCAAGTTTATTTTCCTTGTTTTTTGTAACTTTCCCTCTCCCTTTTTCTGATTCACTGTATTTAAAGTTCAAGGTTCTTATTGAAAATATTGTTTTTTACGTTACGTTATGCTTTACACTCCTTGTTATTTGTAAACCGGGTTGATGTGATGCCTATCATGAAACTCGGTATAACAAAAACAATAAATAAATAAATAAATAAATATCTGTGACAACAGAGTAAAAAAGTCACCAGGACCAGACAGCATCCATCCCAGAGTTCTAAAAGAACTAAAACATGAAATCACCAACCTGTTACAAGTAATCTGTAACCTGTCATTTAGAACAGCCATGGCTCCTGAAGACTGGAAAGTGGCCAATGTGATGCCGATTTTTAAAAAGTGCTCCAGGTTTATGCAAGAAACTATAGACCAGCAAGCCTGATGTTGATGCCAGGCAAAATGATTTAAGCCATTCTTAAAAACAAAATCACTAGCCGTATAGACAGATATGGCTTAATGGACAAGAGTCAATATCATTTTAGCAAGGGGAAGTCTTATCTTAGCAAACTTTTAGAATTTCTTTGAAGGCATAAACAAACAGATAAAGGTAAGCCATTTGATGTAGTGTATCTGGATTTTCAGAAGGCATTTGGCAAAGACCCCATGAGAGATTCCTCAGGAAATTATAAAGACATGGGGGAGGTGGCAGTGTTTTATTATGGATTGGTAACTGGTTAAAAACCTGAAAACAGAGGGTAGGACCAAATAGTTTTTCCAAATGGAGAAAAATCACTAGTGCAGTACCACAGGTTTCTTTACGGGGACCTGTGCTGCTAATATAATCATAAATCTGGAAAAAGGAAAGGCAAATGAGGTGATCAAATTTGCAGATTATACAAAATTATTCAAAGCTTTTAAAACAGTAGCGTAGTGCAAGGAAATGCAGAAGGAGCTCATGAAACTAGGAAGCTGGACAAATGATTGACAGATTAAATTTAATGTGGAAAAAGTGAAGAGTGATGCACATAGGGAAAAATAATTCTAACTACAGGTACACGATGCTGGGTTATGTATTGGTGGTCACTACCCAGGATAAGAGCCTTAGGAGTACTTGTGGACAATATGTTGAAAACCTTGGCTCAGTGTTTGATGGTGGTCAAAAAAGCAAACAAAATGTTAGGAATGATTCAAAAAGGAATGGAGAATAAAACTGAAAATATCATATTGCTTCTGGTTTGAGAGATGGTGCATCTAGGCCTTCAGTACTGTGTGCCTTTCTGGTCGCCCCATCTCAAGAAAGACATAGCGGAACTAGAAATGGTGCAGAGGAAGACAACAAAAATAATAAAGGGGGTTGAACATCTCTCCTATTATGAGAGGCTACGCAGGGTAGGACTCTTCAGCTTGGAAAAGAGATGGCTGAGAGGGAACATGAAAGAGGTTTATAAAATCATGAGTGAGGTAAATAAAGGATAGTTACTTACCATTTCAAATAATCCTAAAACAAGGGGACACTATGAAACTAACAACCAGCAGATTCAAAACGGATCGTAGAAAAGTAATTTTTCACTCAGCACATTATCAGGCTGTGGAATGTGTTACTGTAGGACATTATCAAGGTGACTAACAGTGGTATTTACAAGAAGTTTAGACAAGCAGAATAAAGAAAGTTACTGCTATCCCTGGGAGTAAGCAACAGGAATTTGATCTATTTTATGGGACCTGCCATGTACCTGTGAGCTGGACTGGCCATTGTCAGAGATAGTGTAACAAAGTCTTCTGCCCATGTTCTACAGTAAATAAGCTTTCCTTGAAACAGTTTTATGGTTCCAACCTCAGAAAACTGCCTTTGTTTTGCACTTGGATGTACAGCATCTTTGTACACTAGAATATCATTTTCATCCCAAAGGTTCACAGAGGAATAAAGATGTGTGAGTAAAAAGTAATAACTTAGGAGATGGCTTGCAGACTCCTGCCCTTAATGTCGTTGTAATTTGCACCTTCGGGCCAGAGCATTGAGAGAGAGAGAAGGAAAAATAATGAAAGGTGCAGTCAGTCTCCATAATCACTTTAAGTTAAAAAGGTATGTGGGGCATTAAACATGGCATCAATTACCAGAGGGGGAGAACTACATTTGGCACTAGCCTTAGGCAGCACCTCTCCTCCACCACCTGCCCTCCATAGGATCAGGTTAGCTGGCATATAATCATATTGGTGGACATTCTGATTAATGACCAAAGGCAAAAAAGAAATAAAAATAATAATCTTACTGGCAACCACATGGAGCCGGCTCAAACAGAACTTCGTTTTATAGATCTCAGGCCTTATAAATCAGATAAGCAGAAAAGGCACTGCTGGGAGGGATGGTTCTTATATCATGGAACTGGATAAAGTCCCCAGCTCAGACTAGGATTCAGTGGCTTTTACACATGGTCATACTTAATAACAGACCCAGATGGTGAAAGGTATGAGATAAGAGATCAGCTTTGTCTATCTTCCACAGGAGACACCAAACTTGGGAGTATCCTGGGACTGTGCAGGAGTACACAAGATAAGAACTCATTGTCCTACATGTCAAACACTTATACGCAATGGTCATAACTAGCAAGAGAAGGTACGGGTCCTGTCAGTTTTCTTAACTGGATGTGCTCCAATGCATTGATCCATTAAGTCACTGTAGCTGTGCAGCATGCCAGGGTCTGACAATGTGTCAGCCCTAGCAAAGGGAACAAGAGTGAAAACCATTGGTCTAGACTGCAAGATTTTAGAATAACTAGTGAATCAAATGCAAGACCAATAGAAATTTCTCTGCAGTTATGGTCATGTGATCATTTGTGGTGGTCAAATAAACGTTAATGGTCACCACAGTCCACTAGGTTTCCACATCTTTGGACACGTGCATCACTTAAATACCAAATCTAGAGTGAAAGCATTCGGTGAGTGTGGCTGCTGTGGCTCATGTGTCACATCTACATTACATGTAATGTGTGTTCCTGAGGGTGAGGACATCATAATGCAAAGAATTGTGAAGTTGCCTTGCGAAGTTCCTGGACTTTTCTCTCTCTTTTCTCAGATTGGTTGTGGTGTTCCCTGATCTAATTTGTTGCCGCAGGTGCTGGCCCCTCTCCCCTCGATGTCACTGGAGACTTCCCACTGAAGGCCTGCTGCAATGCCGGAAGAATCACTTGCACTATTGCTGTAGCTGCTTTGCTTGTCCCAGCTGCCTGTCACCTTGAAGCCAGTTGCCTTGTGAAGTTCCTGGAGTTTTTCTCTCTTCTGAAGTTGGTTATGGTGCTCCCTACCCGAGCTCGGTGCAGTCAGTGCTGGCCCCACTCTCTTCAATGACATCACTGGGGAATTCCTATTAAATGCTCACTGTGTCGCTGGAGTTGCATGCACACAAATGAGCACAACTAAGGAGCATGCTCCTTTGTGCAATACTTCATGTGCAATTCGTGCCTTCAGCCTGACCCCTTGAGGTTTTGTATTTTACTTTTAACACTATTAGGGACCGATGCAAAAAAGATGCAGTGAAAGCGGGTGCTGTGTGTTCAGCGCCCGCTTTCCTAACGTGCACCCAAGCACCTCTCCTGGGGGCGTGATGCAATAATTAAATTAGGGCTCGCGCTGTTGAGGCGGCGCTAGGGGCGACTGCATGCCCTTAGTGCCTCTTTGACAGCACGAGCCGGAGAGAGGTCCGCTTTCTGTGGCTGTCCACCGGTTAAGAAAACGGATGCTGAATTTATCAGCGTCCTGTTTTCTTAACCAGCACATGTGCAGGGGTTAGGAAAATGGATGCTGATAAATTCAGCGTCCATTCTCCGAACCTGACTATGGGCACCAGAAGGAGTGTATAAATAAATATTAAAGTGTTAGGCACTTAATATTAATTTATTCACTCCTTCACTTATTGCCAATTGGTCCCTTTACTGTCACATGTCAGTGAAAGGACCAATCACTTTTCAGAAGGCTGTCCTGAAAGGGGATTGGTCAGTGAAAAGGACCAATGGGCAATAAGTGAAGGAGTGAATAAATTAATATTAAGTGTCCGACACTTTAATATTGATTTATACACCCCTTCTGGTGCCCGTAGTCAGGTTCGGAGAATGGACGCTGAATTTATCAGCATCCATTTTCCTAACCCATGCATATGCCAGGGGTTCAGGAAACAGACGCTTGTCAACTTCCTGCACCCCACTGCAGCACTTTTTAAAAACTTTTTTTAAACTTTTTTTTATTATTATTTTTTTTTAAAGAGTTGTTCCTCCTACTTAATATCCCAATGATATTAAGTAGGAGGCAGTACAGAAAAGCAGTTTTTTTTCTGCTTTTCTGTACTAGTTTTAGTAGCACTCAGCAATTAACACCTGCTCCAGGCAGGTGTTAATTTCTGATTGCTAAATTGTGCGTCCTAGACGCACATTTTTTTTTTTTTGCATTGGGAGTGAATAGCTAATAGCCTCATTCACATGCATTTGCATGTGATGAGCGCTATTAGTTTCATTGCGTGTTGGATGTGTGTTGAAGAGGGGCTAATCCCCTTATTACATAAGGGGATTAGTTAGCGCCTATACAACCCACGTCCAACACGCAGTGAAACTAATAGCGCTCATCACATGCAAATGCATGTGAATGACTATTTACGTATATTTTATTTTATTTTCTATTGTTCCCTCGGTCTGCACCTTGCAGCTCACTTGTAACTTACTGTGCTTATGGTGATATGGCCTTTCACTAGGGAAAAAACTATTCCAGTTTTGACTGGATAGCGCCATTAATCAAGGTTTACCTCCTCATAAGACTAGCTATGCTTCAGCAAGCCCCAGAGCTGTGGGCTACTGTAATACTTCTGTTACATTTAATGCCTCTTCCCCAAGCCAAAATCCATTCGCAAAAAGATTCCAATTTTAATTGATTTGCTCAGCGATGAATCTCCTGATGTAATTTGTATAACCAAATCATGGCTGCGTGCATCTGATTCTTTTCTTTCGAACCAGCTATGTATTCTTAATTATGTAAACTTTTCTAAGCCCAATATTGGTAAAACAGGGGGTGGACTTCTCATTATTGCAAAATCTCATTTGCAGTTATCTCTTTCGTCAAATAGATGGCATTTTGCCTGTTGTGCTTCTTTTTTGTATCCTACCTATTATAAACTGGTGCATCAGATTTTTTTATGCTCCTCCAGGTTACTTTCCCAAGAAGTTAATCATCATTCATTGACTCCCTACTCACCATTATTGCCGATACCAGGAATGCTTTCATTCTAGGTGATTTTAATCTACATGTTGATTGCCTGTCATTTTCCAGTTCTTGCTGAGACTTCTTGCAATCGATTAGCACCCTTTGATTGTCCCAGATGATTCACCTGCTGACCCACCAGATGGGTCATTAGATTTGATTTTTATCATTTCATTTATTAAAACTTAATATCCTGCTTGATAAAACATGTTATCCAAGCAGTAATACAAAATATAAAATACAATGTATATATTACCTGACTGCGTAAACGACGCTTCTCTGCTACAGGACATACAAGGATATCACAAGGAATTTAGTAAAAGCAAATGTAAATTTATTATTGCATATCCTTGGAAGACACAGATCGCCAAACCTTCAATATAGGCAGGGCATTACTGTCTCTTCCAGTATCTTGTAAAAGCTGTATTTTATAGGTTCAAACCATACACAGAAAATGCCTGTGATGAGGATCACTTACGCAATATGACAGTGAAATAAGCTAACCTTTTTTTTAGCCTGAGAACTCCCCACCCACCTTAAGGTCCCTTTGTTTTAGCTTTGCTTTTGATGTCTCCTGTTTCTTCTGAACTTCTTTGCTCTGTCAATAGATCAATCATTTCATCTCCAGGGGGCAGGGAGAAACCTTGATTTCAGTTGGAGTCTCTTGGAGCCAGATAAGCAAAGAATGCAGTTTCAGCCATCTGCAATCGATAACCTCCTGACCTTTAAATATAGGCTTTGCAGAGCCTAAAGATATTCCAGATATCTTCCAAATTCTTGAATCTGAGGTCAGTTAAAAGTTCATTGTATGCCAGCAGTTTCAGTTAAGTCAGACAGCAAAGGGTTCTGGGGTAAGCTGAGTGAGCCAAAGGCCTGAGCCAAAGTCTTCATGTTATGCTGCCATATATCAACAATCATAATTAACAAAACTTAAAGAAACTTCACATAGCAATACAATCAAATTTATCAAACACAGACAATACAAAAATATAACACAAAATAAAATCAATTACTTATCAAATTCCATCCTTCATCAAAGACCTTATTCACATAACTTTATAGGTCTTCTTATCCGAGTCACAACAAACATCAGGCTTAGATGTTCTCAAATACCTTAACAAAAAAACAAGACTTCACAGCTTTTCTAAACATCAAATAATCACAGATAGAGCAAATAGGTAAAACATTTCATAATAAAGTGGCCTGAAATCTAAATGACTCCTCTGGTGGACTCTAACTGTATAACAGATGGAGATGGAACATGAAGCAGTCCAGCTTGAGATGAATGTAAAGCCCGTGAGGGAGCATAAGAAATCAGCAATTTTGAAAAGTAAAGTGGGAGACCAAATGAAAATACAAAACATCTTAAATTGAATTCTATAGGAAACAGTCATCCAATGTAATTGTTTTAAAGCTGGAGAAATGTGATCATATTTATGAAGGCCTAAAACTAGTCTAGCAGCTGTATTCTGGACTAATTGAAGGCACTTTAGCTGAATATTCGAAACACCCAACAGAGAATTATAGTAATTAATCTTTGAGATTACAAAAGCATGAACAATAGCTTTTAAATCCTTTGCTTCCAACAAAGGACAAAGTTTCCTGATATATTTCAGTGAAAGAAAAGATTTCTGAACCTTAGAAGAAATAAAACTAGCCACAGAAAGACCAGAATCCAAATGAACCCCCAAAGAAATCACTGAGGACTTTAAAGGAATAGGTATTCCTAACATCACAGGCACTACATCCAAAGAAAAAGATTTTGAACTAAACCAAATTGCTTCAGATTTTGTCAGATTTACTTGTAATCTATGATCTATAAGCCAGTTAGCCACCCTACTTAAACAAGTATTGAAAGAAGATAAGTCAATAACACTTTTCATGTAAAAATAAAAAGCTGAATCTGTAAATCATTTGCATATAATGAGGGACGAAAACCCATACCCTGAATCAAAACAGTCAAATGAGAAACAAAAAGATTAAACAAAAAAGGAGTCAAAATGTAACCCTACGGGACACCAAATGGAAGCTTAATCTCATTAAAAATCCTATCATCCCAATCCACTTTAAAAGAGCGACTTTAGAGAAAAGAAGAGAACTAATTCAGAGCCTTGTCTGCAATACCAATCTCACAAAATCTAACTGATGATTGACGGTATCAAATGCCATACTCATAACCAAAAACACTGTAAATGCAACTTATGATGTTCTAAAATGAACTCTGATGTCATTAACCAAAGAAAGAAGAGCTGTTTCAGTTCTCTGTGCTCACCAAAAGCCTGACTGACAAAGATGAAGAGCATCGGTCTTGCAGACAAAGTCATTCAACTGGTTAAAAAAACACCTTCTCAATTAATTTTGTAAAAATGGGTATATTTGAGACTGCCCTATAACTTGAAACCACCGAGGGTTCAGTTTGTTTTGGTGGTTTTTATTGGTTTTGTTTTTTTAACTGATGTAGAAAAATATCATTAGTTAAAGATGAATTAATAACAACTCCTAGTGGAGCTGCCAAATTCAAAATAGGATTTGATATCAATTTAGAAAGAAAAGGATCTATTTTGGAAGTAGTTAAACAGATTTTATAAGATGATTTTATAGATATGGAATTAAATGCTAATAATTGTAAAGTACCAGAAGTATGTTGAACTGACGAAGACTGATCCAACCCACATAGTAACCCTAAAAAAAATCATCATCAATTTTCTCCACTTTATCAAAAAATTACAATGCAAATTTCTCAGCTGTACAAGATGTCAAGTTAAGAGGACATTGAGAAGGCTTATTGGCTAACAGACACTAAATGAAATAATTGTCTTGAACAATCAGCAGACAAAATACTTTTAGAAATAAACTTTTTTAGCCGCTAAAATGGCCTGTTGATATGACTTATTCACTTCACCCCACTTCATTTTATTTTTTATTTATTTTTAACATGTTTTTATAAACCGTCATTCGGTTTCGCCATCATAACTGTTTACAGTAATCACATTAAACAAACAGTTTACCGAAGTCACATTAGTTAAACAGAACGTTGAATCATATTAGAAAAGCATCTTTACATCATGGTGACTGTATAGTTTAAATAGTTAAGTAACCCCATTTTTATGTGGGGTTGTGTATTGTCTTGTATGTTATTAAGTTGTCTTAGATGCTTTTATGTTTCTTTGAGGATGTGTATTTTTCTTGGAGGTTGGTTGTGTGGGGTTCTGGTTGTGTTGCTGGATGAGATCATTAGCATAGGCTCTGGTGAAAAACCATGTTTTCAAATCTTTTTTAAAGGTTTTGGTATCTGGTTGAGTTCTTATTTCGAATGGTAATAAGTTCCATAGGGCGGGGCTGGCGATGGAAATAGCTCTATCACGAGTTGTGTTATTTGAATTAGATCGATCCTTCCTCCATAGCCTTCAAAATGGCAAACCTGTCTTTTCAACAATCTAAGATCAGAATGATACCAAAGCTGATTAAAATGAGAAAAATACTTAGTAATCAAAGGGGCAGTTTTATCAAGTGCCTCGGGTAATGTCCTGTTCCATAAATCTACTTGAACTGAAAGTCAAACAGCATCTAAATCTTCATAAAAAAGATCCTAATTCTCTTACTAAAGACTCCATATCAGATTCCTGTAATGAACTACCTACCAGGTAATAAACAATTAGAGAACACCATATTCAGTTAGAACAAAATATGTAAATGATCAGATTATGGAACTGAATTGCACTTAGAGATTTAGGCTTTAAAATATCAAATTTTGATGAGAGATTAAGATCCACGGTTTGCCCAGCCTCATGTGTTGGAAAATCCACCCATTGAAATAAGCTCAATTCCATAATTATGTTGGATGTTTTTCTTGATACTTGTGGAACCCTTATTTCATGTATTTTATTGATGTAAAAATTGATGAAATCCTAATAAAATATTAATTAAAAAAAAAAAGAAATAAGCTCAATTCATATGAAAATGCAAAAAGGTTCCCATTAACCACTCTATCCCAATGAATCATAATGAATATTGAAATCCACCAGAATTAATAAATTACCAAATTGAATTGCCATTTCAGAAATGAATTCCACAGTTTCAGCGACTGGTAGAAAAGCAGAGTCAGGTGGACTATAAATAAGAAGAAATGCTAATTTTGAAGACAAATGAGATTGTAATAGAATAGCATGAATGTTGTGAGATAATCTTAATGTAATTTTCTTAATTTTAAAATCAATACAAAAAATTACTGCTACACATCCACCAGAACACCCCCCTTGATTCTTATAAAAGAAGGAATAACCTGGAGGACAGGCCTGAGTAAGACAGCATGACTCTCCTCTTTTTAACCAAGTCTCTGTAAGAAAAAGCATATGCAAACTAATCTAATATTACTTCTCTTACCATAGAATATTTTGAACCCAAGGATCTTATATTAATTAACCCAGAAGGCATAAAAGATAAGGGGATATTTGAGAAAGCTGTGGTCTGTACATACCATAAAGAAGAATAACCAGAAAAAGAATTAAACTTACCAATAACTTTATATGGAGCTAGAATCCCATAACGCCAACCCCCTGTTGTATGTTCTTTTGGAATGAGATGTTTCTTATGGTCAGACTAAGAGAACAACACTGACCATGTCTTTTGTGAATAATCAAAAACTACATTTTCCTGTATAATATATGTACAGAACAGGTGCTTATGAGAACACCTGAGACAAATTACAAAACAAACAAACCGATATACAATACCAGAGACAATGAATCTTTCTCTCTCTCTGTTCAGCTCTCATACGCAACACTCCTCCACCCCACCTTGCATCTGTATATTTGTCCTAGGCTTGCACATGTTTAGAATGATTCTCTTTGTGTATAATGCCTGAAGTTTTGCCAAATTACTGATCTTATGGTTTTGCCATTCTGTGCTCAGCACTGCTCGAGGCCTTGAAATTTACAGCTTCAGGTTAGATGAAAGGGGAGAAGGCAGGGGAAAAGAGCAGGGGACTATTACAGCTCACAAGCTTGTGCCAGCCTGATGCACAGCAATTGAGTCTAAACTGTACTTTTCTGTAATACTAAGGTGGACAAAAGTTGGGACCATGGAGGTTGTAAAGCATGAAGTAAAACTGTTTCTTAAGACTGTATACAATCATAACCATATGACTATTTTTCTCTCATAAAAGACAATTAAATATACACTAATACACCCCCTACCCTTACCGGGATGGTAGACCATTAAAAGACACACAAGAAGGGCGGAGTATATAGCACACACATATAAAGCAAATGCGATGTGAACTGATGCATGGCCAACAAATACCTGATCAATATATCTTGGCAACAAAATCTTTTATTGTAAATACAACCACCACAATGATGTACATTAGTCAATGAATTTGTAGTGATCAGTGTTGAAGCTAGGGCCCCATTAAAAGGAGCAATAATTTTAAAAATAAAAGCAAAGGACAAAATGAACCACCAGAGAATATTGTTATATATCACTTCAACAATGACACGGTCGTTGCTTGCAAAAAAGTGCACAAAGGGGCAAACCTCTTTTACTTATGCCCCTTCAACATGTGATCCACAGGCAGCGATCCACCACCAGTAATGAAGTTATTTTAAAGTCCCAGGGTGGAAGTGTCGTTAGGGGTCCCATGGAAGAGTATCCCACCCACAGACAGCTGATACGGCTCATTAAAGATGACTCCTCGAACTTGGTCCTGTTGCAGCAGATGGAAAGCTCGACCTCACTCTATATTGAAGCCCAGATAGAAATAAGGGCTTGCCACTGAACTCTGCACTACTGATTAAGATGTTTTAAAATCCCGGGGCAGAAGTGACGACAGGAGTCCCATGGAAGAGAGTCCCGCCCACCAAGATGCCACACACAGACGGCAGCCAGCTGACATGGCTCACTAAAGATGACTCCTCGAACTTGGCCCTGTTGCAGCAGCTGGAAAGCTCAACCTTAGTCTGGATTGAAGCCCAGATGGAAATAAAAGCTAATCCATTAAATATCTCCTGTGGTACATTACCCTGGTCAGACCACTACCTAACATGTTGCTTCTATCTGACGTTATTATGGAAAATCTATTATACACTCTATGATTAGAAGACCCCCAATAGAGATACAACAGCTTCACACTGACTGGATACCAGAGCTCTTGCAGACCAGTGCACAAGATGTCATTAATCTAGTGCACCATTGGCAAACTTCTCTACACTTCTTTTAAGCCATTTAATTTTGTTCTCAACAATAATCTTCCTTGCGTTTTCTGCCTCTCTGCATATGCTAAAAAGGGAGCTTCAGAGAGCTTAACCTCTAGGCACAAAATCAAAAGTGACACTCATCTCTCCATTTATCATGGTAAGCTAATTCCTACAAGGCAACAACAGATCAAGCCAGAAAGAATGGTACTCTAGTCGCATCCTCAATGCTGTCTCTCAACACGTGAATTATTTTGACTTATTTGCTCACTGGTCACTGCACCCTAGCCATCACCTCCTGAACCTGTGAGAAATTTGCTTCTTTCTTTCATTCATTCAAAAATAAATCAAATCAGTGCCTTTTTCTATACCAAAATGTCTATTTGGTCACATCCATATCCTTGTAATCCTACTCCTTGAACTGAGTTTCATCCATCTGTACCTTCAAGGTAGTAGAAATGTTGGGGAAAAATGGACAGTTTTTGTCCATTGAACTCATGTTCCACTGTTCTCATTAAAATTTGCTCTGATGTAGGGCTCCTCATAGTAAAAAATCAACAACTTTTCTTTCTCTGAGGGCATGGTTCCCTCACCGTTGAAATCAGCTATTCGTCCTGTCCTTAAGAAAAACAATGCCAATATTGTTGACCCAGCTTACCCCTTCTGTCAAAAATCATTGAAAAGTTAGTGCTTACCCAGTTACAGGAGTATGTAGATTTAAGTGGATTCCTTGATAATTCTCAATTTGGTTTTCATCTTTTTCATATCAGAGTCCTTGTTATTATCAAGCTTTGACTATTTGCCTTGGCTTTGATTCCAGAAAAAAGTTCATTCTGGTGCTGCTGGATATCTCAATCGCTTTTGACACCCTCAATCATAGCATCTTACTTAGCAGATTGGAATCTCTTGGAATTTGATATACAGTACTGGTCTAGTTTGCTTTCTTTTCAAATCGATCACACAGAGTCAACATCGACAGCATGTCTTCTTCCCCCTATCCCTCTGACAACAGGTGTCCCCCAAAGCTCCTCTCACCTCTACTGTTCAATCTGTATCTTGCACCATTATTTCCTGTACTGTGCTTTTTAGGTGTATTATTTAAGATCTATGCAAATGACATACAATTCTTTTTCACTATTTTAACATTTGACCAGGCTTTTCACCATTTATCAACCTGCGTTGTTCATATAAAGAACTGGCTACACAACAATAATCTTGCTCTGAATCTCCATAAAATAGAGATGACCTTACTTTCCCAAACAAATCCACTTGATCCTCCCACCTGTTTCTTATTCAAAAGGCTCTCAATCCCAATTTAACTGCAAGCCTGCAATCTAGGGATTTTGGTCAACTCCTCTGTCTTTGTGTCCTCATATTAATTCAACGATTCAATCTTCATACTATAAGATTTGCCTTTTGAGGGCTCTAAAACCAATCCTCTCTCCTTCTGACTTTTGAATGGTTACTCAAGCCATCATTCTTGCTTCTCTCTAAATTACTGCAATGCTGTCTTTCTTGGTCTAAGTCCCACACCATATCTCTTCAACTAATCGAGAACTCAGCTGCCTGTCTAAGAACAGATACTCCCTCATGCTAACATATCTCCAGTATTAGTCAATCTCCATTGGCCAGCTTTTGGATGGCACACATGTTTCAAAATTTTCACATTAATCTTCAAAGTAATTCCTGGTCAATCCACCCCCTCTCAGTCTAAGGCAATAAGGATATATCTACTCTCTCCAATCTTCACAGCAATATTTGTTAGAAATTTCTTCCCTTAAAGTAGTCCATTTGACTGAGTCTGGAGACCGAATGTTTAAAATTGCTGGCCCTGAATTATGAAACTCCCTTCCCAAAGAAATTAGAGCAGAGGAAGCCTTTCTTTGCTTTAGAATGCTCCTCAAAACCCATCTTTTTCAGCTTGCCTTTGCTGACTGATGTCCATATTTTTGCTAACTGTTGTGTTTGAAGTTTTGTTTTTTGGGGTTTGTTTGGGTTTTTTTTACTGATGTTCTAATGCATTTTATTTTTATGTTTCATTACTTGATGTCATTTGTGAGATTATGTACGGGAATTATGATCCACCGAGATTTTCAGATTGGCGGAATATAAATTTGTTAAAAAAAATTAATTTGTGCATTTCCTCCCTTCCCCACCCCCCACCCCCCCAAAAAAAAACACTAGTTAAACAGGTGCATAGATAATTTCATTTCCAGAAAAGACTTATTTTCTCATGGATGGATTCTATCTTACACAGCAGTACTGCTTTGAAGGAACTTTCAAAACCTTTGCCTGAATCTGCATATGATTCCTTTGATAGGTATAACATGCAAGAGCCTACTAGGCAGAAGTGGTCATGAATAAATTATCTTTATATTCAAGAAAAATCAATGAAAAAGGGCAAAACTATTTCTTATTGCTAAAGTAAAGGAGACTGACAATTAAAATTAACAACTGAATAAAACCAGCTGGGGAGCCTGCTATGAAATGACTAGCACTTCAGGACAAGAGGGAATATATTCAAAGACATGCCCTATGTTCTCACAGAAAGCTGTATACCAAAGATTAGAAAACATAATGCATTTTAAACATGGCCACTTAGGCTGCTGGAGAATGTGGAAAAGATGGATTATGATAGGTATATTGGCATGGCACCATTCACCCCAGAATATCCAGTTTTTGGTTTGTTTGTTTTTTAATTCCTTCTAACAAACACCTCCATCGGATAACAGATGGGCTTGTCATAATGAATAAGGGATAGATATTGCCATATTGCGACAAGCTTTAATATTTCTTAGGTTCTCGTTAAAACTGTACCCCCTTTTGTTTACGATCAATGATGGCAGCATATGCTAAATGTTAGTACTGACAATGTGCTGTCTGAACTTAAGAACATATGACTTGCCATACTGGGTCAGACCAAATGTCGATCAAGCCCAGTATCCTGTTCCCAACAGTGGTCAAGTCAGGTCACAAGTACCTGGCAGGATCCCAAGGGTTAGATAGATTCCAAGCTGCTTATCCCAAGAATAAGCAGTGGATTTCTGCAACTTTACCTTAATAATGGTCAGTGGACTTTTCCTCCAGGAGCCTGTCCAAACCTTTTTTAAATGCAGCTACACTAATAGCTTTCACCACATCCTCTAGCAACAAATTCCAGAGCTTAATTATGCGTTGAGCAAAAAAAGAAAATGTATTATTTTAAAATGCATTACCTAGTACTTTTGAAAGAGTAAACAATTGATTAACATTTACTCATTCCATTCCACTCATTTTATAGACCTCTATCATTTCTCCTCAGCCATCTCTTCTCCAAGCTGAAGAGTCCTAACCTCTTTAGCCTTTCTTCAAGAGGGAATTGTTCCATCCCCTTTATCATTTTGGTCACCTTTCTCTGTACTTTTTCTAATTCTGTTACATCTTTTTTGAGATGTAGTGACCAGAACTGCACACAATACTCAAGATGAGGTTGCCCCATGGAGCAATACACAGGCATTATGATATTCTCTGTTTTATTCTCCATTCCTTTCCTAATAATCTCATTCTATTTGCTTTCTTGGCTGCTGCTGCACACAGAGCAGAAGATTTCAAAGTATTTTCAACAATGATGCCTAGATCCTTTTCCTGAGTGGTGACTCAGTGTGGATCTTTGCATTGTGTAGCCATAATTTGGGTTACTCTTCCTTAAGTGTATCACCTTGCACTTGTCCACATTAAATTAATTTGCATCCCCAGTCTCCCAGTTTGCAAGGTCCTCTTGCAATTTCTCACAATTCTCTTATGATTTAACAACTTTGAATAATTTTGTGTCATCGGCAAATTTGATCACTTCACTTGCTCCCATTTCTGAGTAAATGTAAATTAGGACTGGTATCTTTCTCTTATTGCCTACCCAACATACTCATACCGAATGAAAGCTGGAAAGGCACATTAGGTTGGGTCACCATTCGTTTAGTTGCTGTTAGTTTTGTTTTTTTTAAATGATACTTTATTAGAAGATGTACAACCAATACATAATCAAACAGAATAGAATTTAACATCTAACAGGACACAAATTACAATTCACAATGTAGCATCTTACATCTTCAACTTATGCAAATTATTCATGTGTATTCGACTACGGTTTTAGGTTAGTAGCACTCAAAATGGTAATCAATACAGTGTACAGTATTTGTGACAAGCATTATACAAGTGATATAGGTCTCAAGGAGAACTGTTTCCAACTACCTATGATGTCTCACTAGTGATGCCTGATCTCCATTGTAAATAAGGGGACCTTATGGAGGAAAAGCGTGGAATAGTCTGATGTTTTCGTGCCGTCAATTTATAGAGCTCACTCATCTTGTCTAATTTAGTAATCAGCATATTTAATGTTGGGGGACAATCCTGTTTCCATTTAGCTGCTATAACACTTCTAGAGGCAATTAAAATCTGGTGTATCAATAGCCAATCACGTTTAGAATTATCTGGGTTTTTTTTGGGGGGGGTGGGGGGAAGGGAGGAAATGCACAAATTAATTTTTTTTAACAAATTTATATTCTGCCAATCTGAAAATCTCAGTGGATCATAATTCCCGTACATAATCTCACATATGACATCAAGTAATGAAACATAAAAATAAAATGCATTAGAACATCAGTTAAAAAAAAAACAAACCCCAAAAAACAAAACTTCAAACACAACATATTTAATACAGCATTTTCAGGGATTAGCTGAGTGTCTACATTTAACAATTGTTGAATTAAGCAGGAGACTTATCTGTCATTTTTTAAATGGTCTGGGTTTAAAGTTTTATTTGTATGCGGATGATATCCAATTTTTAGTCCCTATAGAAAACTCAGTAGAGGATACTTTAGAAATTGTTAAAGTCTATATATAGTCTTTAAAAAAATTACTTCAACACTTATGCTTAATTCTAAATATGGATAAAACGGAAATTGTTCTACTTGAACGTAAATGTCCTTTTAATAATATTCCGACACTGACTATTAATGACAATATAAAATTATGTCCCTCTTTTTATACGCGTGATTTAGGTGTGACCATTGATACAGAGTTCTCTTTGAAAAAACATATAGCCACAAAGTTGAAGGATGGATATTTTAAACTGTTAACTCTACATAAACTAAAGCCATTTCTGGAATTTAAAGACTTTAGATCTGTATTACAAGTTCTTATTTTTGCGAATTTAGACTATTGTAACTCTTTGCTTCTCGGTCTACCTGCTTCCAGTATCCGGCCTCTTCAGGTTTTGCAGAACACAGCTGCGCGAATTTTGACAGGTCAACAAAAATGTGATCATATTACTCCGACTCTGATTAAATTACACTGGCTTCCCATTCATTATCGAATTCAATATAAAACTGCCTGTTTAATTCATAATATTATATACGGAGAACATACTGAATGGCTCAATACCTCTATGCATCTTCATGTACCACAGAGAGATCTGAGGTCAGCGAATAAAGGTCTTCTATCAGTACCCACTATTAAATCGGCAAGACTTAGCCATGTTAGAGATCATGTTAGAGATCATGTTACTAACTTATCGTTTACTTACTGTATAACCTGTTATATGTAAAGCCTGTTGCTACGTTATTGTTCAATGTAAACCGAGGTGATGTAGATCTATATGTACTGCGGTATATAAAAATCTCCAAATAAATAAATAAATGTTTTATCTATTGCAGGAACTAAAGTTTGGAATTCTTTACCAACCCACTTGAGAGTGTCCCCAGAAAAAAAGCAATTTAAAGCTGATCTAAAAACATGGCTATTTAAATGTGCATTTGCAGAGTATGAATCGTCAGTACAGGGTATGATTATGTAGAAATGGGCTGCAAAACTCCAGTCTATAACATGTGCTTATCTGCTAGGACTTTTACTTTATTTATTGTTTTATTTTATGTTCGATTTTATTTCTTGTGATTTTATTTGATTTTATCTTTTTCTTAACAGCTAATTATTTATCT
Source organism: Rhinatrema bivittatum (assembly GCF_901001135.1). Lineage (NCBI taxonomy): Eukaryota > Metazoa > Chordata > Amphibia > Gymnophiona > Rhinatrematidae > Rhinatrema > Rhinatrema bivittatum. Next base: position 27,856,430 of record NC_042623.1, on the reverse strand, counting down.
TTTTCTTGTAGTTTTTTTAGCTGTTACTATCATTTTATAAAACATTGTATTTACTGTTTGTGTTTTTTACCTTGTAAACCGTTGTGAAGGCTTGTCTGATGCAACGGTATATAAAAGTTAATAAACTAAACTTCTGGATTCTTGAATCTTTCTTGTATAAATTACCATAAAATTGTTGAAATCATTGATGAATGTCTTTGGACGATGACAAAGATCTGTCCTCCCCATAAATCCTGGTAATTTGATTCTGAGCTATTAGATGCTTCAATCTCCACGCTAGGAGTCTACTTGCTTTGTTCCCTGATTCAAAGTTTTCCTGTCTAACAAGATTTAAATGATGGGAAAAAAACAACTAAATTTAAAAGAGCATAGAGAATCCCTAGCTTTTTGTAATTCCTGAATGACATTTTGTGAAGGATTACGCTTAAGTATTTCTTTCAGCGAGGCTCTCTCATTCAGCAGTTTCAATTTTTGAGCTAACTTCGTTTTGTTTGTAAATGTGGCCTGGGATATAAATCTGCCCCTAAGAACCGCTTTCAAACAGTCCCAATATAATGGTAGATCTGATAAAGTGGCCTCATTAAATCACTCATATTCATCAATTGCATTCTTAATTGTGGAACAAAAGGCCACATCTTCTAATGTGTCATTCAATTTCCAGAACCTTTTTCCAGGGTCCATATCTGTAATGCGCAGTTCCAACCACACCGGGGTATGGTCAGACCACGTTATCAGACCCAAATCCAACCCTGTAATCCTGTGACTCGAAATTTTATCCATCAAAAAAAAAAATCAATTCGTGAATATGAACTATGAGGATTGGAGTAAAAAGTGTAGTTTCTGTCATGAGGGTGTCGGGGCCTCCAAATGTCCAGTAGTTCCCACCTTTGAATAAAAGACTTAAGATGTTTTCTCCCTGATTTCGCTCCCAAACCTCCACCTGCGGAATTATCTAATTGGGGTTGAATTGTTAAATTGAAATCTCCGGCTAACACCAGGTTGCCCTCTCCTTCTGCATGTAAAACAGCATCTAATTGTTGTAGATATTCATTATACTCTGTATTAGGAGCGTATATATTAAAAAACAAATCTCTCTCATTACCTAATTCCAATTGTAATAATAGAAATCACCCGCCTGGGTCTTCCCGCACTTTCCGGACATGACACTGGAAATCTTTATGCAGCATAATGCTTACCCCAGTATATTTAGCTGATTTGGATGCTGCCGCCAAAAATTGGCAGGAGTATAGCTGCCACTTCAACAGATATTCGTATCGCCTTTTTAAACTAGTTTCCTGTAAAAATATGATAGCTGCTCCAGTGCTCTGGGCTTCTGCTTTAAATAATTGTCGTTTATAGGGACTGTTCAGGCTTTTAACATAGACAGACCATGTTTTTATGGATGTCATCCCACTATATTAAAAATATATGGTATGCCGAGTTTCCCCATATCCCAGCCTCCCAAACCTCATGTCTTGCAATGCAAGCAAATTGCTTGCGTTATCATCCCTAGCAATGATAGAGGCCACCTAAGAATTACACCAGTTAAAAAATTGCACATATATTCTAGCCTAGTACAATTAGCATGTATACAGTATGAATTATAAAACCATAGTCGAATTCCCCCACCCCTCCCCTCTCCCTCCGACGCTGCCATCAATCATAGCAGATCTGCTGTCGCAGATGAAGGCGGATGCACTAGCAGAGCATGCCCCTTCACACCCGGAGCCGGGAATATTAAGTGTCTCAAACTTGCATTAACTTATATGAAACCCAACGTGCATAAAACAGAAACCATGATGCAATACCAACTGTATCACTCCCAAATGGTCAACTGAATAGACCCTCTTGCAGGCAAAAAGTCCATATTTATTTATTTTATTTAAACGTTTTTATATACCGGTATTCGTCGCAACATCATATCGGTTTACATGGAACAGAACATATTCTCCAAATACTGTGTGAGTCCTCCATTTCCTCACCGGCTGTTCATCCCGTTTCAGCAACCTTGGCCTGGAGGAAATCTCCGGAGTGGCATCGCAGTCTCCGTCCACCTTTGATCACCCGCTGCCATTTCGGGGAATCCCCATTCTGAATCTGTGTAAGAGTCTTAGCTGCTGTAAATATTTTAACCACGTGGCCCGCTTCCTCCACCGTCTTCGCCCTGGAGGTGGAACCATGAATCGTTATGGCTATCCCAAAAGAAATCAGCCATCGGTATCGAATCCTTTCTCTGCATAACATTGTGGTAATTTCTCTAAATTACAGCCTTTTCCGGAGGGTCAGAGGAGAAATGTCCGCAAAAAGCAGAGATAGAGTGAGAGTTCCAGGACCATGTCTGTTGCTTTTTAGCAGCCTGAAGTACCTTGTCTTTTATTGTATAGCGATTGAAGCAGGCAATGATGTGGCACGGCTTATTGCCTAATTTCGGGCCCAAGGATCTATGGGCGCTCTCTAACTCCATCACTCTCTCTCCCTCCTTGCTATCCGGTCCTAGTTGGTTGTTAAGAAGGAATTTACAAAAGTTCTTGACTACCTCAGTGCAATCAGAGTATTCTTCCACCTCGGGTATCCCCCGAATTCGTAAATTATTTCTCCGGCTCCTGTTCTCTAAATCTTCAAGCTTAGCTTGAATCTCGGTGTTCGCAGTCATTAATTGAGCGCATTGAGAGTGGAGAGAGTCCACTCTGGTTGTTTGTGCATCAATTCGCATATCACAGTCATCCACACGCTGCCCGATTTCCGCCATTCTTCCCGCATGTCCGCCATCATTGACAGTAATTCATTTTTATTTGATTTCATGTCCTTTCGGAGCTCACTAAACCATTGATGGAATTCCTCCCCAGATGGTAGCTCCATGTTATTCACTCCAAATTCACCTTGGGGGGTTATGACCTCATCCTCCAGTGAATGTGGGCCTGAGTATTCTCCGTCCTCGCTATGCCCTTCGTCTGCACTTACATTTTTTGTTTATGAAATCCAATCCTTTTTTCTTCTGGACCATCTTTAAGGTTACAGCTGCTGTTGAACTATGTTTATGGGAGGACACAGTCCCTTTTTCGCTAGCAAGTGCTTGTTTATGGCTTGGGAGTTCTAGGAGCTCAATATCAGGCGTCCATCTTGCTCTGCGGTGCTAGCGCCCCTCCTAGTTATTGTTAGTTTAAGACATAGCAGCTGCATGATGTAGAGGGTACTAGAGAAAACTAGAGTCTTTACAAGTTATGACAACATTCAAAGAACCAACAAAAAAAAAAAGATGTTAGTCTGGAAAACTCATGTACTAATTCATATTTTGTTGATTTTTGAAAAGATATCACTACCTAATAAGACTCTCACTGTGTGAAAAATAGTGCACTAGCACCAGAAATATTATACACCCTAAATGGGGCCTTTCGTTGCTGGCAAAACAATGCAAATACACTATTAGTGATATGAAGCAATATGAACCAGGAGCACCATGCCCTGATGCATATCTACAGTGAGAGGGCACTTTCAGCACACTACTAATTTTCTTGCAACAAGTGCATCCTTGACTTCCAATCCTGTTAGAGCTCAGTAGGCTGAGCTGCGTGTCAGGACTTGTCAGTACCTGACTGAAGACCTCTCTGAAATGATGGCTGTAGGAAAAAATGGTATTGGTAGTTTACCTGGGAGTGAATTCTCTCTCAGCCAGTGCCAAGTCAGTGACCAAGAATAAACTGGGGACCTTTCTGTGGGTGTTAAGAGGTTTAATTTTCAGTCTGCATAGGTTACTTTTTAGCCACAGGCCTTAGTCTGAAATTTCAAAGTGGATTTATGCACATAAAGACATTTTGAAAATTCACAGGCCAATGCCAACATATACGTAACAAAGTTAAACCTGTTCAGGAGCAGGTGTAAGTTTCTGTGTGTATGTTTCTGTGCACACATTCAAAAACTGCGAGTATGTGCATAAATCATGTTCCCACTCCCTCTAAACACCCCTTTACAGTGCATGTAAAAGTACGCACAAAAATCACTTTTATGCATACTTTTGTATGAACAAGGCCTCAGGTAATTTTTAAAGCCCATTGATGCACATAAAACCAAGTTTAATGCACTTAAATGGCTTTAAAACTATCCCCTAAAGGTGCTAGGAATCTTTTTTGGAAACATACAAACATAGAAATGAAGGCAGAAGAAGACCAAATGGCCCATCCAGTCTGCCCAGCAAGCTTTCGCACTTTTTTTTTTCTCATACTTATGTTACTCTTGGCCCTTAGTAACCTTTTGGTTCTATTTCCCTTCCACCCCCGCCATTAATGTAGAGAGCAGTGTTAGAACTGCATCAAAGTGAAATATCTAGCTTAATTAGTTAGGGGTAGTAACCGCTGCAATAAGCAAGCTACACCCATGCTTATTTGTTTACTCAGACTTTGTAATTCAGTCCTTGCTGGTTGTTGTCTGTATATAGATCCACTTTTCTTCATTCCCCCCTGCCAATGAAGCAGAGAGCTATGCTGGATATGCAGGGAGATTAATCTTTGCATGGAATCATATTACAACTTGAATTCTACAATCTGGCACTTGCTGAAAGCCATTAATAGAAGAAAACAATGTGGCCTACATCAAGCATTAGGGCAGAACAGCAGCCAACATGTGTCAATGGAGGTAGCTGCACTCACGGTGTGGGCAGGATATATCTGCCTCCCACATTGCCAGGGACAATGACTGAACGACTTCCTCAGCAGGCAGGACTTGGACTCAGAAAAGTGGGAACTGACAGACAAAGCTTTTCAACTCATAGTAGCACACTGGGGTTGCCCATATATGGATTTGCTGGCGACCTCTGGCAACGTGAAGGTACTTTGGTTCTTCAGTTGCAGACAGGATCCGAGAGCACTCTGTATCAATGCTCTTGCTCAGGTCTGGCCATGGAGCAGGGTGTTGTATGCCTTCCTGCCATGGCCAATGATAGACAGGTCATTTGGAAGTCTGCAAGTCAGACAAACTGTACTTCTGGTGCTCCGGATTGGCCTCAGAGGCCATGGTATGCCGATCTTCAGAGTTCTGGTGAACAGTCTCTCTCAGACTACCACTCAGGAAGAATCTACTGCATCAGGGAGCCCATACTGCCTGATGATCCAGATTGGTTTTATCTTACAGTTTGGCCCTTGAGAGGCTTGGTTGCTGAAGCATGGTTATTCTTCTGCGGTGATTTCTGCTTTTCTCGGGGCCAATAATGGAATTTTTACAGGAAGGCTTACTTTAAGGCTTTTCCCTTAACACTCTGAAGGTGCAGATAGTAGCTCTCACTTGTTATAGGGGGCAAGACAAATGTGGAACATTGCCTTCCCATCCAGAGGCGTCCAGGTTTTTGAAGGGAATTAAGCATCTACTGGTTATTGGTGTCTCTTTGGGACCTTAATCTGGTCTTGAGTTTTTTGGAAAGTCCTACTTTTCGGCAACTGCATAGTCTCTTTGTGGCTGCTCACCTTGAAAACGGTTGTCTGGTAGCAATCCGTTCAGCACATCGGGTCTCTGAGCTGCAAGCTCTTTCTTGCCATGATTCATTTCTATGAATGATTCCAGGGACGATACAGCTTAGAACTGTATCTTCTTTTTTGCCAAAAGTGGTTTTGAGTTTAATTTGAATCAGTCAATGTCCCTGCCTACAATGGATGGGGATAGAGATGACTGTGATTATCCTCTGTTGCATCCCTTGGATGTCAAGCGACATCTGATGTGGTACTTGAATTTTACTAAATCTTTCAGGAAGTCTGATAGACTATATGTGCTCCATGGTGGAGGTAAACAAGGAGAACCGGCAACAAGGGCAACTATAGCCCATTGGATAAAAGTAGTAATCACAGCCAACTATGTGGATGCCAATGTCCCATTGCCTAGTCAGGCTAGGGCACAGGTGGTATCGTGTGCGGTGCTTTGGTAATTGTCTCCTGTCAAGATTTGCCAAGCAGTGACATGGCCCTCTTTACACACTTTCTCCAAGTATTACCCCTTGAACGTTCAGGGCCAGAAGGACGTGGCCTTTGTGCGTGCAGTGTTCACAGGGCCGTGGACAGCCTCCCCCCTTTTTTCAGGAGTAGCTTTGGTACATCCCACTGGTGTGGATTGGCCTGCCTGAGTGCAGAGGAAGGAGAAATTACTACTTGCCTGATAATTTAATTTCCTTTAAGGAAGGCAAGCCAATCCTCAACCCACCCTGGACTGTCTAATTGCTTTTAGTTTGTTCCTTACACACACACACGACGAAGTGTGTTCCTGTTCATTCGTTTAATGGACTGTAAGTAATATAACCAGGCCCTAAGATTAGTACATGTTCATTCTTTTGGCTGAGCTCAGTATTTCCAAATGGTTGGAAGCATGAGGTTGACTTAATAGGCATGTTCAAGTATAATCAGTTTGGCTTTTCCAGAGAATACAGATAGGCTGTCGGGCAGATTTATATGTCAGTGACATCAGTAAGTCAGCTTTACTATCTCCATCTGCTGGTAGAACTGCATAACCCACTTATGTGGATTGGCCTGCCTTAGAGGAAATGAAATTATCAGGTAAGTGGTAATTTTTTATAAACTGGGGCCTAAGCAAAGACTAAATCTTTGCTTAGACCCCAGTTTTATAAAAAACTAGATACAAAATTGTAGTAGAAAAGAATATAGACAAACTGCATTATAAAAGGATAAAAGCCAGAAAACTGCAGGATTTGTCACTTGTTGCAACAAAAATCCTCAAGTAGCCTTTCCCCTGACATTGTATTAGCCCACTACGACATTATGGAATTAATGATAACTATTGCACAGCTAATACCTGCTAGCCTACTGACTGAATCAGGATCTCCACTGAACTCTAAAATAGCTTTAAAGGCTGTACAAAACTCCTACTGCTCCCCCCACACACACACCATTAACCCCCCCCCCTTACAAGATTGGGATTTTAATTGAATTTTAATGTTTAAATACTAACAGCAAGAGTCTCCCAAATAGCTTCCACTGTATGAAGATCTCTTGCTGTGTATTCGGATATTACTGTGTTCACAAGTCCAGGAAACCTGCATTGTCCAGAAAGCTTGAATTACCGAGAGTTAACAGTATATCACTTAACCAACTCTCACACTGTGTGAGAGCTGTGAGGCAGAAAGCAAAAACAAGCACTTTTAACCACTCAGGGCATGAACCGCAAGCCACAATGTATGCCATCACACTTATAAAACCACACTTTAAAACATAAATCAATTTACAAAGTCAAGTGTTAATGCAGGCTTTTTCTTAGCCATTTTTATACATATAAAGTACTCCCCACCCCCTGCAGAAGCTAGAATTGCCTCAAAAGGTTTAAGTCCTTTCAAGTCCCTGGGGGAGCAATAAACCTCGCAATCGACACTAGTAATTTTCTCTGGGACTGGTGGATCTCATTGTGGTCTCCAAAGAATTGAAGAAAAATCCTCCAAGATCTGTATCACCCATGGTGAGCTCTAGTAAATATCTTAAATCCTCTCAATCCTCCGCTTGGGATCACCACCTTGGCACTGGTGAAGAAGCTTGTGTGCTCTAATGATCTTCAGAGATATAATTAGTGGATCGTAGGATCCTGGTAGAGACACCCTTGATGAACAGATCTTGAGAGAACTACCAGAGGGGATTCACAGGCTTCCCAAGTCGGAGGGTGTGCTATAGCAGATCTTTCAAAATTCAATGGCAATTGTGGCAAATTTGCATAATTTTGCATAAAGATTCATACTGTTACTTTTGCTTAAAAATTCAACTTTTATTGAAAAACATTCACGTTTATTTTTAAATATTGAAATTATATACAAATACAAAATGTAACAAGTATAAAAATTGATTTATTAACTTAAGACATATAAGTTACAACTTTTAACTCTGAAATATCATCTTAGTTTTGAACTGAAATAGTGCAATCATTCTGTTTATATTTTCTTGCGAAAGTCCTGGTCAACTTTCCAAGTATATAAGCTTCTATTTAATAAAACTGCCCTGATCAAGAGCAGTTTGTCATGCTGTTAATTACACAGAAAGATAAACTGGACACATGGTAATTGATACAAAAAGAGGGTGAATTAGTACAAGTTTGAAACTTAGTGTTAGTCGCCAAGGCTTTTATGAATTGAAATTAATACCTCTTCTGTAGAGGAAAGACACTAGCAGTTGCAGACTTAAAAAAAAACAAACCATCCAGATCTTTGTAAATGATATATGGTCACATATGCATCTGCAAGAACCTTTATATCAAGAAAAAATTCTTCTAAAGGGGCATCGATCTATCCAGGAATTATATCAAAATCATCTTTGGACTGATAAGGATTTAAGAGACTGAAGGCAGGTAGGCACCCTTTAGGATTCAATCTTTTGAAGAAAGGTGTGAAAGCTTTCAGGAATGCTGATTCTGGAGCAAAGTTGTGAATTATGTGGTTTCTCCAATGGTCACACAATTGCATAAGGCTAGGGGTACTGGCTACAAGCTGTAAAACTAGAATGTTAGTCCTCACACATGGGTGACATCATCACATGGAGCCCCGATGCGGAAAACTTATGTCAACATTTCTAGAACTTTGACTAGGCACACTGAGCATGCTCTGTACCACATGTCCATGCGGGGTCCCCCTCCAGTCTTGTAACATAGAATTATAATTAAAACAAAAAATAGGAGAAACCCAACTCCGCGGGGTGAAGGCTGGGTTTTATAAGGACTAACATCCTGCTGTCCTCAGAGAACACCTGTTACAGGTAAGCAACTCTGCTTTCTCCAAGGACAAGCAGGATGATAGTCCTCACAAATGAGTGAATCACTAGCTAAAGGCTGCTCCCCAACACAAAAGTGGATCAAAAGACATCCAACCAGGTGCCGTTGTAACAGAGAGAGGAGACAGCCTGAACCCAAACAACGGGCCCTAGGCAGGGAGAATTGGGAGCTACACCTCAAACAAGTTCCGAAGGATAAATTGTCTGAACCTATTGTCGCATTGGTCACCCCTATCCAGACAACAGTGAGATGTGAATGCATGGAGAGAACTCCATGTCACAGCCTTGCAGATCTCCTCTACAGGAACTGCTCGCAAGTGGGCAACAGACACTGCCATGGCTCTGATATAATGAGCTTTGACATGACCCCCAAGACTACTTCCTGCCTGGGCATAACAGAAGGAGATGCAATCTTCTAGCCAATTGGATAGTGTCTGTTTGGCCATAGCAAATAGCGGGAGGCCTTAGGAGAGGCTTCAATTGAAGCAGGCCCCACATGAAATACAACTGGTTTCATATCAAAAATAGCATATGGAGAAATCGCATGAAGACCCGAGTTTTGCAGTTCAAAAACACAGACTTTGTTGAAATGGGGAAGTACCAGGAGGAAGAACTAGAAGGCTGGGAGAACAAGAGAGATGTGGAACAACAGTGGGCCAAACTAAAAGGAGCAATTACCAAGGCAACTAATCTATATGTTAGAAAAGTAAAGAAAAGCAAGAGAAACATGAAACCTATCTGGTTCTCAAAGGAGGTGGCTGATAAATAAAAGCTAAAAGAACAGCGTTTAAGAAATATAAAGGATCCCAAAGGGAAGAGCACAAGGAAGAATATATAATGGAACTGAGGGAGACGAAGAAAGCAATCAAGACAGCAAAACATCAAGCAGAAGAAAGGATTGCCAAAGAGGTAAAGTAAGGTGACAAAACATTTTTCAGATACATCAGAGGAAGGAGAAAAGTCCAAAGTGGTATAGTGAAATTGAAAGGTGAAAAGGATCAATGTGTGGAGAGAGACGAAGAAATGGCAGAAATATTAAACGAATACTTCAGTTCGGTGTTCACTAAAGAGGACCCTGGAGAAGGACCATCGCAAGTTAACAAGAAACTGGAGGGGAATGGAGTAGATGAAACTCGGTTTACAGAAGAGAATGTATGGGAAGAGCTAGGAAAACTGAAAGTGGACAAAGCCATGGGGCTTGATGAGGTTCATCCCTGGATACTGAGGGAGCTCAGATGTGCTGGTGGGTCCGCTGCGTGACCTGTTCAATAGATCCCTAGAAACGGGAGTTGAGCCGAGTGATTGGACAAGAACAGTGGTGGTCCCGCTTCACAAGAGTGGGAGAAGAGAGGAGGCTAGAAACTATGGGCCGGTTAGCCTCACCTCGGTGGTGGGATAAAGTAATGGAGTTGCTGCTGAAAGAAAGAATAGTGAACTATCTGCAGTCAGAAGAATTGCTGGACCAGAGGCAGCATGGATTCACCAGGGGAAGGTCCTGTCAGACAAATCTGATTGACATTTTTGATTGGGTGACTAGGGACTTGGATCAAGGAAAAGCGCTCGATGTCAACTACTTGGATTTCAGCAAAACCTTTGATACGGTCCAGCACAGGAGGCTTGTGAATAAAATGAGAAGCTTAGGAGTGAGTGATACAGGCAAATTTAGGAAAAGATGGACAAATAGTGATCTAAAATGAAGGCAGAATAGGCACTGTTGTCTAACCTGTCAGAAAAGGAGGCCTTCTCAAAAATGCAGTTTAAGAGCTGCCTTACCACTTTATCCACCTTACAAGATCACTAAAGACCTTTGACAACCATTTAAGGCCTGCATGGGAGGTGGGGAGGGGTGGGCAGGTAATCTTGAGCAGAGCTCCACAGGGACCCACTTAGCAGTACTGAACCATTTTAAATCTATGCTCTCTGGATAGGTTTCATAAGTAGCAGCGTAGTGTAGACCAGCACTTCTCAACCGGTGTGTCGTGACACACCAGTGTGTCGCCAAACACTGGCAGGTGTGTCACGTCTCCTGGTGTCCCACTGCCCTGTTGTACTTTCCTTCTCCCTTTTTCCAGGCCCCGCAGGCCAACTGGAAGCCTCCTTTCTTCCTACCCCCACTGCCCAATGGGAAGCCTCCTTCATTCTGCCTGCCCCCACGCAGGCCAATCGGAAGACTCCTCCCTTCTACCTGCCAGTGGGAGTAGGAAGAAGGGAGGAAGCCTTTGATTGGCCGGTGAGGCAGGCATCGCATAGCCTGGGGGTAGGGTGGGAGGAATGGCAGTGTCGAACCCCAACGAAGCAAGGCTGCCATGGGAGCTCATCCCCGTAGCGACGAAGAGGAAAACCCGACCCCGACCGAGGCCACCACGGGCACCCATCCCTGTGGCGGCAAAAAAAAGAAGGCCCGCCAGAGTAAAGCCGTGGCAGAACTGGAGCCCATCCCTGCAGTGAAGGAAGAAGTAGTTTTTGGTGAGAGCTTAAGTGTGTGGGTGTGAATGGGTGCCTGCGTGAGAGCTAGTGTGTGTATGCATGTGTGTGTGTGACTGGTTGTGGGTGCTAAGGAAGAGGACTGTGAGGACAGAGCTTCAGCAGCCCTTGCTGCTTCTGGTGTGTGCTATTGGCCTGGAAGGGATAGGAGTAGGAGAGTTGCTGGAGAGGGTAAGTAAAGATGGCTTTTTAAATTTATTTTTCTTGATTGACTACCATTTTAATTATTGGGTATTATGCGATGTCTGCTGTTTTGAAATATTTTATTGATATTTGGACATTTTCATAATTTTTATGAGTTTTTAATTGTTGGATATTATTCTGTTCAGCAGCTTTTTTGTAACATTTTTAGTATAGCTTTACAATTATTTCTGTGTGAGGCTCTATAGCAGCTTGGCTTATTCTGTTTTCCCAATAGGAAATGTATTAGTGTTAGGGCCTGATTTAACAGTTGTATTTCTTAGATAGGATTGTTACTGCTTGAGTGTGTTCCATAATACAGGTGTAACTTTGTGCGGGTTAGTTTGTGTGCATTATTGCAAATCCTGAGAGTCTGTTAGGTGCTATATTTCTCGTTCCATTTCTCCAGGTTCGCACTGCATGTAGAGTGGCGTTTTTGGTTTTCCATTCCAGTTTCTGTCTCCATATTTATAATTTGTGGTTTTTCTGTACTTGGTGAAGGTCAGTTCTGGGTGTGTGACCGAGGTGAGGTATTTTACTAGCGTGTAGGCATTTGTATCAATCTTATTTGTTGTGTTTTCTCAATAGGATATTCATTAGTGGTAAATTACTGTCTTTTCATAAGGAAGGCTATTGTGCCTGGTAGTAAAGGGAGTTCGTTTTGCTTTTACTGAGATGTCATCAGAACCAGAATATATTTTTTGTATGGTGAGTTGTACAGGGTAATGCCCTAGATCTGCTCTGCACTCATTGCTGGGGGTTGAGGGGATTCCTGTGGATGCAGAGTGCATGTTTACATTTAGCCCCGTGATGGTCACATGTTCAGTGTGTCATGCATGTGAGAACCATCTGTCAGGTGTGTCCCGGCCAAAAAAAGGTTGAGAACCACTGATGTAGACCATGATATATAAAAAAAAAAAAGTCTACCATCACTTATATCACTGTTACCCCAATGTACAAACATTTGTGCGCACACACAAAAAGAAACCGGCCTTTCTACTGCTACCAAACTCACAGCCACCCACTTATAAAATGCAAGTACAACTTGACTCAGACCATTTTCCTTCTGATAAGATAATCTGGCCCAAAATTACAGGCCATTCAGTTTCTCAACGTGTTATGTCCATTTCCCAAAGCAAAGGAAGAATAAAACCTAGAAATAACCTTACAGAAAAACAGATTTTCAGCTCAGGATAATTTCCAAAAGTGTCACATTGCTGGGCATCAGACACTGTAGTTATTGTAAACATACAGATCTCCAAAATTCATCTGCCATGTCACCACCGAATACTGAACTGCCAATTACTGCTACCACATTATCTAAGATCAATCACCCTTCTATATAAGCACAGGTTGTAAGCCAACATGTTTATATTTAGATATATAGAAAATGACAGCAGATAAATACCACACAGTCCATTCATATCTCCTGCTCAGCAATACAGACACTTTCTTCCTCAGAGACCTCTGTGCTTGCCCCAAGCTCTTATACAGGGTATCTGTTACAGTTCAATTAATTTCAGAGGACCACCACCATTTTTTTTTTTTTTTGTTATAACAGACGATATAAAGACTGGAGACCCTGCCCATCAGAACATACAAACTAGACTGAAGCACAAGGTTAGAGGACTTGCTCAAGGTCACATAGCAAGTTATGAAGATAACTAAATGGGACAGAGGTCTCCGAATCCATCAGCCATGTCTCTAGAATGATGGAATAAGTCAACAAGATTATTATACGTACTTCCCTGCATTTTCAGACTTCAGTGGCTTTTTGGGAGAGGGAAGGTGCAGGCTGAGGACACAATATTAAAGTGTTTGGCGATAAGAAAGGGGAAAAAAAAATTAAGGAAAAATGTATGGTCACACCTTGATGGAAAACAAGCTAAAAAATGCAGCAAAGTCTTACTAGGAAGGAAAATGTCAGAAACCTGTTCTTGAATTTTCACACAAGTCTTTGTATTTTGAGCTGTCTGTTGTATGAACAAGGGACATAGCTTTCTGTACTATTTGTTGTCACTCTCCTCCCAATCAGGGTGCTGTTGCTCAACAAAGGGCAATAAAACAGCCCTGTAAACGTTTCAGCCATGAGGAAGTTATGCTATAAGAATCCTGATGGCTGAATTTCCATTTTCAATAACTAATGCAACAGAACATGAAAGATAATAAAAAGGAAGGAAAAGCATTAAACAGTGCAAGTGCTTCCCCAACATCTATCCCCTGCTCTCCTTGCCTCCTTCAGTTTAACCTGAGTGGTAGGAACATGTCCTGTCCACTAACTACTCAACCCCCGTCTATGCTAGCACTACAAGCAGAGCAAGTTCAAAACTTGTGCGCCGGCACTTCCTGGCTCATGATCTCATTCTCACACGCCATTACTACTTACCACTTCTATAGCGCTACTTGACATAGCAGTGCTGTACAAAAACATGAGAGAGTCCCATCCCTATGGAGCTTATAATCAAATCAAGACAAAGATACAAGTCAAAAGAGACACTGAGATCAGTAGCCAAAAAGAGCCAGCTCTGCTCATGTTTTTCACACAGATAAAGCAGAGTGGTCAGCAGTAGTGGGAGATGATCTCACCACTGCCCTTGCTGCCACAGTGGTCTGAGTTGAACAGCTTGTTTTGAACATGCGCAGCAAATACAGGAATGCTGAATGGCCACAGCCATCCTAAAGAGAACATTGGACAGGAGAGAGTCAACAGCATTAAACAAGGGCTCCACTTGATGATGACGCCTACTGGCCAGACTTAAAAGTGCATGTGTACATTTTGAACAGTGCTGTGGTCCCCAGGCCAAGAGCTAGCACTGACATGTCTGGCTTAGATGGGGCGGCGGGGGCAGGGTGGAATAAAAATGGGAAAAAGCACCAGGTAGCTGCAAATGAAGGTTTATGACACCACAATCACAGTAGAGGCAAGTTTCATTGGAACTGGAATCCCTAAAGAGAAAGAAAAAAGCAGCCCTGGCAAACCCAACCTGAGCCTCAAATTCTATTTTCTCTGAGAAGTAACCACTTTGCTTATTCAATTATGTTAAACAGTAGAAATAATTACGTCATATCCAAACAGGCTAAACACAAGGAAGAGTCTGGCGAGGCACAACAGGATATGGTTTTCACTGGACAGATGCTGTGGATGTACTGAATGTTGTCTCTGTCATGTTACACACCAAAAACCTAACAATCTCCACTAAAAGTCTAACAAACATAAATAATTCCAAAAATCATCCTCTATCAACAAGAGCAATGGACAAAATCAGCTATCACCAAAATGTTTAACTATCACGAAAACACTTTTTAATATAATCACAAAAAATATTTAGTGGACGAGGATGGTAGTTTCATATCAGGGTTACCGAGGCTCAAAGAGTCTGTAATTGCCAATAGCCATCCACTTTCCTCATCTCTGAAAGAGACTGGAAAAAATATTTTTTTTTTTTAACAATTTTTATGCAATTAAAATCGGTGTATAAACTAAAGTGATAAAAAATTCAATACTTCTATTCATTTTCTGTTCATATATTTATGTGGAATATTCTGCCGCCAGGTATATGGAAATCGCTTAGTTAGCTATCCCCGGCATCTGATGGTCGTTAGAAAACCTCTCTGCCATCCCAGTGTGGCTACATTTCAAACAATATCCTTCATCAGGAGATGATCATCCAGTGTCATGGTGCAGGTGGGCAAAAACAAACGGGATATTTCAAATGCATTAGGCGGCTTCCAACTCACAACTCAGGTCACATGTGTCATTTAAAAATGACCACCATCATAAGAGGTTCATCAGTGTATGAGTTAATATGAAACTACCATACTCTTCCACTAAATATTTTTTGTGATATATATATATAAACATTTTTTCATGATAGTTAAACATTTGAGTGATAGTTGACTGTCTATTGCCCTTGTTGATAGAGGGTGATTTTTAGAATTAATTTTGTCTGTGTCACATTGGCATGTATATGAAGAGCAGGGCTTGGTATACCAAGGAACCACAGCAGCCTCTTCACATTTATACATATAACTAGAGACCATAAATAGTCATCATCATTACAAATTGATGCCTTAAACCAGCAAACTGGGATCTGCACCATGAATCCCGGTAAGGGATTTTATGTACTGCTCCAAACTGCAAACATCTATTAGTTAGCCCAATAAGTATGTATCACATTTTTTATTTGTTAACCTTTATTTCCATGCAAAACAAAGTTGAGATAAGAGCGAAGCAAAAATAAATAAATAAATAGCACAATGCTCCATCAGGCCCGCAATGCTGGTTTGGTGTACCTCAGACTTCAAAATCTTAGCTTGGAACTCATGCAGAATCATTTTAATGAGCCCCATGTAATGTAATCTTATTTTTCATTAATTGTGGATGTTTTGCATCTAGGCAGGTGGGAAAGCTCCAGAACCAAGCGCTCACCCTGCAGGTTCTGAGTCCAGGATCCAGCAATTTCTATGGGACAACACCCATATTCTGCAGTCCCAAACGTCCACATCAACCTTTGGATTTCTACTTGCTCCAACTTTTAAGACTGTTTTCTCTTTTTTTTTCCCTTTTTTAATTAAAGACAGACTGAAAAGTATACCCATTAGACAGAGTGACCACAATATTCAGGCCACATCTTAACAGTGATTTATTCATGCAGTGGGTGTTTGCACTCACGACTGGCTATTTTCTGAAAAGATTCTGCCATACACAAATCTAGATTTTACAAACCAATTAACAGCTATGTGCTGAATGTGTTGATGCATTTATCGCAAGAATGATATATTGGGGTGGAGGGAGGAGTTGTACTTACAAAACAACCTTTACTTGGATCATATTCTAAGACATTAGTGTTCTTTTTCTGAATTTATGAAGTGAAGCAGCATAGAACATTACCCTAGAGATTGTGTGTGTGTGTGTGTGTGTGGGTGGGTGGGTGGGGGGGGGGGTGTTATACTTGCAGACATCATACTTTAAGGTCAGGGGCAATCTCACTCCCATAAGATCTTAGATCCTGCTAATTGGAACAAAAATGTATTTCAAAAAAGTAAAATAAACACACTATTCACTACCACTTAATGCAGCAGTATAAAGATCTATTGCTTACCCCAGAAATATCAGCCACACGATGGATGGGCACCTCCTTTTTGCTGTGCAGACCCTTCCCATTCTTGATGGCTCTGTTGAAGAAAAAGCAGGGGGAACATTAACGTCCTGCCATATCCTATATGCATGAAGCACATCTAGTGTCACTCGATCTAGGGTGTTACAGCTTAAGCAACAAACCCTACTCTTTACCTCCGTTATAAAATGGAATGTAAAATGGCAACACAACACTTGGGACCATTGGCACCAACACATCAAGCTCACCAGTGCATTTTGAAGCAGCAATGTCTCAGTCTCACTGGAAAAGTGAAGTATATACTCAGCCTGAGTTCAAGCTAAGCTACAGAAGAGGTACTGGTTTGCAGGGTGGTTGAGCACCAGCTGAAGTCACAGTTCCACTTTCACAGGATAACAATTACAAAATGCCAGCAGATCTCCCTCCTCCTACCATCTTCTGCTCACCATGTTTAAGGCTCCACTTTCAAAGCACTTGGTGGATGGCTGGAGTCAAGATGTGTTGCCAAAGAAGAGGGAGACAGAAAAGCTGCAGGTCATTTTCTTTGCCCACCCCCCAGTTTAAAATACACCACCAATTTTCCCTTCTAAAATAGTGGAAGTTGCTGTGGTTTAGCACTGCTTGTCCTCAATCTGACCACGGGTTTGCTTTTGCAGCAGATATGAAGCATGGCTGGTTTAAGACATCAGCCCAGGGCATGGCTTCTTTCAAAATGTGTGAAGACATCATAAATATGACTTTGCAAACATCTCCAGATTATTCTGGATAAAGTACTCAAACCCCCCAAAAATACTAGGGATATCTGATAAGGTAAACAATGAAATGAGAGGAACAGAGGGCCAATTTCTCAGCAGCTAAAGCTGCAGATAAAAAAAGCGTAAGAGCAGCCCAAGAGTAGGAGAATTTCGGTATATAAAACTGTTAAATAAATACATACATACATACATACTCTAAATATATTTGCATGACCTCATCCTAGCCAATGGCATATTCTGGAAATTTTGCCATTTTTGAATGTTTAATTGCCACTAGTCATTTGGCCAGTGTAGTTAAAGCATGTGCAAAAGTTGATCACGGGAAACAGCATCTGGATTTATTTCCAGATTAAAATGGCACCGCTCCATATACAGAAGAATAGATCTGTCATAAGAGCATACACTTGAGAATCAAATATAATAATGCTTCTTTCACTGCTTAATTGCACTAAGCATTTTAAATGCATAATATGCAAGACTGGTGTTCCAGCTCTAATGGAAATCAGTTCCTTATAGGTAACAAGAAAAAAAAAAAAAAAAGAAATGCTATGAAAACACCAATAATGCTGAGGACTAATCATTTGCAAGTGGAAAAAAAATTACTAAGTGCTACCAAGTTGACATCAATACCCAGTTTCAATTCTGTTGAAAACAGCACTTTTACATAGAATACAACTCATCTATCGCCACAAGGATGTGATATCAAAGGCAAACTGTTTGCAGTTCAGAATGTTTAAACCTAATTATTTCTACAGACCATAGAAGGTAAAAAAAAGAAAAGAAAATTAAACTACAGCAGTGCACGTCCCCTCCAAAACACACACATACTCCAGGAGACTGTCAAAATGTAAAGGTCCAGTCAGGCTTGTCTCCTTTGCAGGAAAGAGCAGGTAAAAATAGCTGGTCTTTTTTTTTTTTCCTTCCCCTTCTCTTTCCCACCTGTTGTTTTCAGAGTTACTGTATACATCCCTTCCATTATACATGAAAAGAAAGCACAGACTTTGAACCATCCCTGCTGAGCCTGCTTAATGGTTGTCCCGGCAAGCAAGAGATAGGCACAAGCTGTGCTTCTTTTCCAAAGAATGCTCCTGGGTGACGGAATGTGCAAGGGCAAGAGTCAGCCAAGTTCTGAAGCTTAAAACACTGACAATTCAATAAGGGAAAACATGAAAAAGGTACAAGGAAAAACAATTACACATGCACACATTTTGTCTGACAGTACCAACACGGTCCCAGCCACAGAAGATTTCTCACGATCTACGCCTGTCTTTTCATGTCAAGATATGATAACCAACCTCCATCTCTGAGGAACTACAATAAACTCTGTGCTCCCCTCATTGAAACCTGGTCCTTTCCAAACTAAAAGCAGTGATGGAGGAGGAACGATTCCTACTGTCATCTAGGCCATATATTTTGTTGTGCATCCTCTGAAGCCCCCTCTCTGTTCCTGAAAACCCTGGAACTCTCTAGAGAACCACTCCAACATCCCCCCACCCCTCCTCCCCCCCGAAAGGAGTAACAACCCCTCTGGAAAAAAATACATTGCACGGCTTTGGCAGTACAGAGTTCTATTAATTACATTGGTCCTTCGGAGAAAGGTTTTTTCAGCAAGTTGTGATACCATTAACTGAACCAACCTAAAGACTTCTCCAGAGACAAAAGGATCTGGAAAGTTTGTGCCCAATCAGCTTGGCACACAGCAGTATTTTAAATAATGGGTTTGATTAGAGGTGCAATAATTAATAGTAAAAAAAAAAAACAAAACAAAAACCTAATAGGATATTTATGTTGGTCCAATAATAAATTATCACAGCCTGAAGAAAGTCCATAACTTTCCAACTGTTCTACAGATGTAAGAATTCATAAGATGACTAACCCCCATCATATAACACTACACATCTGGACAGATAAGTTGTTGTGGGTCTCTCCTTCTCAAGGAAAGAGAATTGGAGAAAATGAAGAGAGAATAAGGGAAAGGCAGGGGAAAGCAGCAGCAAATATTTAAGAGGGGAAATTTAATAACCTGTATTACCGTCTGCTCTAACTTACACAGCAATTCCTTGCAGTTACTGAGTTTTTACATTACAAACTCACCAGAACCACCATTTATATCACCAATGTTCAGGAACGGTTATCTTCTCAAAGCCACCACTGTTCAGAGCATTATAAAACAAATGTAGCTGGAATATCACATCTACAGCTTGCGGATGGACAACAGATTTTTCTGCTCTTCTACACATTATGTCAGACTGTGAAACACTCAGAGGTCTAGCACTTTGGCAAACATGAATCACAAAAGCAGAGTTGAAATTCAAAGACAAGCAAAATCTCTTATTCTTACATAAATATCAAAATATTCTTCAAATATTAAGCACCTGTGTTTCTGGAATGGGGTAGAAGACAAGAACTGTGCTGGAGATTTAGAGGGTGATAGCTTAGAGTTTGTGCATTTGTTATAAAAGACAAGCCAAAAGGTAGGTAATGACTTAGATTTTGTATGTGTTTGTCTTTATAGAAAGATACTTTCACATTAAAAATCAATCAGCCTTTTATATAAAACACAGGATTTCCCCAGCAATTATCCCATTGAAGATTATTACCTTTTAGGTACCAATGTTCCACAAGTGGAACATTTTTTCATATACTTTTAATAACTTGCAAATTTTTTATACCATATTTGGGTATAGTTAACTAAGATATGTAAAAAGGGGCATCAGGAAATAATTCCTTCAATGAGCAGGATCTAAAAGGTTAATAGTGAATATACCAATAAATGTAATGGACTCCTATATATACATTCTTATTCCCTTAGCAACCTAAAATTAACTAAGAACTCAACAAAATTAAGATGAAGGCAGCAATCCAGCAGCATGACGGGGGCCTTCCAGTCTTCTGCATCAAGTGTCACATGTATGATTTTTTTTATCAGCTGGTGAAAGGTTATATGTGTGCAACCAGTGCAAAGAGCTCTTTGCTGTCAGAGAACGAGTCCAATCTCTAGAAAATACAATGGTAGACCTAGAGGAGCTGAGGCAGGTTTATAGATGAGAACTTCAGGGAAATAGCCAAGTCCCAACTCCAGTTTGGAAGCCCTGGTGCTGCCTTGGAGGAGGAAGGCCTCCAGGTTGTAGAGCATCATTCTGCTGCAGAATGAAATGATCCTGTAACAAGGACCTGCTCTCCGGGTGATGCATTGTCCTCTCACACTGAGGATGTGCCTCCCAGTGCTACTGCCCAGGAGGGTAGGGTTAGGTTGGCTGTCATAGCTGGTGATTCGATTGTAAGGAATCTAGGTAGCTGGGTGGCTGGTGGACATGAGGATCGCCTGGTAACATGCCTGCCAGGTGCAAAGATGGCAGACCTCACATGTTACCTAGGTAGGATTTTACACAGTGCTAAGGTGGAGCTGGCTGTCATATTTCATGTGGCATCAAAGACATAGGAAAATATGGGAGAGAACTTCTGGAAGCCAAATTTAAGTTTTTAGGTAGAAAGCTGAAATCCAGAACATCCAGGGTAGCATTTTCTGAAATGCTCCTTGTTCCACGTGCAGGTCTCCAGAGGCAAGTAGATCTCTGGAGTCTCAATATGAGGATAAGACGATGGTGCAGGGAAGAGGGAATCAGTTTTGCAAGGAACTGGGGAATCTTTTGGGGAAGGCGGGAGTCTTTATCCAAAGGGATGGGCTCCACCTTAACCATGGTGGAACCAGACTGTAGGCGCTAACCTTTAAAAGGAGATAGATTAGCTTTTTAACTAGAACAAAGAAGAAAGTTGACAGGTGCTCATGCCATGCATGGTTCAGAGGGAGATATCTTTGAAAGATACTAATGAAGCAGGAGATTTAGGGCATCCCAACAGAGAGGTCCCAATAAAAGCAAAAGTAATCCATGAGCCTATAAATAAAAAAAATCAACTGAGCTTAAAGATTATAAATTACCCCTGTGAACTGAAAAGCAGGCAGTTAATACAAATAAAAAACATACTTTCAAATGTCTGTACGCCAATGCCAGAAGTCTAAGAAGTAAGATAGGAGTGTTAGAGTGAATAGCAGTGAATGATGAGATTGATTTAACTGGCATCTCAGAAATATAGTAGAAAGAAGACAACCAATAGGATACTGCTATACCAGGGTACAAATTGTATCGCAATGATAGGGAGGAGTAACTTCGTGAGGTGGTGGCGCTTTATGTCTGGGATGGCATAGAGTCCAACAGGATAAGTAATCTGCAAGAGAATAAATTCACAAAAGAATCTGTTTTGGTAGAAATCTCATGTGTGTCAGGGAAGAGTATAACGATAGGAGTGCGCTACCATCCACCTGTCCAAAATGATGAGACTGATTATGAAAAGCTAAAAGAAATTAGGGATGCAAACCTAATTGGTAGTGCCTTAATAATGAGAGATTTCAATTACCCCAAATTTGACTGGGTAAATGTAACATCAGGACATGCTATAGAGATAAAGTTCCTAGATGGAATAAATGGCAGTTTTATGGAGCAATTAGTTCAGGAACCAACAAGAGAGGGAGCTATTTTAGATTGAATTCTTAGTGGCGAGAGCAGGATTTAGTGAGAGAGCTAACGATGGTAGAGTCGCTTGGTAATAGTGATCATAACGATCAAATCAGAATTAATGAGTGGAAGGGGGACAATAAGTAAATACACGATTCTAGGACTAAACTTTCAAAAGGGAAACTTTGATAAAATGAGAAAAACAGAAAAAAATTGAAAGGTACAGCTGCAAAGGTTAAGAGTGTATAACAAGCGTGGACACTGTTAAAAGGTACCATCTTAGAAGCACAGTCCAGATATATTCCATACATTAAGAAAGGTGGAAGGAAGGCCAAACAATTGCCAGTAAATTAAGATGAAGTGAAAGAGTCAATTTTAGCCAAACGATCTTCCTTCAAAAATTGGAAGAATCCACTGAAGAAAATAGGAAAAAGCATAAGGATTGGCAAGTTAAATGTGAAACATTGATAAGACAAGCTAAGAGAGAATTTGAAAAGAATTTGGCAACAGAGGAAAAAAAAACTCATAATGAAAACTTTTTAAAATATATCTGAAGCAGGAAGCCTGCAAAGGAGTAGTTTGATTCGTTAGATGATAGAGGGGTTAAAGGAGCGCTTAGGGACGATAAGACCATTGTGGAAAGACTAAATTAATTCTTTTCTTCGGTGTTTACTGATGAGGATGTTGGTGAGATACCTGATCTGGAAACAGTTTTCAAGGGTGATAATTCAGATGAACTGAACCAAATTAAGGTGAACCTGGAAGATGTAAGTAGGCCAGACTGACAAACTGAATAGTAGCAAATCACCTGGACCAGATGGTATATACCCCATTGTTCTACATGTAATTTGTAACCTATCATTAATAAAATCCATCGGTGAGCCTGACTTCAGTGCCAAGAAAACTCACGGAAGCTATTATAGCGAACAAAATCACAGAACATATAGACAGACATGGTTTAATGGGACCCAGCCAGCATGGATTTACCCAAGGGAAGTCTTGCTTCACAAATTTACTACATTTTTTTGAAGGGGTGAATAAATATGTGGATAAAGGTGAACTGGTAGATGTGGTATATTTGGATTTTCAGAAGACATTTGACAAAGTCCCTCATGACTATGTTTCTAAGAAAACTAAAAAGTCATGTGATAGGAGGCAATGTCCTGTTGTGGACTGCAAACTGGTTAAAAGACAGGAAACAGAGTAGAAGTAAATGATCTGTTTTCACAGTGGAAAAAGGTAAACTGTAGAGTGACTCAGGGATCTTTACATGGACCAGTGCTTTTTAATATATTTATACTTGATCTGGAAAGGGGTATGACAAGTGAGGGGTGTTCAAATTTGCAGATGACACCAAATTATTCAGAGTTGTTATATATGGGTTATATTCCCTATGTGCAACACTTAGCACTTGTGTACCTTACATTTCATCTGCCATTTGGTCACCAATCTTCCAGTCTCGCAAGGTCCTCCTGCAATTTATCACAATTTCTTTTGATTTAGATACACAATGTTAGGTTCCATATTAGGAGTTACTACCTAGGAAAAAGACCTAGGCATTATAGTGACAATACATTGAAATCGTTGGCTCAGTGTGCTGCAGTGGTCAAAAAAAGAAAACAATGTTAGAAATTAGGAAAGGAATGGTGAATAAAATGCAGAATGCCTCATGTATCGCTCCATGGTGAGACCATACCTTGAGTACTATGTGCAATTTTAGTCACTGCATTTCAAAAATGATATAGTTGCACTGGTGAAGGTTCAGAGAAGGATGACCAAAATGATAAAGGGCATGGAATGGCTCCCCTATTAGCAAAGGCTAAAGAGGTTAAGACTGTTCAGCTTGAAAAAGAGATGGCTGAGGGAGGAAATGCTAGAGGTCCATAAAATCATGAGAGGACTAGAACGGGTAAATGTGAATCGGATATTTACTCTTTCAGATAATACAAGGACTAGCAGGCACTCCACGAATTAGCAAGCAGAATATTTAAAACAAATCAGAGAAAAATCTTTTTCACTCAATGCACAATTAAGCTCTGGAATTGATTGCCAGAAGACATGGTAAAGGCAGTTAGTATAGCTGGGTTTAAAAAGGTTTTGACAAGCTCCTGGAAGAGGGGTCTATAAATTGCTATTAATTAAGTTGACTTAGGGAATAGCCACTGCTTTATAACAGCATTAGTAGCTTGGGATCTATTTAATGTTTGAGTACTTGCCTAGTACTTGTATCCTGGATTAGCACCTGTTGTAAACAGAATGTTGGGCTTGATGGGCCCTCGGTTTGACCCAGTATGGCAACTTTTGTTCTTATGTTCTAATTTACCTCTTCATTAACCAAATCATACGTTGCTGGCTGTAGCAATCCTGGATTCACAATGACAACGAGCATCCTGAAGGTCAGTATTACTGACTCTGAGGTAAAGGGGGCTCCCAGTGAATGGGTCTCACTTCCCTCTTCAATGAGCAATTCTGAGGAAGTCTCTTACAAACTCCTGTGAATCCTAGAGACAAGTTCTCTCCCAGGGTATACAGATGGCATTCCTCTGCCTTTCCTCATCAAAAGATTCTACTGAAATTTGTGGTCAAGGAATCAGAGTATTGTGAGCACATAGAAATAAAGGTATTTTACATGCTGAAGTGCACAGAGGCTACCATGGGGTGTCTTCATATGTCGGGTCTTTCTATCTCAGGCAGCAGTTCCCTCTGGAGACTGAACCCCTCCCTAATCAGGGAATCATCTGCACTAGGCTGCAAGTTTAAAATATTCTCAGCTTCAGCCTGAAGCAGCTTTTTGACTTGAAGGATTCAACCCTGCCTGTTAAAAGTTTTGAAAGAAAATATCCAAAGGCGGCATTATTTATATTTACCTGCTGTTCATTTATGGTATCCACTTGGCTACGGAGGGCTCTGTAGTGCATGAAAAGGTCAGAAGCCATGCTAGATAATGAAAGCATCCAATGGGGCAATTCCCCCTCAATATATGAGGTTACTAAGCTGCAGGAACTACATGGGAAAAACTAAGGGACAAAGCCCCAGGGCCACTTATTTTACTTATGGATATTTACCTCTGCTCTTTAGAACTTTGACCCTGCCCCTGACAGCTGAGACTGAAAAAAGATGCCTACCTTCAAATCAAACTCCTTTATACCTCTGGTGACAGCATGAGCTGCCCTTGCACAGTCATTTTCCTTTCTCTGAACCCAGATCCTGATAAACCCCCAACAAACATGAGCCCTAAACCTGGCAACTGCATTGTGCACTCTTCTGCCATCACTCCAACAGGTCTGCTACACTCACATTTTTAAGACGTGGTTACATATTCATCTCTACCGCAGTGGAAAGAATGATCAGCTAAAAATACATTGCACAAGTATGTAAGAGCTTCAGATAGTCTAACAAAGTTATGAATAACTTAACAAGAGATACAAAGATACCTGAACCAACATTAATTGTTACAGGCATTTAGACAAGAAGGCAGGCAATAGACAAGACATTTAAAATTAGAGACTCAGAGTATACTAGTCAATACTGTGGTACTAAAATGGAGGATGCCTGTTTAATCAGTATGGACATGCTTCATAATTCATGGAGAAACATTCCACAGAGATGTCAATCTTCC
The DNA here is from genome assembly GCF_901001135.1 of Rhinatrema bivittatum. Taxonomy (NCBI): domain Eukaryota; kingdom Metazoa; phylum Chordata; class Amphibia; order Gymnophiona; family Rhinatrematidae; genus Rhinatrema; species Rhinatrema bivittatum. Next base: position 27,831,023 of record NC_042623.1, on the reverse strand, counting down.
CTGCACCCAACAACAGAAATATATATATTATGGATCAGTAAGTGGTAATTACAATCATAAACTTGAACAAAGCAACAATCAGATGGGTTGTTTATTATCAGGCAAGTATTTTTATACTGAAAGGGAAAGTTTCTTTCTGAAATTTCTTTCTGAAATTGGTGCTAACAAAACAACTCTTCAATGGTTTTCCTCCTATCTGTCACAAAGATCCTACCAAGTACTACTTAATGATTCCCTATCAAAGAAAATCAACTTAGACACCGGAGTTCCCCAAGGATCCGCCCTTTCAGCGACACTAACATTTATCTTCTGTCACTATGCCACTTCCTTACAAATCTGAATCTAGCCCATTTCATCTATGCTGATGATATTCAAATCTTAATTCCAATAAAAAAATCAATTGAAGAAACATAAATTAACTGCCAATTGCCTAAACAGCATCAAGGAATTACTAAACAACATAAAACTCATCCTCAACTTTGACAAAACTGAATTAATAGTATTTGACAGAAAGAACAACTCTCTGCATACACCAACTCTAAATCTCCAAAATTCAAGCTTATCTCCAACCAACCATGCCCGCAACCTTGGGAGTAATAATCGACAAAGAACATTCATTTAAAATCCATATATCAACAAAGATTAAAGACGGTTATCATAAACTACTTACACTCAGTCATCTAAAACCGTTTCTTTCAAATAATGACTTCAGATCAGTCTCGCAATCATTAATCTTCTCCAATATAGACTACTACAACGCTCTACTCCTCAACTTACCTCTAAACACCATTCAACCTCTCCAAATCCTGAAGAATGCAGCTGCAAGAATCCTTTCAGGTGCCAAAAAGCATGACCACATCACCCCCAACCCTCATATCACTTCATCGCCTGCCAATAAAATACAGGATCGAATTTAAAGTCCTTTCCATCCTACATAAAATTATATATGAAGAATAGAAAAATTGGCTAAGCCCCTACATTCAGCTCCATACCCCAAGTAGAAACCTGAGGTCAGCAAATAAAGGACTCCTAAAACACCACCAACGCACTCAAATCAACTCACCTCTACTCAAAATAGAGCGATATCCCTTGGTAGCCCAAAACTTTGGAACTCCCTCCTAACTAAACTCAGAATTCAAGAAAACCTAAAAACATTTAAAAAAGAATTAAAAACTTGGTTGTTCAACAAAGCATATGAAATCACCCAAAGAATCAACTAATCATCACCACCCTCTATTACAACCTCATGATTAAATGAATATCAGCACAACTATGCTTTTCTAAAATAAGAATGAACTCTTTTTGATCTTAAGCATGAACTTGTTTGCTACTAAGCCTAATAACGTTATGTTTTTACACCTCTTGTCAACCCCTTTATCCTTATAACCTTATTTTGTAAACCGTTATGATGGCGTTATTTTGACGTTTCCAAATGATGGTATATAAAACTTGTTAAATAAATAAAGTAGGTGTGCCCCTGAGGATGAGACCTTAGCAGCCGCAAAAACATTCATTAGCCTGATAAACATATCACCTCTGCCCAACTATCTGGCTGATTTTCTTTCAACTAAAAGATTTTTGTTATAACAAGTGAGGAAAGTATGCCTTCATAAATGCTTTCCAACAAATTTATAGAAAGGAGTGATGGGGTTCTCATATTATACACTGAGTACATGCTATGCATTCATATGGTTTTTCCACTTACTCCTCCATGTTCTACTCATTGCAACCATGGGGGTAAGGGAGAGCAATTTGGAAGATGGATGTGTATTTGTGCATTTATTTGGGGTAAGGTGGAACTGTTGTAAGGGTTCTTAGAGGGTTTGTGGAGACAGACTAGTTGGTGGTAGAGAAGAAGCAGAAAGATAATAGTAGCATAATAAGATTGAACTGATCAGACTTGAGGAAGTAGCCAAGACTGTAGGAATGCTAAGGGATGTCAAAGGTCAACATTCTGTCTTCTGGGCTCAATTTACAAGAAATCATATGACTTACGAGAATGAAACTATTAGCATGTATGAGTTAAGAGTATTAACGAGTTAGAAAAACATGAGGTTGTGCGACTCTGCTAGTTAGCCAGTTATACATAACTAGCTAATTAGCCTTGTATATTCAGCGGTGTAATTGGACTGATGAATATACCCGGCTATCTTAAAATTATTCAGTTATGTATAACAAGTTAAATTTAGGATAGCCCTTTGGCTCAAATAGAGCAGGCTGGTTAAATCAGTTGACTAACTCTGAACATCAAGTCAGCTGATTAATTTATCCAGCCAACTCAGCTCCTTCCTGATCCACCCATTTCACACCCCTGACTTGCCCAGCTAAAACCTTAGCCGGCTAAGTGCCTGCTGACCGTAGCTGGATATTCAGCAGTGCCAATTAGCCAGCTAAATGCCATTTTTAATATCAGGCTTGTTAAGCTTACAAAAAAACTAACCCATATGTGTGCAGGTTTGGGGGAAGTGACATATATATAACCTAATACACAACTTCAGATGAGCGAGTTTTGCATGTGTTTTATACTGTTATGGCAAACCCACATTGTTCCTATTATATTTATTTATTAAATGTATATGCCACTTAACATTGCTAAGTGGTTCACAGTAAATACATACATAACTTTTCAATGAATATATCATAAAAGAAAAAACAAAAGCAATAAAACTAATAAAATAAAATCAATAAAATAGTACAGAGTCAAACAGAATCCATTACTTGAGTACAAAAGCATAAATCATTAAAAGTACCACCTACTTAAAAGGCACAGTACTACAGCTGAGTATCATTGTTAAAATTCTGAGACTGGGGATACCATATCCTACTAAAAAAGCCACTAAACTACAAGTTGCAACTATTCCATCCTATTAATAAAAATTTTCTCTTTGCTGCTTGTCAGTGTTTATTCTTGCAGTGGGAAGTGCCCATAACACACTGTGGTGGTTATGAGAGGCAATTAGATGTTGCAGAAGGTTGGCAAACAATTCAATCCACAAAGCCCACTCTCACCTACTTTAGCAGCTTGTCCCTAAGTAAAACTAAAGAAATATCCAAATTTGCTCAATCATCACAAAACATTCTGGTATAAAGTCAAATTCTATAAAGCAAACAGAAAAGAGCACAGCCGTGCACAGACAAATGAATAATGATAAATCTCAAGCGTGCGCATGCAGGTGTGGGCATGTCTGTGGGTGGTGGGGGTTTGTGTGTGTGTGTGGGGCAAATTGTGAAGGACATATGCGAGGAGTTGTGTACTGGGTGTAAGGTGTACACATACTATATAACAGAGGAATAGTGTATGTTTGTGTGAGGTGTGTGCACTTTTTGAGAGGAGTGCTGGTTGTGTGGGTGTGTGAGAGGGAGAACGAGTGTGCGTTTTAGTGGTTGAATGGGGGAAGTGGAAGTAGAAGTGATGTCTGTGGGGTGAAGGAGGTGCGTGTTTGTGTGTGGCAGGAGGTATTGTGAGAGGAGTACTCCATCCTTAAAACAGCTGCATCATTTCACCTCCCCTGACCCCCCACCTGCCTTTATCTGCTTGTCGTGCTCTGGGCAAAGATACGAGAGAGGATGAGGCTTTTTGGAATGGAAGAGTTACCAACATTCCTCAGCCTCTAACTGCTTCCCACAGTAAAGCAATGGGAATATGGGGGGGGGGGGGGGGGTTAAGGTACTCATCTTTTCCTTCAGTAAGTCAAATCTGATGACTCTCCATGCTTTTCTTTGAAGGTTATTTACACTTTCACATAATAGAAGGACTAAGGGGCATTCCATGAAGTTAGCAAGTAGCACATTTAAGACTAATCGGAGAAAATTCTTTTTCACTCAATGCACAATAAAGCTCTGGAATTTGTTGCCAGAAGATGTGGTTAGTGCAGTTAGTGTAGCTGGGTTCAAAAAGGATTGGATAAGTTCTTGGAGGAGAAGTCCATTAACGGCTAATAATCAAGTTTACTTAGGGAATAGCCGCTGCTATTAATTGCATTAGTCGCGTGGGATCTTCTTGGTGTTTGGGTACTTGCCAGGTTCTTGTGGCCTGGTTTGGCCTCTGTTGGAAACATGATGCTGGGTTTGATGGACCCTTGGTCTGACCCAGCATGGCAATTTCTTATGTTCTTATGAGTTATTTTGCTCCCACACGGGAAGACATGGACCCTTTTTAACAATTTTTAACGTTCTATAAAATTCTATAAAAGCATAACAAAGATGCAGAAGAAATGTTCATACTTGTTCCATACTTCAAAGAGGAGCCTGCTGATAAAATATAACAGTGTGAAACAAAACTGTTGCATAAGCTGTGTAGCTACTTTGATTTGCTGCTGTTTCCTCAGTTTACCTGTTAAGTATTTTGATTTACTGGGAAACTCAGTGGACCCTTTCTTGAAGTGACATTGACCATCCCCTACTGTGTATAGTTCCTGAACAATCTCTGTTTCAAAATCCATAATCAATGAATAGTAATTGAATATTTTATGTTCACCATGCTTGAATGAGTTTAATGGATCAAGTATTCTTCTACTTATAAGATGGCCTCTGAAGACAGCATTGAAAGAACGCGCCCTCAAAGGAGGGGATGCATGTCGAAATACAGCTTGTCAGGCAGTAATATTTTCTTGGACTTTATATTGCTGCATCACTAAAAAAGATAAGTGGCTATTTTTAATTTTTTGTTTAGCTCTTTCATAGTTTTTTTTTTGCACAATAAAAAAAAATATCCCTCTGAAAATAAAATGATGCTTGGGTATATTTTAAGTGGTGGACATCTTATATGAAAGAACATGATTGCCCTGGAGGATAGGACTGCCATTATGAGTGCCCACAAATTTAAAATGTAAAGAAAAATTTCATATTTTTTAATCCATTTTTGCCACTTTTTTCTGTAATTTATCCATGATATTTTTCAATGTTATTTGTCTTCCATGTAAGACTGTTTCTCCCTCTTAATTTTTTTTCCTTTTCTGAAGGCTTGGTTTTGGGCAGCAGGTGGCAACATAACAATGCAGTGTTCCATAGTTATCAGCAGTTAGAGCTGATGGAGTTAATCCCAGTCTCAGAATAAGCTGCTGAAGTCACTCTGCTGCTGAGAATCCATTAGCTTTTCAGTTTCAGCTGATAGGATTGGGAGTCATAACTTGCGGAGAGACAACTGGTTACAGTTAAGAGGGAGAAACAGTGATCCTTTCAACTGGAGAATTTACAGCTTGGTGCTGACAAATGTAATGTGATCTGTTTCTCTCACATCAGCCTGATAACACAGCTAGATAGTGAAAGATTACCAAGCTCCTCAGAGCCAACTGTGAAAGTTCAATGCTATAGACAAGCTGATTGAAATATATCAGTTAGCATTACTGTGAAAATCCCTTTTCCTTTCCCATGTATGTTGTAATGAAGTTTAATCTTTTTGTTCACTTCAACTCCTTTTTAATAATAAACTATTTAGTTTGTTAGTTCTATGCTTTGAGATAGATTACTGATCCAGGTAAATTAGTGCTATAGGATCTGATATTTTTAGTAAATGATCTGTGAATGCCTTTCTGAAAACCCTATGGGGCGGATTTTAAAATGAGCGCGAATAGCCTACTTTTGTTTGCGCTCCAGGCGCAAACAAAAGTACGCTGGATTTTAGTAGATACGCGCGGAGCCGCGCGTATCCGCTAAAATCCTGGATCGGCGCGCGCAAGGCTATTGATTTCGTATAGCCGGCGCGCGCCGAGCCGCGCAGTCTACCCCCGTTCCCTCCAAGGCCGCTCCGAAATCGGAGCGGCCTCAGAGGGAACTTTCCTTTGCCCTCCCCTCACCTTCCCCTCCCTTCCCCTACCTAACCCACCCGCCCGGCCCTGTCTAAACCCCCCCCTTACCTTTGTCGGGGGATTTACGCCTCCCGGAGGGAGGCGTAAATCCCCGCGCGTCAGCGGGCCTCCTGCGCGCCGGGACGCGACCTGGGGGCGGGTCCGGAGGGCGTGGCCACGCCCCCGGGCCGCCCCGGGCCGTAGCCACGCCCCCGGAACGCTCCCAACACGCCCCGAAAACGCCGCGCGGTTCAAGCCCGCCCCCGACACGCCCCCCCGACACGCCCCCTCCGAAAACCCCGGGACTTACGCGAGTCCCGGTGCTCTGCGCGCGCCGGTAGGCCTATGTAAAATAGGCTTCCCGGCGCGCAGGGCCCTGCTCGCGTAAATCCGCCCGTTTTGGGCGGATTTACGCGAGCAGGGCTCTGAAAATCCGCCCCTATGAGTTCAGGTAGTTGTGAAGTCGCAGTGTCCCCAAAAGCCATAATATGAGGGGGCAGAGTATTACCCAAAAGCAAGCAGAAAACCCAGTTGGCAGGTGGGAGGTTTCTAGAACAGGATATGTACAGGTGAGGCCTGTGCAGTGCTTGCTAGGACTCAAGCGGCCATGGGTTTAACCTCTGGTGGGTAGTAAGGATAGTGCAAGGACATTATGTGACAACAACTCTTTCTCTGGATGTGAAATAAAATGTGTACTTCCATGGATACAGTGTAATCTAGCAATACTAAAAATGCCCACACTGAAACTGTTTTTGTTCATGCACAGACTCACCAAACATACTATTGTCTATGCCATTGTTGGGGAAGGAAGCTATCTATCAAGGTCCCAAATAAGGTGATACTCTTAGTAGGGGATAGATTTGATTTCTGACAGTTTATGATGAAACCTAGTGACTGTGTAAAGACTCTTGGTGCAGTGGAAAGACCACATAAATCTACATGGTATTGACAGTGGGCACCATTCAAGACAAATCAGAGAAATCTGCAGTACAGAAGATGTATTAGGATATATATGTACACATCCTTTACATCTAAGTGAACATAAACAATCCTTTGCATTTACTACAGAGAGAATGGTGTGAAGCCAACTCATCTTGAATTTTTCTCAAAGCAGGACCTTGGTTCAAGGTCCTTGGCTCCAATATGGGTCTCTTAATTCTTTGGAATTAAGTATCTGGAGTACAAGCCCTTGCTATTACTTTCCTGAGGAACCATTTCTACCACCCTGTCCTGTAGGAATGAATCCACTTCTTTCTGTAACTGGGAGCTGTTGGAGGCCGTGATCACATCAGCAGGAATTGGATGAAATGGCAGAATGCCCTGAAAGTGAAGTCAGTATCTGTTGCTCACAATCCATTAGGATTCAATTGCCTTATGTTATGAGCTTCCAAGCCTTCTAGAAAAATTGCATTCTGCCCCCGCTAAAGACAGACATAACCTCCTCTTCTCACTTATGCCTATCTTCCTCAAAAACCTGGCTTTGCTTTTGACTGGACCAAAGGCTTGGCTTCGGTCCTCTTTCTTTGGTGAGATTACTGTGCTTGCTGCCGCGCTGGAGAAGTGGACCCTTGGGGAAGTTGGTGTAATCAGGTCCCCACCATTGGCAGGTGGAGCTGGCCAGAGCAAAGGCCCAACTGGAGCTTCACCAATACCAGCCCTCATTCCCCTTAGGTTGAGCCCTCGAGTGCCGGGGCCGGCTGGACTTAGGCGTGGGCCTCTGGTAGGTGGAGATTCGTCAAGATGAGAATGCGACGAGCCAGCACAGGAAAAGCAAGCGGAGTCAAATTGGGCTGAGGTCTTGGCAGGCAGAGTCGAGATTTCAGCTAAGGTCAGGGCAGGTGGAGTTTAGTCAGGAGTGAGAGCAGGCCGTGGTCAGTGGCAGGTGGAGTACTAGCAGCGTCAAGTTCCAAGCCAAAGGTCAGAAGCCAAAAGGGAGATCCGAGAAGAAGACAGGAACTGGTCCGAGTACAAGAATCTAGGAGTCCAATCCACAAATAATGAGCAGAGAGGGGAGACAAAGACAAGAAAAACTGACCAAGGAAGGACTAATCAGGAAGCCAAAAACCAACACAGGAACATCAGGAACAAGGACCAGGAACAGGAACGCAGGCAATGTACTTCTCTAGATGAGACTACCTATTGCTAAGGTACTAGATAGTCTGCTGGGGCTTCCTTATATCTGATCCAGGCCATGATGTCAGTAGCGGGCGCCTGCAGGACTTTCATGCCACTGGCCCTTTAAGAGTCTGATGTTCTGCGCATGTACCAAGCACTGGAAGGTCAGGCCTGGTGCTGAAGGCACAGCGGAGCACAGCAGGTGTATGCAGCGAGAAGAGGAGAGCCCGGGCCGGTCCGCGAAGGGTAGGTGAGTGCAGCAGTCCATTAACATGCTGTTGGCCTTCTGCCTCTAGTAAGGATAGTATATTCTTAACAACTACCTCTTGTAAGGGAAGGATGCTTTCCATGCGGAAGCTGGTTATTCTGCCATGGCTGAGGAAAGTGTTTAAGGTTGGAAGAATGGTCATTTATTTATGAGGTCAGCTATTTCCTTTATTTTATTCCCAAACAGCTTCTCTCCAGTTCACAAAATGTTTGCTAATCTATCATGCACATCCTCCCTGAGACCATTCACCCTTAGCCATACAAATCTCCTTGCTCCAATAGCCATAGCTCAGGTTGTAGATGAAATATCAAAAGTCTCTAAGATGAGCAGATTAGCTGGTTTTTTTGTACTCTGTCTCAGTTATATGCACCAGAAGAGTAAAGTTGCAAAATTTGCAGACGATCCCAGACTATGAATAGTAGTTAAAACACAAGTTGATTGTGTAAAACTACAGGAACATCTAGAAAAATTGGGCATCCAAATAGCAAATGGAATTTAATATAGCTAAGCACAAAGTGAAGCTCATTGGCAGAAAAAAATCCAAACTACCAGTACATGCTGCTAGGGTCTATTCTGAAAAGCTATCAACAGAGGAATTATTGTGGATCATACACTGAAACCATGAATGTAGTGTACAGCACCGGCCAAAAAAAGTCAAATGTATGATAGGAATAATTTGCAAGGGTAACAATGACAAATCCATGCCTCCATACAAAGCTCTGATACAACCATACCTGGAGTTATGCGAACAGTTCTGGGCATCTCATCTCAAAAAAGAAGTGATGAAGCTCAAGAAGGCAAAGAGTGACCAGAATGTAGACAGGGATTGGGGCATCACTCATATGAAGAAAGGCTAAAACACTTAGGACTTTTTAGTTCAGTAAAAGAAGATTGAAGGAGGATATGAGAGGCCTACAAGATCAAGAAAAGAACAAACCACAAGCAAGCAGTTTATACTGTCTAAAAATATTAGGACCAGGGGACATCCAATTAAACTGTATTCTACCAGTTTCAAGAACACCAAAAGAAAGTATTTAGTTAGCAAGTGAATAAACTATGAAATCAACTGCTGCCAGATGTCATCACAACAAGCAGCATAGTAATTTTCAAGAGGGGTCTGATATATTCCTGGACGGGATATTAGAGACTCGGTGGAAGCCAAGTGGCTTCAAACTTTTATAGATCTACAAGAGGTCTGGTTTTCATCTGGTGACTCTGGGACCATTATCAGAAACAGACTGCGGTCTAGATGGTCTGATCCAGTTTGGCCACTCATATATTCTTATTGGGAAATTGAAGATTCAGAAAAGGAAAAGCCCCTGATGTTCCTCAGCTGGAGAGAAAGGTGGCAGGTCTACAGATGAGGATTGCTTTCCTTTGTAGGATTTCTGGCAGTTCTAAGCTCTTTACCTGTCTTTCTTCTAACAGAGATCTGTAAGAAAAAAATCATGAAGGAGAAAGGATGTCCTTGTTCGTAACAAGTAAGGAGCTCTTGAAAACAAGACAAGTCCTGCAAGCATTCTAGAATTGGCTTCACTGACTCCTCTATAAGACAAGGTGGTGGCAGATCACAGAAAAATTCCTTCATATAACTCCAAATTCTTTCAAGTCTTAATCAGAGATTGAACCTAGGGAACATCTTGAAGACAGCCCCAGGAGAAGAATCTGCTTTTGGCCCCAGAATAGTTGCTTGTTTGGTCATGTTGGAAGAGAGTTTTGGCACCAGATGGATCTCCTTTGCCTCCTTTGGCACCAAGGCCATCAGTACCAAGAAGTTCTGTACTTTCTGTGCTAAGTGTTGCCCAGTAGGGGTGAATTGTCTGATACTGAAGTCCTCACTGGCACTTGATAGCTCTATGCCAGATATTTCTTTGGCACCAGAGGTGTGGTCTGTGCATTTTGGTGCATAAAAATGTCTGATCAGCATCATCTGCTTGGAGATTTTATAGACTTTTTATAGACTTATCTCTGTGCCAACATGCGCAGCACTGTAAGGTCCAGCATTGACTTTTGGTATGCTCCCCTCTCATGATGCCTCTTCTTGAATCAAGTCTCCTCCTCAGTCTCTTTAGATGAGACCTTATTCCTAGAGGTGGTATGGCTCCTTCTGTTGCCCATGATTGGATGAGATTTTGAGTGGTCTTTCCTTACCTTCTCTCTTTTCTGCTCTATTGATGCAGCTCCTGAAGAGGATGACTGCAGTGCCGCCTGAGTGACATTCATCCACAAAGGAGGCAAATAGGGACATCATGGTCCAGACCAAGGGAACCTATAGCAGACAGTATGCCTAATGGTGATAGACATCTTCCAGCCACATTGACATGTCTTAAAGCTTGAGATATGTTAGCCATAGTGAGCAGTGAATTGGCTATGTTGAACTCTATTTTCACGGGGGGGGAGGGTATGAAATCAAATGAAGGAAAGGAGGAGATAAGAAAATGTAAGTGCTAGAGGCAAAACTATAGCAGCAAAAGATCAAAAAATACTGCAACACCAAAGAGTCGCCACAGGCAGCAGAATAGGATGAGCACTGAGGCCATGGCCCTGACCAGCTTGTTGCCCTATAAGCATCAAAAACAAGGGAACTGGGGAAACAGGGGGGCCAGAGATTATTTTATTTGGTCCTCCCCGAACCAAAAAAGCCTTCTGCTGCTCTGGCATCCTCATTCATGCAATAACTCAGACAAGCAGGACTAGAGAAAAATCTAAGCTTTTCTGAGCTCTGAAAGAGCTGGGTCCATGTAGGCATAGTTGGATATCTCCACCCACTAAATATGACCAATTTCATCCTGCCTGTCAATGGAGAACCTGGGTTCCATTCCACAAATCAGGAAGGGCTGGAGATGTTGCAGAGGCTTGCATTCACAATCCCTGGTAGGGTGTAGGAGAGAGAGACTCAGTAATTGCTCAACTGCTAAACCTAATGGCTGAAATTTCCAGAGGGAGCTGCAATCTGTGGCCCCTGTCCAAGGACTATTGCTTTGATTACTGGGCTAGAGGTGTAGGGAGGATTATAAATTAAGGGAAAATTCTGTTATCTGCAAATGAATCATAAGAGAGGCAGAATAAGAGAGGCAGAATATCCAATTAGCTGCAAACCTAACAGAGCAGGAGAAAACTACCGAGCCCCACCCCCAAAAGTATAAAGAAGATCTCACAAGCACTGGGAAACAGACCTTGGACCAACCAAATACTCTGCTCTAACAAACTATATATATATATATATATATATATAAAGAGAAAGAAAGAGATATAAATAAAATTGTAAAATAAGGTAGATAGATATTGCATTTGAGATAAAATCTTACTATATTCTCTATATTTAGTTCCACCATAACCTTCTAGTTCAAGGTAAAGTTAACATAAAGCCTCAGAGATAAGGTTCGGGTACTTGGAGTCCTTTCCTCATCCTCAGACACCATTAGTTTAGCACAATGCAGTGAGCTATGCACCCTGCGGGGAGACATTTTCATTAACCTCTGTGCCATGTGAGGCACTATCCTGCTGAACTCCCAGCAGAAACTGGAGGGGGAACCTACTCATTTGCTAAGACGAAATTTTCAGTTCTGGCTTTTCTAGTTTCTTCTTGCTTAAGGTCTTGAAGGAACAGACAGAACGGCATTTTTGTTTTGTTTTGTTTTTATTTTGAAAGTGCAGTTTCAGTATCTAGGCAGAGGGACAAGCAAGAAAGACAAAGGTTTTATCAGGAAGCCCCTGATTCAGGAAACCAATTATCTGAGGAAGGCATTAGGTGGTTCCTGGTTTGTGGTTATCAAGGCAGTTTCAGTGTTCTGGCAGTACTGGGAAGGCCAGCTGGCTCATGCCCTGGGAGAAACGGGAACAGTGAACCTCTGAATAATCAGATACCTTGCTCCGAGTATCTCAGCAGGCGAGGGAGTAACAAACAAACTGTTTTGCTAAATTGTCATTTGTGCTGTTTTATGGGAACAATTTTCTAACTGACCACATCAGGACAAAGTCCACAGGTACTTTTAACCCATGGTCTTTGGCACCGATTTTCAAAGCAAAATTGTGTGCATCCTTTGCTTGGAACTAACCACAAGCACAAAGAACTGGTATGCATTTTCCTCTCCCTTTTTTTTTTTTTTTTTAAACAGGTAATTTTTTCATGGAAAATAATGTGCATAGATTTTAAGATGCAGTCTACATGTGTTAATTTCCTCCCTCGACCTAAAACTCCTCAATGCAAACTTTCAGCTACAATGAGGGCAATTTTCAGAAACCAAATTTTCATGTGTAAATCGCTATTTATCCTGCATAAATGGCTCTGAATACTGCCCTCTAAGCATCTAATGAAGGTCCTAGGTCAAAATGACTTTCCTCCTTGAGAATAAAGAGGGGGCTCAGTTTTGATTGCGTATAGGTTACTTGTATGAATGTTGAATGGTTTTGAATTTTAAGAGATTTGGTTTTTCTGGTATAAGAACATAAAAACTAAGAAGTTGCCATACTGGGTCAGTCCAAGGGTCCATCAAGTCCAGCATCCTGTTTCCAACAGTGGCCAATCCAGGCCTTAAGAACCTGGCAAGTACCCAAACACTAAGTAGATCCCATGCTACTGATGCCAGTAATAGCAGTGACTATTACCTAAGTCAACTAGACTAATAGCAGAACTTATCCAAGAACTTATCCAAACCTTTTTTAAACCCAGCTACACTAACTGCCCTAACCACATCCTCTGGTAACAAATTCCAGAGCTTAATTGTGCATTGAGTGAAAAATGTTTCTCCGATTAGTTTTAAATGTGCTACTTGCTAACTTCATGGAGCGCCCCCTAGTCCTTCTATTATCCGAAAGAGTAAATAACCGATTCACATTTACCCATTCTAGACCTCTCATGATTTTATAGACCTCTATCGTATCCCCCTCAGCCATCTCTTCTCCAAGCTGAACAGCCCTAACTGTTTATCCTTTTCTCATGGGGAGCCATTCCATCCCCTTTATCATTTTGGTAGGGAGGTTGACTGGAATGAGATAGGCAGAGGGGGGAAATGGAACGAAAATGACAACTATTTGTTCATTGTAGCTAAGCATCAGTTCGTTACTTTATGCTATGCACTGTTTTAATATATTCGTACCTTAGAATACGCTACATTCTCCTTGTTAAGTGCACATTTCTTTAGGAAGTTGTTCCTTATGGCTACTTCTTTCTTCATACAAGCCTATGCTCCAGTCCTGCCCCTTCCATCTGCTGCCACCACTTTACACTAGCCTACTGGCCACACCCTAACCACCCATCCTCCTGCACCCTTTGCACACACAGTATAAGCTTTTTGAAGCAAGACATTCCATGATCTAATGTCATCCATTTGACAATTACAAACAGGGTATGAACCGCAAATATCATCTGAGGGTTCTTCCCTCAAGAAAAAATGAACAGATGGTGATTGAAGATCAGGGTAAGAGGGGTTGCCGCAAGTGAGGAGGCTATTCTCCATCTGCACCAACTGAGCTGCTTTCCCCCCATTGAGATGCCATTGGCTGATGTAATTGGGTGGCAGTGGGGAGTGCTACTTAAGACCTGGCCCTGCGGGACTCCAACTGGAGGTTGCCGCGAGTGAGGAGGCTGTTTTCCATCTGCTCTGGCTGAGCTGCTTTACCTCCGCTGACACGCCGTTGTGATCCTGGTATTATTCATTATTCCATGTAACTTCAAAAATACTATGCTCTGTTGGTACCAAATAATACAACTAAAAGCTAAATACTAAATAGCACCATCCAATACAGGAAAAAAGTTTGCTTCCACTTTATTTTTTTTTATATAAAGTAAGGGTCAACTTTGTTTGAAATTAAGAAGTGTTAGTGGAAGGTGCATTGATAAGTTTCCGATTATTTCTCTTTAGCAGGAATACATCCTCTATAGCTGGATATATCAAAGCATGAAGAAAATAAAGTGATTTGTTCAATGGAATTAGTGGAAGAGTGCAATTTGAACTCATGTCTCAAGAGCTCTGACTTGCAGTTCAAGGCTCAGGCTACTAAACTGTAGGAAAAACCAGGATCCCAACAATTCTCACTCCAGTCCCAAATCTTACAAAAAAGCACAAACCCAGTTCATCTAGGGAGAGACAAAGATAAATTACTGGGAGCCAACTCATTTTTCCAATTCTTATCCACCACAATTACATTTAGGCACAGGTCTGCTGCGTGCCAGCAGATATACCACAAGCACATGACTCTCACTAGCTCTAACTAAGCCGAGAAGTTAAAATAAGCAGGGGCCTTGACAATTTGTGCGCATTGAACACACAGATGAGCATTTGAGCTCTGGAAGAACACCTGCCTGCCATGGCAGCTGCAGCTACTATTACTGCAAAGAGGAGCTTGCTTGTATTTCTCCCCCTGAGTGGAACGGAAGCAAGACTCCAACAAGTGCCTGTCTAATCTTAAGACACATTTTCTTCCTTTTGGCTGGGGTGGGAGAAAGGGAGACGTGGGGGTGTTGAAATAAGGAGGGTGCCAGAGGGATTTTTTTTTTTTTTTTTTAATAAAGCTGAACAGCACTGAAAGCAGTACAACTAACTGTGGCTACCAGTTTACTGCAAACGATTCCTTGCATAAGGAAGACAGCTGGAATAACTACCACCAGAACATATATGTGTTTGTGTTACCATCAAGGGAAAGAACCTCCCCTTAAACCATATGGGTTTTTCAATAGGAAATGATGCATGTATCTGAACTGAGCAAGCATCTTGATAGGGAAAGAGGAAGACAGGAGTAGGGCCGAATAGAGGAATGAACATCCACTCTTGTTCCTACCTTAGCCCTCTTCGGTCCTAAGGTTATCCTGTCTCAGCACAGAAGCTACAACTTTTCTTTGCTTTTAAATGCAAAGAACCCTCCCCCCTAGGGTTCTTTGCATTTTCTGCTTCTCCCCATCTCTAGCAACCTAGATCCTCTCCTCTTGCCTTCCCCTCCTCCCCTGCCCCCAAATCCTCCCTTCTGGCAAATCTCCAATAAGAGAAAATATTTTTTTTTTACTCAACATAAAATTAAGCTCTGGAATTTGTTGCCATACTCTGGGCAACCTCTGGCAACGAATTCCAGAGCTTAATTTTACATTGAGTAAAAAGCTATTAGTGTAGATGCATTTAAAAAAGGTTTGGACAAGTTCCTGGAGGAAAAGGACATTAACCATTATTAAAGTAGACTTGTAGAAATCCACTGCTTATTCTTGGGATAAGCAGCTTGGAATCTATCTAGCCCTTGGGATCCTGCCAGGTTCTTGTGACCTGGCTTGGCCACTGTTGGAGACAGGATATTGTGTTTGATGGACCTTTGG
This sequence comes from Rhinatrema bivittatum, assembly GCF_901001135.1. Taxonomy (NCBI): domain Eukaryota; kingdom Metazoa; phylum Chordata; class Amphibia; order Gymnophiona; family Rhinatrematidae; genus Rhinatrema; species Rhinatrema bivittatum. Next base: position 27,815,551 of record NC_042623.1, on the reverse strand, counting down.
TCTGACCCAGTATGGCAAGTCTTATGCCCTTATATTCCCCCATGCCTCACCCACCCATCATCCTTGTGACCCAATTCTCTAATCTGGATGCTATTGATGATGCACAGAGCAAGAGGCAGGATTCCAAATTTCCTGCCTTTAGGCCATTTATTTGTGTACCATCTTTCTATAGACAATCACGGCAGTATGCTGTATCCACAATATCAGATTAACAACTTTTCGGAAGGGCTACATTAATGGTGCTGTATTTGGTACTCATTGATATGAGATTAGTGAATTGTTTAGATAACCAGTGTTAATGGTACTTCATTTTCTTATCAATATAAGGGTGATGAGCCTTTTATATATACTAACAGATTTCCATTTATGCAAGCGGTGAATCATTTAAACATATTAAATGATGTATTAACGGCTATCTAGACACTAATGGTGCTCTTCTTGATTTAAGAGCGGTTTATTCTCATGCATTAGAGAAAATACAGAGACATACAAAGGCAGAATAGGAACAAATGGCTGAAACAGCCCAAGTCAAACCCATAAGTAGTATCACCATTGTCAAGACTAATAGCATTATCTACCAAAACACTTTGCTAGTTCTCTTAATTTTATTTTTATCAGCAGAAGACCATTCAGAAAATCCATGTATACAGGCAAGCACTCTCCTCCTAATCCCTAAAATAAAGCAGCAAATGTGAAGGCAAAGGAACTAGGGGCTATTTAGAGTTAGGCTAGTTGGTACCCTGAGAAAAGGATGGGATGTTAAGGCAAGGAATCAGTTCTCCAGATTTGCCTTGATTGCAACATATGCATTCTTCATTGGAAGAAAACCAATCAAACCCTTATTAAAGTACATTTAAAGAATGGGACCAAAAATGTATCGTGTGATCTACACCAGGAAAACAGAATCTTACAGATTTATTTATTTGTACAGTTTTATATACTGTCATTCGGTTTAGCCATCATAACAGTTTACAAGATTCAAACAGAATTCAAATAAATTATACATAGTTGATTATGTCAAAAATAACAATGGGAGGGATGAGGGAAGGGGGAGAGGTCAGGGGGAAAAAACAGATGAAAAACAAAAAAAAAAGATTAAAGGAAAATAGCAGTGTGAGAATACATCCCACAGCAGTGCCAAAAACAGTTAATGAGCATCTAATGCAGTACCCTATGCACCTCCCAACCAGATCCAAAACCCAACAACTGCCTGGGCAAGCAAACAATGAAGTAATTAATATGTGCAATTAAACAGAAATTAGAACAGGAAGGTTCTCATCAGATCCAAAATGACAAAAGGACCCCAGTTAAAAAGAAAGAACATAGGGAGAACTGCAAACAGCTGAGCAAGAAGTTTACTGAGTTGTGCAGAACAAGCTGGAAAAGGGTAGAGTTTCTGTAGCATCTCACCCACTACAGACCGCCAAGAAGTTATAGATTCCTGTGGTAACCCTCGGGTTAGCCACAAGAAAATCTACCACATCCATTCCAAACAATAAACGATTCAACCTTACCCTCCTGCTGCGATACTGCAGGGAGCAAAGGTGAGGCAAGGCACACCACATGCAGCATCCAAGCTGCTGCTGCCTCCTCAAGCTTCGGGCTGGATTCCTATCTAGAGCAAGCTCTTCATCTGCCTTCGGTTTCAGTCCTGTCTAATATGCACACTGCAGTGTGGGTTCCCAATGTGGGTGGGGGTGCCCTTTAGATTGAATCACCTGCTTACTTTGAACAGATTCCCCCCTGAAACTTCAAAATACATTCAAATTGAGATGAAGCTATCCAGCATGTTCTTCCATCATGCTCTGGTTTGCATTCACCATGACTGCCTTGTGTGCCATTCACACAGATAGCACAAATGTTTAAAAAGCCAGGCTCTCAAGTTATCTTGCAAATTCATATAAAAACTCCTTTTATGATCTTTTTTTTTTTTTTTTTTTTTAAGTGAGGGCCAAGACTAAAGCATTTCCTAACAATGCACATAAATCTGAAGAGAATGTGTTGTACGAGTATCTTTAAGGGACCTTCAAAATTAGCTTATACTAGTCCTTACCAATTCATTCTCACTAAAATACAGATTTACCAGATCAAGAAACATTTCTGCCAGTTATAGACAGTAAACTCCTTTAACCATGTGCTATCTGGAGCTAAGATTTTCCAACTGGTAAAATAAATAAATAAAAGGTGATAGTTTGTGATTGTGTTGTGTTTTTATTATGACTATTTTACTGTTACCCACCTAGAAGAGACGATAGAGCAGGATATACATATATTTTAAAATATATAAGGTACTCAACATAGGGATGGGATATTAGACCCAGGAGGCTTTTGAAGGGCGGCTGTAAGCCCATGTAGGTCAGATCAACTCAGATATGCTGAGACTGTGAGAAACGTTGCAAGAGATGCTCCCCTGGAGATGGTCAATGGGAAACAGGTAGTTGGGTCACCTTGTGCTGTTCTGGTGAGTGGTGAAAGGGGAGAAAGAGGAAGGCTGAGTATGCTCTAGCAATCAAACGACAAAGTTAAAACATTTTCAGTCTTTATTCAACCACTGACTTTGGTGTAATGAACCCCTTAAACAGCTGCAATTCATGACATTTAACAGAGTTTGAATCAAACCTAAACACTAAATAATGATCGGAATAACTTTTCGTCCTGGCCTGACATTTTTAGCATTGCAATGGCTGGAAAACTGATTCCTTTCCTATCAGTCAGGGGTCAGACAGAGTCGCCCTCTCTCACCTCCTCTGTTTGCCTGTGGTGTCACTGAATATCCGGCTATGGTTAGTGAGCACCACTTAGCCGGCTATGTTTTCAGCCGGCTGAGTCAGAGGCAGAGAATGGGTGGATCAGGGATGAATCAAGTTGACCAGATAAATTAAACGGCTAATTCGATATTCAGAGTTGGCTGGCTGATTTATCTGGACAACTGTGGTTGGGCCAAAGAGCTGTGCTAATGTTAGCCAGTTATATATAACCAGCTATCTTTAAAATAGCCGGGTATAGGAGTCACAGGATGCGGTGAACCCGACTGGACGGTGGAGATTGGGCTATGGGTGCTGCCCCTAAAACATCCTGTTCTATTGCATTGGCATTGACTCCTTTCTTGCTGAATTTTTACAGGACGACCTCTATTCAGTTTATGGACAGATTTATAAATAGACTTCCTAAGGTTATGTCCATGAGACTTACAAAACGGGAGAAAGAGAAGCCAAATCCTTCTGAGTTCAAGATGGCGACCGCCAAAGAGAATGCTTCTCCAAATGCAGCAAAAGATACGAATATTGTGGTGCTTACTGAAGCCGTAGTGTTGGCGTTAAGCAGCAGACTGGATGCTATCTCTGCTCAAATAGCGGAATTTGGTTCCCGTATGGACATGATGGAAGGCAGAGTTAGTGTCAGAGGACGATTCTATGGCAACGACGGTGGAACTACAGTGATTAGAAAAATTGTTGCTGGATCAAATGAAAAAACTTGAAGATTTAGAGAATCGCTCTCACTGAAACAATTTAAGAGCTATTGGAATCTCGGAATCGGTGGAGGAGAGACTCCTAAAATCAGTTTTGGAAACAGGCCTAGCTAAAAAAATTAGGCCTTCCACCAGACAGCGAGCCCATCATTATTGAGCATGCCCACAGGCTCGGCGGTGTATCAGCTGGAAGAACAAGGCTGAGAGTAGTAATTTTTAAATTACTTAGCTACGCGCAAAAAGTAGAAATTATGCAATTATACCGTAAGCGACAACAGCTCAGGATCTGCAACCAACATAATCTCCTTTTTCAAGATTTTTCCTCTGGTGTACCTGCTAAGATGAAGGAGCTTGTGACAGTGTGCTCAGAGCTTGTCAACAGGAAAATGTGCTTTGTTCTTATCTACCCTACACGGATGAAAGACTGGCTAGAAAATAAAGTGCACCTTTTCGAGTCAGTGGCGGAGGCTCAAAAGTTTCTAGAAGATTTTCCGGCAACAGGGAGTGAGAGTTTGGTCCCATATGCGACAACGGTGAGACATACCACCCCAGCAGGAAGGAAGCAAGAGTGGAATTAAGTCCAGGAATTTGATTGTTGGACGTTATCATTTTGCCATGCTTGTTTGCGGTATTGTTTGAGGTTTTCTGCCTTTGCTCTTATTGATACACAGTCAGTAATTCATGACAACGATGGCAACATGTCGCATGCATTGCCTATGCGATTGCCTGATAGTTTCATTACAGGGGTAGCACCTGAGCGCATCTGAATGTGCTCCTGGCCTTCTACTGTAGCAAGGCGTTCTTTTGGGGGATTAGCGTGGTATTGTTTTTTGGTGGGTGGAGGGAGGACTTGGGAAGGAGGAGGGTAGGTTATTCGCTGAATTTAGCAGATTATGAAGGTTGTTTTGTCTTGATTAGATCAAGGGAGGTTTCCCTATGTAGAGAAGCTAAACGATGGTACACTTTCTTTTATGTTAGGGGAAGGCTGGAGCAAAAAAAAGGTATAGGCTGGCATCCCTGGTGATTTAAAGATTTATCTTCTATGTTGGACACCAGAGATCTGGGATGGGGACCCATATTGTATTCATTTATTTGAATGCTGCAGGACTGGGATCCCCAATAAAGAGAGAGAAAGTATTATCCAAACTGAAGAGGCTTAAGGGCAGCATTGCTTTCTTACAGGAAACCCACATGTTAGAGAAAGAACATAGGAAATTGAGGCGTCTATAGGTATCTCAAAGTAGGGATATGAATCGTTTTTTGACGATTTAAAATAGCATCCGATATTTTTTAAATCGTCAAAAATCGTTAAAGAGTGCAATACAATAGAAATTCCCCCAATTTATCGTGAAAAATCGTTAATCGGGTTTGTGTCCACTAACAGGAGTTATTGGGGGGGGGGGGGGGGGGGGGGGGCGGGAAAACCGGCACACCAAAACAACCCCTAAACCCACCCCGACCCTTTAAAACGAATCCCTTACCTTCCCCCACCCTCCCAAACCCCCCCCCCAAGACGTTTTAAAATCACCTGGTGGTCCAGTGGGGCGCCAGGAGCGATCTCCCGCTCTCGGGCCGTCGGCTTCCACTAATAAAAATGGCGCCGATGGCCCTTTGCCCTTTCCATGTGACAGGGTATCCATGCCATTGGCCGGCCCCTGTCACATGGTAGGAGCACTGGATGGCCGGTGCATGGATACCCTGTCACATGGCGGGAGATCGCTCCCGCGCCCCCACTGGACCACCAGGTAATTTTAAAATGTTTTGGGGGGGTCAGGAGGGTAGGGGAGGCTAAGAGGTCAGTTTTAAAGGGTCGGGTGGGTTTTTTGTTTATCGGATCGGGCACAGCCGATAAACAAAAAACCAATCGGGCCGGACGATAAAAATAATAAGATTTGAATCTGAACTGGAACCGAACCGATTCCGATTCACATCTCTAATCTCAAGTGTTCTCTGTACAAGGAACTACTAATCATTGTGGAGTTGTCGTCTTAATTAATTAAAATGTATCTTTTCAAATGGAGAAGGTAAAAGCAGATCCAGGAGGGCGATTTGACTTGGTTAAAGGTAAACAAATCGATAGTGATGTCATCTTGGCGTCCATTTATGCCCCTAACACCTATCAGCATTCTTTTTACACAAATATAATTACATGCTTACAGGAACTGGGACCTGCTCCTATTATAATGGGAGGGGATTTCAATTTTACAGCAGATCCACCTATGGACAGATGGCCAGTCTGACGAACCCATTTGTTTAAAGAAAATAAAGGGGTACATTTTTAGTGCTCTACAATGGCCCTTGTAGTCAGTTGGCGTATTTTACATCGTAGGGAAAGGGATTATACCTACCTTGCGAGGTCTCATGGGACTAAGTCTCATATGGATATATTTTGATTAGTGATTCGCTCTTCCCCATATAACTACTGCTAGGATTGGCCCCTTAGTGATTTCTGACCACTGCCCAATACAATGCACTTATATCCGCCAGCCCTTTAATGTACATTCTCTGTTTTGGATAATGCCAGCATGGCTAATTACTGATGTCCAATTTTGGGCCTACCAGGAGGATAAGTAGAAATCCTATGATTTTTAGGATTGTCAGCATAGGAAGGACCTCATTTTATATTGGGAAATGGCAAAAGCTGTGTTACAAGGGAACAGTATTAGCTATGTCGCTTCTAAATGGAAGGCCCTTAATAAAGCTATTTTAGATCTTATAAAAAATTGGAGGAATGCAAACAAAAGTTTAGTGTTACTGGGCTTGGTAAGTGGCAGGAGGAATTTTTATCTACCCAGAAGTTACTTAATGATCACTTACACCAAAGAGCAGTGAAGACTGTGTTTGCTTATAAACATAAGCTATACCATTATGGTAATAAGCCTGGCAGATTACTAGCCAATTTACTGCAGGCACATAGAGGTGCTGTTCATGTCAAAGGGTTGCAGGATGATAAGGGAGTGTGGTACTCTGATGCTAATGAGATTGGGACTTTGTATAGGGAAGATCTAGTGACTCAAGGGGAATTCCTCTCACAGGTACGACTGCCACAGCTGGGTGAGGTGGATTTGGCAAAGCTAAATTGTCCAATCACAGAAGAAGAGATAGCAAGGATTATTAAAGAGTTGAAACCTCTTAAGTCTCCTGGACCGGATGGTCTACATGCCCTTTTTTATAAAATTTTGCTTAACCATCTACAAACTCTGTTGATGTCTAATTCATTGATTTAGCAGGGGAAGATGCCAGAATCTTCTCAGGCAGCGGTGGTGATTGTGTTGCCCAAGCTGGCCAAAAATCCTGGTTGCCCAGCATCTTATCGCCCCATATCACTGCTAAACTTAGATATAAACATTTATGCCAAATTGCTTTCCAATAGGTTGAAATATATACTTCCCTCCTTAATCTCACAGGAACAATCCGGTTTTGTCCATGGGAGGCAGTCTAATGCAAACATTAGACGTTTGTTACTGGCAATGGAAGCAAGTTTACATAATCAGTGCCCGGAGCCCTTGGTTGTTAGTTTTGTTGCAGGGAAGGCCCTTGACAAGGTCTCCTGGTCTTTTCTCCATTTTATATTAGATGTCTGATTTTACTGGGCATATTATGGATGCAATTAGGGTCCTGTATGCTAATCCATCGGCATATATTCAGGTCAATGGGACGCTGTCTGAGGCCTTTCCCTTATTTCAAGGCACTAGACAAGGGTGTCCTCTATCAATTATTTATTTTAGCTCTGGAGCCCTTGATAGAGGATTAAACAGGACGAGGTGGTTAAGGGTAATCCATTTGGTCCAATAGAATAAAAAATAATGTTATTTGCTGATGATATATTAATGACTTTGTCCGAGGCTTCCTCATCACCTCCCTTAGTGTTGCAATTAATAATGGAGTTTGTTTAGTTCTCAGGTCTAAAACTGAACTTAACTAAATCTGAGGGGTTAGACCTGCTAGGGACTTTAGAGGCAGGATGGTCTGGATTCCCTTTATGTTGGGCAGGGGAAAGGATTAAATATTTAGGAGTCATAATACATAGAAACCCGAAGCTTTGATATTCTTGCAACATACCACCGGTAATACAAGAGTTTCGTCAAAAGACAGAGGCATGGATGGATCTCCCAATTTCAACTTTGGGGCAGGTAGTATTATTAAAAATGATTCTTATTTCTAAGTTATTATATATACTACAAATGTTACCTATTTTACTCACAATGAAGGATATTTGTATTATCAATAATCTCTGTGCCTTATTCATATGGAGATGAAAAAAAGATTTGGCTTTCTGTGGGAAAATTAGTCTAAAACTGAGGGTGATATATGTTTCTCCCAAGTTAAATATTATAACAGGGTCTGTCACTATGTGGTTGAGTGGTCGCTGGTGCTCTAGCACAATAGAAATAGAAATTGTGTATTTCCTCTGCATTTGACATTTGTGCTCCATGCCTCTAGAGACACCCTTCCAGTATGGATCGTTCACCCCTTATATTTTGGCACAATCCGATGGGTCTGGAAATTCCTAAGGAAGTTACTTCATTTGCCCTGGGATATCTCTCCCTGTCTTCCCTTAACTGAAAACCCTCACTTTAGGGCTGGTGAACATACTGCATTTTTCCGGCGATTGGAGGCTCAGGGTTTTAACTCTGTATAAGCATTTTATGAGGTATAGTCTGAGACAGTTCATTCTCAGCAATTCTGTATTGATAATATGGACTTTGACTCTAGAGATTTTCTCCTATATTTTCAAACACAAAGTTATATCATGAGCTTAATAAAAGCTGGGCTTGGCGAGAGTACCTCTAGTGGTTTCCAAAGATTTCATGTGGGAAAAGCATGTAAGATGACCACATCTATGGCATATAAATATTTACAATCTATTAACAGATTATAGGTTATCATTAGCCACAGCTACAATTTGGGGACATGACCTACTCATTCAAATGTCAAAGCAGGAATTGCTTACAGGAGAACAATTATTAACAAAGCTACAGAGAGCATGGCCCTTCAGGAACTACAATTTCAAATACTGCATAAGTTATATTTTTGGCCAGTGAAGGCTTTTAAAGCTCGTGTTGCTTCCTCAGATCAGTGCCTTAAATGTAAAGTGGTACAGGCTACGTTTTTACCTTGCCTATGGAGTGGGTCCATACCCAAAAGGTTTGGAACCTTTTACTGAAATATTTGAACTCTATGTTATCCTCCCATCTAGTCTGGTCAAAGGCCTTCTGTGTATTAGGTATAGAGGGAGATACATTCCTGCCTGTAAAGCCCATAAAATACTGTTAATCAAGGCTAGCTTGATAGCAAAGAAATGTATTATACTTAAATGGGTGGATGTGGGGGAGCTGTCTGTGGGAATATGGAAAGCAAATATGGTTGACTTGATGCTGGAATATAAATCAGTTGATCCTATGAATGAGAACAGTAAACTATTTCTAGAAGTGTGGAAACCATTACTTTCGTGGTTACTGAACAACATACGTATCTGTTGAGCATTTGAATTATATTTCAAATGTATAATATTGCCCACTAATTGATAGTGATTGGGAAGTGTACATGTTGAATGACTTTCACAGAAACCTAGAAGTGACGGCAGAAAAGGACCTAATGGCTCATCCAGTCTGCCCAGCAAGCTCCCATAGTTATCAGTTTCCCATACTTACTCACTCAGAACCGCCAAGGTCAGGGTTCTTGTTGGTTTCTATTTGAGCCCAATTTTCTTTCACCCCCCTGCTGCTGAAGCAGAGAGCAATATTGGAGTTGCATCAGAAGTGTAGTATCAGGCTTTTTGGTTAAGGGAAGTAATCGCCACATCAAACAAGTTACCCCCATGTTTATTTGTTTTCCCAGACTTTACAGTTCAATGTCTTTGTTGGTTGTCTGAATCCAATTCTTCTTTTCCCCCTGCCGTTAAAGCAGCGAGCAATGATGGAGTTGCATCAACAGTATGAAGGCTTATTTGTTAAGGATAATATCCGCCACTCCAGCATGTTACCTCCATGCCTCTTACTACTTTCCCCTTCCCCTTGCCTTAAGGGATCCACAGTGTTTATCCCATGTCCTTTGAAATCTTCACCATTTTTGTCTTTACTACCTCCTCTAGAAGGCGATTCCAAGCACCCACCACCCTCTCCATAAAGAAATATTTCCTGACATTAGTTCTGAGTCGTCCTCCCTGGACTTTCATTTCGTGACCCCTAGTTCTATGGTTTTGTTTTCAGCAGAAAAGGTTTGTTGTGATCGTGCACCATTAAAACCTTTCAAGTATCTGAAGATCTGCATCATAGCTCCTCCTCTCCTCCAGGGTATTCATATTTAGGTCCTTCAACCTCTCCTCATAAGTCATTTGATGGAGACCCCCCACCATTTTGGTTGCCCTCTCTGGACCGCCCTCTATCCTTGTCTCTGTCACTTTTGAGATACAGTCTCCAGAACTGAACACAGTACTCCAGATGAGATGTCCTCTCTTTATGCAGCCCCAGCATTCTTCTAGCTTTACCTATCGCCTTGTAACAATGCTTTACCATCTTTAGATTGCTAGACACTATTCACCCCAAGGTCTCTCTCCTGTTCCGTGCCCAGCAGCACTTCACCCCCCATCACATACAGTTCTTTCGGATTACTGCATCCCAGATGCATGACTCTACACTACTTGGCATTAAATCCCAGTTGCCATTTCTTTGACCACTCTATAAGCTTCCTTAAATCACGTCACATTCTCTCCCTCCTTCCGGCATGTCCACCTGTTGCATATCTTAGCATCCGCAAATAGACAACTTTACCTTCTATCCCATCCGCAATGTTGCTCACAAACACGCTGAACAGAACCGGTCCCAACACCGATCCCTGCGGCACTCCACTTAACACCAATCTCTCTTCAGGGTAGGTTCCATTTACCATCATCTGCTGTCTTCTATCCGTCAACCAGTTTGTAATCCACACCACCACCTTGGTGCTCACTTCCAAGCGTTTCATTTTGTTCATGAGTCATCTACGCAGGATCATATCAAAGGCTTTACTAAAATCCAAGTAAATCACATCGAGCACTCTTCCCTGATCCAATTCTCTAGTCACCCAAAGAAATCAATCTGATTCGTCTGACAGGACCTTCCGCTGGTGAATCCATGCTGTCTCGGATCGAGCAAACCACCAGACTGTAGGTAGTACACTATCCTCACCGAGGTGAGGCTAACCAGTCTGTAATTTCCATCCTCCTCTGGTTGTCCCACTCCTGTGAAGCGGGACAACCACCAGCTCTACTCCAGATGCTCGGCACCACTCCTGTTTCCAGGGATCTATTGAACAGGCCACTCAGCAGACCCACCAGCACATCTCTGAGCTCCCTCAGGATCCTAGGATGAATCTCATCAGGCCCCATAACTTTGTCCACTTTCAGTTTTCCTAGCTCTTCCCATACATTCCCTTCCATAAACAGGGTTTCGTCAAATCCACCCCCAACCCCAGCCTTGTAAACCAGCAACGGTCCTTCTCCAGGGTCTTCCTTAGTAAACACCAAACCGAAGTATTTGTTTAATATTTCCGCCTTTTTCCTCACATTGATCCTTTTCACCTTTCAGTTTTACTATACCACTTCGAACCTTTCTCCTTTCTCTGATGTATCAGAAAAAGGTTTTGTCACCTCTCTTTACCACTTTGGCAATCCTTTCTTCTGCCAGACATTTTGCTTTCCAGATTACTTTCTTCGTCTCTCTCAGTTTAACCAGATATTCTTCCCTGTGTTCCTTTTTTTGGGATCCTTTATATTTCTCAAACACTGTTCTTTTTATTTTTATCAGCCACCTCCTTTGAGAACTAGGTTTCTTATTTCTCTTACTTTTGTTTACTTTTCTAACGTAAAGATTAGTTACCTTTGTAACTGCTCCTTTTAGTTTGGCCCACAGTTGTTCTACCTCTCCCATTTTCTCCCAGTCTTCAAGTTCCATCTCCAGGAATTTTCCCATTTCAGCAAAGTCCGTATTTCTGAAGTTCAAAACTCGGGTCTTCATGTGACTTCTCCGTATCCTATTTGCAATATCAAACCATACCGTTTGATGATCACTGGTGCTAAGGTGGGCCCCCACCTGGACTTTTGAAATGCTATCCCTGTTTGTAAGCATTAAGTCGAGAATAACACCCTCCCTTGTGGGTTCCATTACCATTTGTTTGAACAGAGTCTCTTGCAGGGCATCCACTTTCTTTCTAAGTCTGTTAAGATTCCGCAGAAGTGATCCTACAGTCTACGTCCAGCAGATTAGAATCTCCAACAACGTTTCAATGTTATCTCGTTGACCCAATCTACAACTAAGAGGTGGAGGAGGGAGTGATTTGGGGAGCTATGGGTTGGGAATATGGCACTGGTGCTGACCTTTAAACGGTTAATGTTGTGTATATCTTATCTTCCTTGTACATGTGTTTGGGCCATTCTGGGTCATTATGACTTATTTGTTGTCAAACAAATGTAAAACCTAACAAACATATTGAAAACAAATAGGCAAGTATATTCAGTGGTGCGGCAGTGCCACTGAAAATGTAAGCATTAGTACCGACTAACTAGCTGAGTTACACGGCGGCTGAATATAGATCTCTAAGTGATCTGTTCAGTCTACATGGACCTTGTCACCATCTCCTGGGCCTTCGCCAGGACATAATGTAAGGATTTTGGAGCAAGAGTGAAGTGGAAAGGTCAGAGACCATAATGTTTGGACAGCAAGACCCGTTTTTTGACTTGCTCCCTTTTCCCACCAGGATAGAACAATTCAAGATCCTGGGGATGTGGTTTGTGGGAGCGATAAAATAATTAATATATAATAAGTGTTGAAAGGAGAAACTCAAAAGTGAACCTCAAGCTGGGACTGTGGAGACTGGTAAAAGTGTCCAATGAAAGATCAATCCAGGTGTTCAAGAACAAGGTGCTCCACATGCTCCAGTGTGGCTTCTGCCAGCAGCAACAACCAGAGCTATCTCCAAAAGTCTCTCCATCTGAAAACCCAAGATAGATTATGTGAAAAGTGCACTTCTTTTCAAGGTGCACGTAAAGGGTGGGGAATAGGGGAGGGAGTCCCTGCCCTTGTCCCATAGTTTCAGAGCTTCTGTTTCTGCAACTGCATCAGAATCATCCAAGAAACATCAATAAAGACCATGCTGCTACCTTATGCCTCAGTTCTTCCTCTTCAAAGCCTGGAGGAGGCTGGGCTGAGACAAGTGGGTAAGTTCACTGCCCTATAACCGAGCTCTACTCTGCATTATAAGGCGGTGAAACAGTTTGTGAAGGAGCACAGATTACAGCATGTCACACCTGACTCATGGATACCAAGAACCATCTACAAGCTGATCCACACAACCATATAACCCATAAACAATCTACCACAAACCATATACACCATGGTATGGCAATATATCATATTCAGGAGACTGAAACAAGCACAGAGGCATTGCATGAATATTGATACAGGACAGCTTGCCCATAAGGGCTTTCATGTACATGAGGGGACTCAGCAGGTACAGACACTGCCTGAGGTGTTGCATAGTTGAAAAGATAACTTCACCTATGTTGGAAGTACCCATTTACACAGGCCTTACTGACTGCTATAGACAATGACTTCAGAGACTAAACCCTAAAGGAAATAGGTGACCTACAGTTGATGTTTTACAAACTGTTCTTAAAGACACCCAACATGGGGAGCCATCAAGATGTTTTTAGGTGCCACTGCTACACCAAGAGCGTTCTCCTCTTTGCCAGGAACTGCCTCTTGTGCATCCATTCAGGTCTGCTACAAGTTGGTCCACAACTTGCTCCTTGACTACATCATCAATGATGTGCCCAAGGAGAAAGATGAAAAAAGAAGCCAACAATAAGCATTTTTTACTTCAGGTATTTTAGTATGGAAATGCTGTATGTAATGTGTCAGAGCAAGCATGTATTTGATCTCACTTTAAATTGCAATTTGTCCAATGAATGCCACTAGGAAAAAAAATACAAAAGCTGGTAGGATTCAAGAGAACAGTCACTCACCGAGCTTCTGCCGCTAGTAGTTCATCATAATGTGAAGACCTCTGGTCATCATCTTGGCGGTAGCGAATGACAGTGGCCAGTCCCTTACTGATGAGTGCTTCTGCAATGTTTCTTTAAAAAAAAGAAACAAAAAAAAAACTAAGCATAAACACAACACATGCACAAGTTCCACCTCAACAGCTGCTCCAAAGCTAGTAGTGCCCGGCTAAAGCTTTCCCTGAAGAGAGTCTGGTATATACATCTTCCCTTTTTAACAGCCTTCTTTTGGTCCTGAAGGATTGCCAAGTGACTGCAGCTTCTATCGCACCTCCCAGGTTGCTGTCGCCCAATCTGCCTCTCAAAATTACCAAGCCTAGTTTTCACCAGTGGCAGAACAACGTTACTCATCCCTTCTCTACCCAAGGGAATAGCTTCTAATAAATTCAAGGCAAAGCAATGGCACAATCCATCCCTAAATGTTATGAGCCTCTCAGAACATCAAGCTACAGAACTTGGAATCTCACTTTGGAATCTCTAAACTGCCAAATATTGTTTGCACTGCTTTCAAATTACTTACATCTCAGGGCTTAATCCCAACTCTCCAGACCATAATGTAGTGCCTACAGAACTGCTGTCATTTCCACCCCAGTCATATCTGCAGCTTTTTCACTTTGGAAATTACATGTATAATACACATAGAAAAAATTCCCTTCCCCTTTCTTTCAGTTTTAACACTGAAACAATCTTCTTCTCTCTCAATAAAGAGACACAGCTGGAACCAATGTCTATACAAACCATGGTTCCAAGACCAGGCAGCCAAACTGGGTTCCCCTGAGACACCGACAAAGATGATCAGTGAAAGGAAACCTCTGTCAGCTTTATCAAGTTGATAGGTGCCTTTCAGTGGGACTTCAGAGTCACACGAGAGCTGAACCCCTTGAATACTAGAAGAATTGGACATGAATTCCCCTCTGAGTACATGGGCCACAAATTTACCACTAAAGAAGCAAACTATACCTAATCAGTCAATATTACAAATCATTGTTTTTCCTCTCTATTTTTCCATGCACTGAGCAGAGGATTGTGATATCTTATTAGATCAGTGGTTCCCAAACCCTGTCCTGGGACACGCCCCCCCCCCCCCCCCCCCCCAGCCAGTCGGGTTTTCAGGATACCCATAATGAATATGCATGAGAGAAAATGTGCATGTTATGGAGACAGTGCATGCAAATTTTCTCATGCATATTCATTGTGGCTATCCTGAAAACCTGACTGGCTGGGGGGTCCTCAGGACAGGGTTGGGAACCACTGTATTAGATCAACAAAAAATGTTATGTTAATCGGTTCAAAAAATTCCTAATTTTACTTCTGGAACTTATCACAGTTCTTTGCTGCTGATTTTTCAGCTGCATCCCATCTTTCATATTAGACTATTCTCTATGAACCATCACATGCTTCCCCTTGGCATCTCTTTTCTGGGTCCCTGAAAGAACTTGGCAGGCTCTAAGACAGCAACTTTCTCTCTGCTGTTTCTTCCCAGAGGAAGCTATTTCCTCATTATTCATGACTTGCACTTTCTGGTTACTTCCAAGAGAGGACTCAAAATTGACTTTACTCAAACAGAACTGTTGCTGCTCCTTATCTACTCCTAATTGGGCATTTTAAAGGATTTGTATGCCATCAATGCTGGCTGCCTGTTCCTGAACATTTTATTATTAACTCTGCTTGGTGATTTGGGATCTTAAAAGTGATTTATAAAGAGTAGTAATGGGACGTTAAAGCCCGCTGCCAGGGAAATGCATCGGTAGGGTAACTGCCACATCAGGTACTCGCAGGTCATTAAACAACAGTGCCTGTGATAATGGGCATTATGAATCTGCCCACACAAATAAATGTCCTGAGCCACAAAAGAGGGGGCATCTAACCAAGCAAGGGCAATTATCTGATCGGGCCCGAGGTCATTATTGCAATTAAAAATGGAATTTTTATAAAAAGAAAGACAGACAGTTTGAAAAAAAAAAAAATATATATATATATATATATATATATATATATATATATATATATATATATATATAACCCATGGCCTTTTGTTAACAGCCTGCATCAGCAGAGTCTGGGTGCTGACTGGTGAGTTCTAACTTTACCTTTACTAATGCCCACTGCTGCACACAATTAGGAGTTCAAGAAGATTCCTAGGACAACAGTTTTAATGCCAGCTCAATCACCCACTGTGTGATAGTGCCTTTATTAACTCACCGGTACTGAAAAGCTTGCCTCTGAGCAGCTCAAAGGACTGAAGCCATATGTTTCATGGAAATTAATAGTTTTGTCACACATGAATATGCTGAAGAGTCACAACACACAAAACGTCCATAAACTTAGAACAAAAATCTTGGATGTGTTAGCATGCACACCTCTGCTTTCCCATGCTCTCTAACACTAGCACAAGTAGGTTAAGCTTCATGCCTACATTTCTGGGGTTTACACAGTTCATAACTGCTCCCTTTTTGTCTCATCCTGAATGCTGATTGAGGAAAGCAGCAAAGTGATTTGCTAATAAGGATACATATGACATCATAACAAGGAAACTATAATCATAGTAGCTTTCTGTGGTTATTAAGAGTTCAGCCTGCAAGTTATATCACATTTGTTTCATCACTTGATTGCCTTTTGTTTTCTGCATCACTGTAAAGCAAACCTTGTGCATCTTCAGCTTTTTCTATGTAAATGCTTCCTATTCCCTAGAAAATCTTTGGCTCAGCTTTAACCAATTTTCCAAAAATCCAAGAAATAAGAAAATTACTACTATTGTGGCATCTAGATATACATACACTTCAGGTACTATAAAGGCTGGGCAGCACTACCTTGCTCCTCCCTCTTACTGCTGTTTTCTAAGGCAATGATTCTCAAGCACTGGTTCATGGACCCAGCACCGGTCCCTGGCAGCATATCTGTTGGTCCGTGGAGCGACGATCGTTGCAGAAGGATGCGGACGAAGCTGCACTGCACCCTGCACTGCAGCTTGCAGAGAGTTATTCCTAGTCTCTTCCCCTTGCCCGGGGTATTCTGTTTCCATCTGAAGCTAATTCCAAGGCCCCGTTCTCTAGGAAGGGAGCAGCTGCAGATACGTTTTAACAAACTGGCATGAGACTAAGTCTGTGCCTGATCCACTCTCAGGCCCCCACCTCCCATTCATAAGATTGGATAGGGGATGATGGGTCCCACCATAGGGCCTGAGAGTCGCTGAGATGCTGACTCAGTCTCATGCTAGCTCGTTAACATTCAGCCGCAGTTTCTTCTCCCTAACCCCCCAGAGTGGCACCAACTAGGGAAAAGCCATGGAGAAGGGGTATTAATTGTAGAAGTACTGCTGACTGGCGGGTGGGAGGGATCAAGTTTTTTTGGGGGTTTTTTTTTTTGCTAATGGTGAACTAGTGGCTGACTGGTGGGGTGAGGGAAAGAGGGATTGTATTCAGTGATTAATTGCTGGCTGGCTGGGAGAGGAGAGAGTTAGGACTTTTTCTTAGTAAGAGCAATTTGTTCATTAGAGATCAATTTTCTTAAATTGGCTAGCAACTTGCTTAAAATAACAGACCAGCCCCAGTGCTGACCCAAGAGATTAAAGACCAGGTAGGGGAGGGAGTATCAATTTCTGCTCATCAATGCTATAACTGGTCCGTGTAATTTAAGGAGAGTGTAGAGTCAATCCCTTCATTCAAAAGGTTGAGAAACATCCTCCAGTGCGGCAGTAAATCAGGTGGGGAGGGGGTATTTTTAATATATGTGGAGCAGGATCAATGCTGCATTGTTTGGAAAATACATTTCTCAAATCAGGTTTTTTAGGCATTCTTTCATGTATACCAAGAAAACCTTATGAACCTAATATGTTCATATGTGACCTTGTTCATCAGCAGATGTCAGGCTCATAAAGCTCCACACTATACATGCTGTGAGACCTAGGACAAGGGGGGATATGATAGAGGCCTTTAAGATCATGAGGGGTCTTGAACGAGTAGATGTGAATCGGTTATTTATACTTTCAGATAATAGAAGAACCAGGGGGCATGCCATGAAGTTAGCAAGGAGCACATTTAAAACTAATCAGAGAAAATTCTTTTTCACTCAACACACAGTAGAGATCTGGAATTTGTTGCCAGAGGATGAGGTTAGTGCAGTTAATGTAGCTGGGTTCAAAAAAGGTTTGGATAAGTTCTTGGAGGAGAAGTCCTTTAATGGCTATTAATCAATTTTACTTAGGGAATAGCCACTGCTATTAATTGCATCAGTAGCATGGGATCTTCTTAGTGTTTGGGTAATTGCCAGGTTCTTGTGACCTGGTTTGGCCTCTGTTGGAAACAGGAGGCTGAGCTTGATGGACCCTTGGTCTGACCCAGCATGGCAATTTCTTATGTTCTTATGTTGTAGATCCTTTGTCCTTACTGGGCCTGGCAGGAGGCGATGAACCAAGGTGGTCCCTGCAAAGCTGATCACCTGAGATAACCAGCTGTCACACATCCAACCAGGCCAAAGAATGAATCTCTCTCGCTGAGGTGGCCTGTAGAGCCCATCCCAAACAGAAAACCGATTGCCCTCTCCATCTCTGCCTGCCCAGCCGAAGCTTTTCCAGGCCAGGGGGAGGAGAACAGCAGTGATTCAGATGGCATCACCATTCTCAACCACCTGAGGTCTAACTGGACCTTTGAACAAGTGTTCTGGCTGAGGGCTGAGCTGCTTTCCTGACTCCTAATTGGCTAAGTTTGAAAATTCTAATTTAATATAACTTTTGCTTTATTTTTTTCCTATATATATATATATTATTCTAAATTCCCTCTGTGTTTTTAAGAGAAATACAGGGCTGCACCTAACAGACTTGTGGATGTGGTGTTTAATCAGTAGAACAGCAAGGGGTTGTGTACCAAGGAAATACTAAAATCTAGGTAGAGCTAGAAATCAAGAGGCTATGCACTTTTTTGTAAATGATCCTTTATTTTTATGGAAGGTACAGTCTTTCAAAATGTAGTAAATATTTTTGCTTTTGTATATTTCCTAGAAAATTGTTTAACATATGTTGAAATAAAATAATATTGTATGAAGTTTCTTCTACATTACTTCATTAGTGCTTCCAGCATAGGGGTGAGAGAGACATTTGTGTGGGAGAGGGATAATAGAGAGGATGGGAGACAGGGCATGTTAAGAATGCCTTTAGAAATGTGTATTCCACAGAGCATGTCTTTCCAATCTTGCTTTTTAATGTGTTAAAAGAAAACTGCACTCTCTGCAATGGGCAACATTTCAAAATAATAGCCAGCAAAACTCACTCTCTACCAGTTACAAATTTTACAGCTATATCACTTTTTGAAAGTCAAAGCTGCTCCAGCCTTGTATCCCCAGATCAAGCATGTTATGACAGTGTCTAAATCAGCACCCCTGGAACCTGTTTGGTTCATGCAACATGGTCCTACAAACAATACCAAAACCGAAAATCCCTTGTCCAGTAATACTTATTTTTCAAAAATCACAAGAGAATGTTACTGTTCTGCTCACTAATTTATCAATACATACACCTTATCATATTGATTAAATATCTTTATTTCATAAATTCTATATTCACAATATTTTCACTGTATTCAAACCAACATACACACCTCATTCAAAATAAAAATGTACTAGTACATATAAAAACACCACACTTGTTTCATACCCCAAATGTGCACATCCCATAAGTCCAAACGTGAATGCTGACTTAACGTTTTTTCTTTTTTTCTTCAATGGTTCAGAGCTCAATAACCCATAATCAAAATTCCAAGATGACTGTCAAACATCTGAATTCACATAATGTTATTACTCCAACAGCCCAGTTCATAGAACGCAGTGATTTCAACAGCCCGTATTTCAATGGGTCCACTCAATTCCCATGGTGGAAAGTGAAATATAATTATTTCAAAAGCCCACCATGGGAATTGAGTGGACCCATTGAAATACGGGCTGTTGAAATCACTGCGTTCTATGAACTGGGCTGTTGGAGTAATAACATTATGTGAATTCAGATGTTTGACAGTCATCTTGGAATTTTGATTATGGGTTATTGAGCTCTGAATCATTGAAGAAAACAAAGAAAAAAACAAAAAACGTTAATAAGTCAGCATTCACGTTTGGACTTATGGGATGTGCACATTTGGGGTATGAAACAAGTGTAGTGTTTTTATATGTACTAGCACATTTTTAGTGTGAATGAGGTGTGTATGTTGGTTTGAATACAGTGAAAATAATGTGAATATAGAATTTATGAAATAAAGATATTTAATCATATGATAAGGTGTATGTATTGATAAATTAGTGAGCAGAACAGTAACATTCTCTTGTGATTCATGCAACGTGGTGTCAACTGTAACATAACCAAGAGGGAATCAATGTATTCAGAAAGGGAGGTAAAGCAGAAATGCTTACTGTAACAGGAGCTCTCCAAGGACGACAGAATGTTAGTCCTCACACAGGGCAACATCATCAGATGGAGCCCGGCACGGAAAACTTATGTCAAAGTTTCGCCTCCCTCTTCCAGGTCAAAGATATCGGGTTTGTCATCTTCCTCGGAGATTCTCTGACCATGCTCACGCATGCATTATACCATGCGTCCACACGTCAGATTGGGAAAGGACTGATCTGAGCATTGAGGGAAGTTGAAGCAGCATCAGTATCAGTCCCCATCAAAGCACGGTATCAGGCACAGGGGATGCACCAACTTTAGCTGTGATGCCCCCAAGGCGACCCTGTGGTGAAGGGCACCAGTCCTCCATCAATCCCAGGGGTTCGCCATGGTCTCCACCGATCCCACTGCTGGCACCAATTCTCCTCTCGGTTCTCAAGAAGATTTGATCATGCCTCTCCTGTATCTCAACCAGTCTTAGCATTGATCCTTGAGGAAGAGCTGGAGACGCATATGCAGCTAGCCGTGGAAAGGATTGTGCGAGGTCTCAAGTGTCAGGGGACTGTCTGCACCGAAGCCAGTACTGTCTCTCCTCGAGCCATTGCTCGAATCCCTGCACTTGCTTATCGGAATACTATCGAAACAGTCACCAGGGCTGCGTTGACTCCCAATGGGGCAAGCCACCGGCTGATCCAGTGGTCATCCTTGGTTCCTCGGGGAAGGAAGTTCCCTCAGTGTCGGGTCAGCCTTGGGGTCTGGGCCTCCACAGCAAGCTGAATTTGTCCCCATACCCCCATACCAGTGGCAGGGGACTGAACACCTCAGACCCATCCCCTATCTATGACAGTGAGGACGCAAGCCCTTACGATCCCCTGAGGAATGACTCTTCTGATGCATCAGATGGCCTCCCCTCAGAATCATCTCCCCTGCAAGACCTATTCTTAACAGGTTTCATCCAGTTGATGGTGGGAGCCATGCTATTTAGTTACAGATGGAAGAAGATACCGTGGATATTCTCCAGTACGTGGAACCTTCTATGGAGAACATGGCAGTCCCAGTGCATGACACCCTTTTGGAGTTACTGATAAGGATGTGGGAGCACCCCTCTCAGTGCCCTCCCATTAATAAGAATGCAGACCGCGATATATCTCGTCCAGAAGGCTCTTGGATTTGCAAGCATCAGTTGCCACAACCAAACGGTTGTGGTTGAATCTGCTCTCAAGAAACCAAGCATAGTCTGACCCAATCTTTGGCGTCCCTGGGAAAGGATCTGAGGGCCATGGTTGCTCTTGGGAGAAAGGTGTTACTGAGTGCTATGCTTATCGCTGGCATAGCGGCCTACCAGCATTAGTAGGCCAATGTATGTGGGATATCCTGAAGCAGCTGAATGAAGTGACTGAGCAGCTACCTCAACAACTGGCGGGACACTCTCCAGTCACTGGTGCACAAGGTCTGGAGTGCGGGAAACATGAGCTCAGGTTTGACCTACAATGTTTTCGAGATGGCATGGAGAGTCTCTGTAGCACGGATCGGCATCCATAGACTCACCTGGCTGCAGGCATCAATCTTCATAAGGAGGTGTCGGAGAGACTTGCTGGCATGCCGTGCACAAGGAAGAATCGCTTTGAAGATAAGCTGAAGGATGCAGTGGCCCAAATTCGGGACCACCATGCAACACTTCAGTAGCTCTCCACTGGCACTCAAGATCCATCCTACTCATTTATTTATTTATTTTATTTTATCGTATCACATCGGTTTACAGGGAACTAGGGTATTATAACAATAACGGTAACGAGAAGAGAGAAATTACAATAAACAAGGAATTATGGTAACTTGGGAAAAAACAGATAAGATGACAGCAGATGTTCAAATAATTATAAGATTAACAAGTAAAAAACTGTATGTGCGGGGGGGTCACATATAACGCTCCAAGTAGAGAGCGGAATAAAGAATAGAAATCTAACTAAATACATTAGAGCTTATGTGGAGGAAGGAGGGGTGTCCACAGGGGGGAAGATGAGACACTATCAGCAATCACTAGTACTGGAGGGGGATTTAAACAAGGGTCAGAATGAGACTTTCCAATCCCTGGGGCTTGGGAGGGGGGGGGGGGGGCGAAGAGGGAAGGGAATATGAGGACGCGTATAAGATTATGAGAAGGCTTGATGGAACAGCCAGGTCTGAGTTTTTTCCTGAAGGTCAACAGGCAGGGTTCCTGTCTGAGGTCGGGAGGCATGGTATTCCAGATAGAAGGCCCCGCTGTGGAGAAGGCGCGTTCCCTGGTGGATATATGAAGGATGGATTTTGTCAAAGGGGCATGGAGGGTTCCTTTATAGGCATCTCGAATAGGTCTTTTTGACGTGTGTAAGCGTAAGGGGATATGTAGATCTAGTGAGTGCTGATAGTGTATGGTTTTGTGAATGATGGTGAGGGATTTATGGAAGATTCTGAAGCTGATAGGGAGCCAATGGAGATTCCTGAGTATGGGTGTGATGTGGTCTCCTCGGTTGGAGTTTGTTAGAATTCTGGCCACAGCATTCTGAAGAGGTTTGGTACTAGAGGCGGGGAGTCCCAGAAGGAGGGCTTTACAGTAGTCTATCTTGGAAAATAAGGTAGCCTGGAGAACCGTCCTAAAGTCGTGGAAGTGGAGGAGTGGTTTAAGTCTTTTTAGCACTTGTAATTTATAGAAACAGTCCTTAGTGGTATTGACGAATTTCTTTAAGTTTAGCCGGTTGTCTAGGATCACTCCAAGATCTCTTGCATGAGTCACCATGGTGACTGAGGTGTTCTGCTGAGAGAGGTCATTATGCTCTGGGGAAATTTATTTATTTATTTATCATTTTTTCTATACCGACGTTCTGGTAACAATGTTACCAATCACTTCGGTTTACATGGCAGTCTTGGAAGAGTTAAGGACTAGATTTAGGCTGGTAAGGAGGAGATTAATAGAGTGCAGGCAGCTGTCCCAAAAATTAAGGGGTTTTTGTAGGGATTCCATTATGGGTATCAAAATATGCACGTCATCAGCGTATAGGAAATGCTTTAGTTTCAATTTTGCTAGAAGCTGGCAGAGGGGCAGTAAGTAGAAATTAAAGAGTGTGGGGGAGAGAGAAGAGCCATGAGGTACTCCTAAGGAGGATTTAATGCTGGGAGATTCTTTGCTGTTTATTCTTACTTTATACGATTATTCAAGAAAAACTGTAAAAATGGTGATGTATATAATGATACTTAATTCAAAAGGAACATCCCAAATAAAGCTGTTTTCAGGCTGTGATACCTCATATACATCTAGAGCCACTCAATGTTTATTGGAGGGTGCTCTCATAAAGTCATATTTCAAGCGTTAACTGCAATATGTAGGCAAAGTTATACGCTGTATGGACTCATTTATAATCACTGGTATCAACAGTCCCTTAATTTTAAACAATGCTTTTGCAATTTTTTAAATAAATTTTTCGTTTAAGGTTAAAGATAAGATGGAAAACGATCACTTATTATATGCTGAGCGTGCAAGGGTGACAGCTTTTCATGTCGGTGTTCTTTAGAAAAGCTGTCACCCTTGCTGTCACCCTTGCACGCTCAGCATATAATGATAAGTGATCGTTTTCCATCTTATCTTTAACCTTAAACGAAAAATTTATTTAAAAAATTGCAAAAGCATTGTTTAAAATTAAGGGACTGTTGATACCAGTGATTATAAATGAGTCCATACAGCGTATAACTTTGCCTACATATTGCAGTTAACGCTTGAAATATGACTTTATGAGAGCACCCTCCGATAAACATTGAGAGGCTCTAGATGTATATGAGGTATCACAGCCTGAAAACAGCTTTATTTGGGATGTTCCTTTTGAATTAAGTATTCTTACTTTATAGCATCTGTTACTGAGGAATGACTGAAACCATTTGAAAACTGTTCCAGAAATACCAATGTCTGATAGCCGATTTAGTAGAATAGAATGATTCACTGTATCGAAGGCGGTGGATATATCAAGTAGAATTAGTAGGTAAGACTTTCCTTTGTCAAGGCCCATAATGAGGTGGTCTGTGAGTGAGATTAGGAGGGATTCGGTGTTTAACGATTTGCAGAAACCAAAATGACTCTGATAGAGAATTTTGTGATCGTCTAGGTAGTCTGAGAGTTGTGAGTTAACTAGTCTCTCCATAATTTTTGCGATGAATGGCAAGTTGGAAATGGGGTGGAAGTTGGAAAGGTCTCCTGGGTTTAGGTTGGGGTTCTTCAGAAGGGGTTTAAGGGTAGCTAGTTTTAGGGGACGATTCCTTGCGATAAGGAGCAGTTTATGATTTCCGCCAGCGGCTTGGAAATAGTGTCCGGAATAGAAATCAGAAGTTTTGATGGGATATGATCTGAAGGGTGTGTGGAGGGTTTCATTTTCTTAAGTATGGACACAATCTCCCGGAAGGATGTGGGTTCAAAGGAGTTGAAGCTGGCTCCCGGGTAAGACGGTGGAGTGAATGGGAGGGGGGGGGGGCGTGTAGGGTTGGGAGCGAGAAGTGATAAGAGGTTGGATGTCTTTTTCTGAAAGACATCCAGGAAGTCTTCTAGGTCTGGCCACAGGAAATCTTTTTTCCGCCCAAGGAGATACTATCCTATGCCACCTCAGCCCCAGCAGCAGCAACAGGCCCCTCGTACCCATCCCAGGCAACAGAGGGCCCCAA